>NC_092816.1:162705259-163034981 GCF_023375885.2 Dermacentor andersoni
TCCAGTTGAAATTTGTCAGCACGAACTCCTTTTCCACTTGGGTCTCTTTCATGCTCTTTTTTTGTTCAAATACAACCTCGTCATTGCCTTGGAAAGATGCCGCTGTTAATTTTTGGATGTAATTTAATGCCGCTTCCCCTTCCAGTTTGTTTCCATCTTTTTCTAGGATATGTTGTTTTATTGTTGTTGACTTCCTGCCTAATAACTTTATGTGGTTCCAAAATATTCTAAGTGCGACCTTCTTTTTCTCACGTATTTCTGACAACCAACGTTCACTTTCACCTTTTATCTTTGCTTGCACCAGTATTTGAACCATAGACCTTTTCTCCCAGTATACCCATTTACTGGCTACTTCATCCTGCGGCAACTGCGCCTTATTTGCCTGTCTGTGCTCTCGGGATGCTTTCTGTCTTTCGGCGATTGCTTCTCGTATCTCCCTGTTCCACCTGCTTTTCGGTTTTATTCCTTTCCAACGAACATGTTGTTTCTCTTTCCGTATTTCTGACGTTGTTACACTTAGAAGCTCACCATATTCCCACTTTTTACTTGGCCATTTGCCAAGTTCTTCCTCGACTCTAGTGACTATATTTGTTATTTTTTCAGCGTTCGAATTTGAACTGTCCATTTTGCACTCCTTGCTCTCTTTCCAAACTACATATCCCATATTCAAAATAATGCATTTATGGTCGCTCCCTATGCTGCTATACTCTTCCTGTAGATAAAGTCACGGCGGAGGCGAGTGCCATCTGGAGGTGTTGCAAGAAAACGGTCGCGCCGCTCCATAGCCTTCGAAATTGGCGCGCAAATCTTGGAGGTCATGGCCGCCCTGTCAATGATAGAAATGCTGGAAAAGGAGTTTGTGTTTCAGTTTCCAAATAATAAAATTAAGTTTTCTCGTATACCCAAGTTACAACCCGACACTATCATGTCTGTAGATTGTGTTTAGAGTGTGCTTTACGATTTTTCTGACACGTGTTACTTTGAGGAATTCAGTTAGTTGGGTCACGCCTGTGCACCACTAGGATGGTCTGTGTGGTTGTGGTTCGGAATAATTTTTTGCCAAGCGACATCTGAAGCTGACATCAGCTCTTTTGCTACATGTGGCCGTTAACGATGTCGTGTTAAAATGCCGAAACATGCTGTTGCTTCACTTGAAATTAGTGCTTTTACAGTTAGCTTCGCCGCTGTACAGCGGTGTTATGCGGCGAAACATATCAATTGGGGAAAGGTGCTACTGTTATGGGACATAACACCTGTTCCTTAATTTACTCACGCACATGCTCCAAATCTGGTCGCAGTGCGAGCACCGAGACACCTAAGTAGTTTACTAACAGGCCTTCAGAGCTTTAGATAGACCTATCTGCTCTTTTGTTGGCTTTGAACGACCCCCTAGACTTTTGAAGCTTTTTTCATTTTACCGCTTTCCTTCTCGCTAGCTTCCCCCAAATACAGGTGGTTTTTATCCATTTCTTTGTGAATGGCACGTGCACATGTGTAAAATTAACAAACATGTACTAGGCCTCATTAACGGTCTTATACAGGCATGCATGGCAAGTGAAACGAGGGCTCAAATCGCCACAGCAATACCAGAAACAGCTCTGAATGGCTGCCACTATGCTTATTAGGTGTCTAGGTGGTTGTACTGTCACCAAACATGATGTGTGCATACTCTTACAATTCAGAAACACGTAATATGGCCTATGACAGTGGCCCCTTTCTATTCCTAATATTGTCCACATCTTTGTGATGTGGACAATATGACGTGAGGGAGGATATCGTCCCAGTTATTGTGGTCAATCATTTCTTGTGGTCTTGTGGTCTGCGATCGTTTTGTTCAGGCGTTCAGTCAGTTAAATTGTTTGGGGGTGGTAAGCCGTCGTTTTACGAGGTGCAGTGCCACTTATCCTCAAGACTTTCTGTAGCATCTCTATAGTGTAAGCCGTCCCATGATCAGTAATGACGATTGCTGGTGCTTCAAGATGGAGGACGATGTTGTGGACTAAAAATTGGGCGATGTCTGCTGCAGTAGCTTTTGGAAGTGCCGTTGTTTCACAGTACCGTGTTAGGTAATTGGTAGTTACCACAATCCACCGATTTCTGGACAAAGACGTGAGGAATGATCCTAGTAAGTCCATACCAACCTGATGAAATGGTGTCTTTGGTGTGGCTGTTGGTTGTAGCAGTCCTGCTGGTTGCACAGATGGATTCTTACATCATTGGCAGTTGCAACGTGTAAAAACATTCTGCTTCACAGTCTTTGCGAGACATGGCAGTTGTAAGAGCAGCGAATGTGTTCCAACTTGCACATGTAGCTTTGGTGTCTGAATGATGGTTTATCAGGACAGGCATGTAAAATATTGTCACAAAGCGAAGTTGGTGCAGCTAGCAGGTATGTAGCTTGCATATGGTCAAGCTTCTTCTCATAAAGGGCACCATCCCGGAAACAAAAGGAGGCTAGTGAGTGTGGGAAACTACGAGGAAGACTTGATGCGTGCCCTTCCAGGTAGTTGATGAGAGGGCTGAGCTCTAAGTCGTTGCATTCTTGTTGAGCCAAGTCAGTTGCTGATACGGCAGAAAGAAAAGCGTCGTCCCCTTCAAGGTCAGCGTGGGGACTTCCGACTGGTGCATGTGAGAGACAGCACCGGTGTGTTTGCGTCCTGACTTATGAATGATGGTGACGTCAAATTCTTGTAGTTGAAGGCTCCATCATGCCAGATGCCCTGAGGGATCTGTGAGGTTTGCGAGCCAGCAAAGAGAATGTTGGTCGGTGACTACTATGAATGGGCTGTCGTACAAGTATGGCTGAAACATTGATATGGCCCAGACAGTGGCTAAGTATTATTTTTTTGTTGTGGAGTAGTTTTTCTTGGCAGTGGATAATGTGCGGCTTGCGTATACAATCACATGCTCGGCACCATTTTGCCACTGAACCAAGACAGCTCCAAATCGGACGTTGCTGGCATGTGTGCAACTCTGTGTTGGCATTCTTATCGAAGTAACCGAGTACAGGTGGGGCCTGGAGAAGGTTTCGGAGGGTATTGAAGGCGTGGCGCTGATCCTGACCCCAAGCAAACCGGACGCCTTCGTTCATAAGTTGGTTGATGGGTTCAGTGATTTCAGAAAAAAATTTTGACAAAGTGGCGGTAGTAGGCTCAAAGCCTCAGAAGTTGGCTGAGGCTCGGAAATCGGCACAGCACTCGTTTTCTTAGGGTCGGGGAGGATGGCGGCATGGCTCGCAACATGACCAAGAAACTTGTTCTTCGTACCCAAAATGACATTTCTAGGGTTTTAAAGAAAGTCCAGCCATTCGAATTGCCTGAAGAACTGCCTGCAGCCGCTGGACGTGCTGTTCAAATGCGTCTGAAAAGACCACTATGTTGTCTAGGTAAACGAGACACAATTGCAATTTCAGCCCAGAAAGAATGGTGTCCATCCTTCTTTAAAAAGTAGCTGGCGCTGAGCATAATTCAAAAGAAAGGACCTTGAACTCGTAGAGGATGTAAGGAGTAATAAAATCTGTCTTCGCGACCACGGGCATCAACTGCAATTTGCCAATCGCCACTCTGTAGATCCACGGAAGAAAAGTATCGAGCATTACATATACAGTTGAACCTACTTATAACAATATTCAAGTGCCTCAGAAATTACATTGTTATAACCGATAATTGTTATAACCAAGTTGCATGAAAAAAACAAAAAACAAACAGGGGATCGCGTAGCTGTTCCGAGAAAACTATAATGGCGGGGAGGTCAGTTCTCCTTCTCACCACTTTCCTCCATCCAGCTTCTGATTGTGTCTGATTCCTGCGCGCTCCAATTGCATTTTGTTAACAAGCCGCAGCTGTTGGCGTTCAAGAATGGCACTGCTATAACAACTGCAGAAAAGGGTCACTGGCGGCAAGTGACATATGAGCTCCACTGAAGCACCGCTATGGTGGCCCCAAAAAGTGCCTTTTAAAAAATGTGGGAAGGTTGCCGCAGAAGCATCTCAGCTTGAGAAATCCAGAAGAAATGCTGGAACGAGATCGCCACAAGCATCTTGCCGCGTGCTTCCCACTGGCTTGCACGAGAAAACTGCATGTCCGTCAGTGTTGCTTGCTTTGTGTGAAGCTTGCCAACATCCTTCTCCAAGGCATCCGGGTGCTCCATGTAGTGAAGCAGGTCCCTCATGAAAACAAGCCCATGAGGGACGGAATCATCTACAAGACTTAGTGCAGGGACATTGAGGCAGCCTGCCCTACAGTGTCAGTGCTGCCATCGAGGCAGTCACTGTCGCTTTCTGATGCAAGCACATTCGCGACGATCAAGGAAGTACTCCATTTCCAAATCAGTAGCAGTGCACTTTCTTTTCCCCGACAACGTTGTGCATTGCCGATGATCAGCAGGCGGATCAGCCATATTCCGTTTCAGTGGCAAATCTCAACAAGGCTGAGAGACAATGTGGTCAGGAACGACTTCAATGCAGCGAACAAAGACAAGCACGAGTGACTTAATCCATTAGCAGAATTGGGCAGAATGAGGGCTATAGAATAAAGAACCAACTGAGAGGGCCAAGTGAGCAATCTGGGAGCAGCACCGGCAGCATTGTCAGCACAGTTAGCGCGGTACATTCGTGTTTTGGAGGGCGGCGCGGTGCAGAGCTATAGGCGCAGCCCATTTGTGTTTGAAGGGGTGGAAGGGTGACGGGAGAGATTTGCGCGAGGCTGGTGTGTATCTCTCGGGGAGAGAAGCGCGCAGCAGCAGTTGGGGTGGCGAACGACCATGGATTGGCTTGCATTTCACATTTACTTTTTTCTTTTCAAGTATTTCGTATTTCATTACCTTTTGGCACGGACACCCAGCAGCCAGAATTCATCGTTATGACCGATAAAGTGGCATGGTGACATTGTAGTAAGCGGGTTATTTCCCCATAGAAAACATACAGAAGTTGACGGTACAGCAGCTTTTCTTTGTTATAACCGATATACAGTCTAGCCCGGTTATAACGAAGTCGGCGGGAATCGGAAATCACTTCGCTATATCCGCTATTTCGTTATATGTGGACTATGAAAAAAAAATGCTAACATGGGCATACCGATTTATTGCCGCTGAAAGAAGTGGTCCAGCGTCCCCTGAACATGTTTCGCGCGTGCCGACCTCAGGATTGCGGTTTCCATACCATCCAACTTCGAACCAAAGATCTGGTCGAACTCCGGACTCCCGAGGTACATCCGTAGCGTGTCAACAGCTGCGATGGCCGCTGCGGAGGTGACCGGCGTAGGGGCACAACTAACATCGTCGCATTCGCTGTCGGAGGCGCTGTCCGCCAAGGTCTCTTCCATGACACGCCCGGCAACTTCTTCAGTCGTGAAGTCCTCGGTGGCAACAAGGTCTTTGTCAGAGAAAACGAAGTTCATGTGGCTTAGACCCGCAGGCACAAGGTTCAAGTCGCTAGCAGAATCCCAAAGCTGCATGCTGCATCGATGCTGCCATGCGATGCAGTGAAGCAACCTTTCGCTCCGCGGGAGAGCAGACGCCGCCAGGAAATGACGCCGTCAGCCCAATTTTGCTCTTATTTTCACGGAAAAAATGACCTCAGCGACGCAAAAATGTGTTGATTGACAGATTATTTTTCGGTTTGTATTAAATCTCTTCGTTATATCCGCTGACACGCTCTTATTTACTTCGTTAAAACCGGACCCAATATGTATTGAAAATGCAAAGATGGGAATGGGAAATTGTAATCCCTTCGTTATAACCGCTATTTCGCTATAAGTGGCTTCGTTATAACCGGGCTAGACTGTATTAAAACTGGTATTGTTATAAGTGGATTCGACTGTACGATTCAAGGAGTCGTCTATTTGGGGCAGAGGATAAATGTCTTTCTTCGTGATCTTGTAGCACCCACTGATGTTGTGATGCGGGGTGCTTTGGTTGACACTCGGAAGAGAGTAACATTGGGCGACGCACACTTGAGGCACAAGTTCGCACACACAGTGTCGTTCTGCAAGGCTGCCACCTTGGTCGCTGCAGCTGCTGCGCCACTTGCCACATTCGCACTTCTGTGGAAATAAATGTAGGGATGACGGCACAGCTCATTGGCCACCATCACGTCCTCCTACAGTGGTGACCCGAGAGAATGTGTCATGCACCGAGTGACACGCTGGCATGGCTAACTGGCTGGAGCCCCAGTTTGGCCCACCACTACCACCGTTCTGGTCAAGTGACGGCGGCACATGGTTCGTGCAGTTTGCGACGACTCTGTTTGAGATGCCCAAAGCGCTGCATTTCTGGAGCTGAACAACATGCCCAAAATGTGGCCTTTCTGGAGCTGAACTACATCTGGATCCAGGAGTTCAAGTACTAGGTACTCCTGAACGTCCTGCCACTGGATCTCCAACTCCACCTCAGCGCTCCATTGCCTGGCCTGTGCCCCTACGATGAGCTATGACAGGCTGTGCTGCACTTCTATAGTGCTCGGTACTGCCCTCTTCCTGAAGCTGACCACATGGTACCCGACAAAGCTCTGCCTGCACCCTCAATGCCAGCATGTCTCATCCTGTGCCCATAAGCCATCGTCATCAGGCTAGCCTTCTTCCCTCGACCTGCTGTGATCCCGTCTTGTTGACCGACAAATGCACTCCTGCATTTGTCGCCCGGCCTCATCTCCCCCGGCCTTATCGCTTTTATCGCTACCAACGGTGCCATGTGTCAGCGGTGATATCGCCGTCCTGATGCTGGCTCCCATGCCACACGCCATCAGGGCTGTCGCAGATGCCATCACTCCTGCCACTCGACCCCCGACCAACCCTCTACTTGCTCTGTCCATGCCGTCCGCTGAGCCGGTCTCCGAGCAGCACACGAGTTCTGCACCTTGCCGGCTATCACCACTGCAGACATGGGCCACAATCTTCTGGGACCCCCAAAATCTAATGGGCCATAGCTCCAGCGGTTTGTGCAGTCCTCAGTGCAGTTGGCACAGGTCATTCCACCTACCCAGCCCTTCTAGGTCTTCACCTCTGCAGCCTCCATGCTAGAGGCTGCAGCCTCCATCGCTGTGTGCCTCAGGCCCTTGTTCCACTCACGGCTTTTGCGATGTCGCAATGCCAGCTGTGCTGCATCCTGTGTCGAGCATCCTCACCAAACCACTGGACACTCCTGCAGACCTTGACCCTACTTTGCCCGGCCGGCCTGCGGCTTTCTCACGATGTACCCTGTCACCAGCGGCGCCCAATGACGTTCGCCTCCCGACAAGGTGTGCCACGTTGACATGCAATGCACGTGCCTTGGCCCGTCCAGCACTTCAGCTGAATTGCTCGTGCGTTCATCCTACGCGCCGTGCAATGGTACAGTCTGTGATGCGCTGCCGGCAATGCTCATGGGGGCACCGTCGACGCACCATTAGTCTCTTGGGCTTTGTCAATCCTATGTCTTCGGGACAAATGTGCTGCTCATCATCTCGTCCAGATGGAGCATTCGTCCCACCAGCATCTGATCATCGGGTCCCTCGCCCATTGCGTAACACTCAGTGTCGCCCGGCTGAGCTCTACAGCAGTGACTAGATGCCCTTCACGCTGACTACTTGTACTGACCATGGACCCTTCTGAAATCCAGTTTCACTTTCTTACTTTATCGCCGTTCCGTCTGGGCAGGGGGCCCTGTAGCACCCACTGATGCCACATGGGGCGCTTTGGTTGGCGCTTGGAAGGGAATAAATTTAGGTGGCACGTGCTCGAAGCGCAAGCTCTGCATGTGCAGTGTCGTTCTGAAAGCCTGCAACATTGGTCGCAGCAGCCGCTGCTCCACTCTCCATCTTCGCCCTTCTGTGGAAATGAATGTAGGGAACGATGGCACGGCTCATTGGCCACCATCACGCCCTCCTACAATCTTATTAAATTTTCTATAATAGATGCAAAAGAGCAAGCTGGCATCTTTCTTCTTTACTAACAGCTGGCGAAGCCTCGGGACTGGTCGATGGCTGGATGACATCATCTGTAACCATCTGCTGAAGTTGGCAACATATAGTGTCTTGTTCTGTTTGTATCATGAGAAGCTAACAAACACTGACACCTAGAACAACATAGGGGTAATTATTTGTGCTTAATAAAATGGAATGAAGAAACCATAAATTAATGGAAATTAAAGTGGATGAAAAAGCAACTTGCCGCAGGTGGGAACCGAACCCACAACCTTCGCATTTTGTGTGCGATGCTCTACCAATTGAGCTACCGTGGCGCTGTTTTCCCATCCACTTTCTTGGGCATTTATGTGCACTAGTAAACCCTGGGAGTGTTAGCGAGCGCCACCACTCACAGACCTTGGCGGCAGACGTGGAACGTCCTTGTTGCCGCAGGCGTCAAGGACGTTACACGTCCTTGACGTGGAACGTCCCAGTTGCCAGTTGAACGTCCCAGGTTTATTGACCAGTTGCCTTCACCCAAAACATTTTTGGGTGAAGGCAACTGGTCAATATAAACCCACATATGCTACCTGAAGGCATCAATGTTGCCGGATTCAAGACCCTCGTTATGTAATAAACGGGAAGAAAGGGGGTTAACCAAGGGGCCCGATTTTTATTAGTCATATCATGAGAAGCCAACAAACACTGACACCAAGAACAACACAGGGGAAATTAGTTGTGCTTAATGAAATGGAATGAAGAAACGAAAAAATATGGAAATTAAAGTGGATGAAAAAAGAACTTGCCGCATGTGGGAACCGAACCCACAACCTTTGCATTTCGCGTGCCATGCTCTACCAATTAAGCTACCGCGGCGCTGTTTCCCCATCCACTTTCTTGGAGGCGCTGAACAGGAATCTGCTGGCCCGTTAGACACGCTTCGATTTTGTGGGGACGCTCACCATAATGTGGGCACTGCGCGTCAGGGTGAAAGCCGTGAAAAGACCTAGCTGGCGGTACTGGCAGTCACGGTACACGTCACCCGCTTCGCCACAGTGGTAGCAGAGCAGACGAGTGCCATACATTTACCTTAGTAGCGCTTTGTCTTGAGCCAGGTGGTAGATACGTAGGTACGTTCGGGGTACCTTGAGCTGGGTAGCGGATGCGAAGGGGTGTCCGGAACAGAGTGGGCCTGGTCCACTGCCCGCATGATGTCTGTAGACGGTGGCACAGGAGCCTTCAAAGCTACCTCATATATTAGGGCGAGGATGTCAGGCTTTGGTGGTGTGAGTAGTTGCACCGCTTGTCTGATTTCACTCCAGATGACGTCCGCAGGTGCTGTCGCAGGTGGTTGGGGTTCCATTGGTCTCGCTGCTTGGAGTTGCCGCAGTTCATCATGCACAACACTATGTGTGAAGTCTATGAGGGCCTGCTTCTCGCTGTCGAACTTAATAGAGCATGGAGTAGCCGTAATGTCATGGTGTTAGCACTGTGACAACTGCTGCCAGAGAGTACGCTCCATCGTGGTTTTTTCACTTGTGAACTTGGCCACGGTTGTTGGTGTATTGCGTATGAGTCCGGCGAAAAGCTGTTCCTTGAATCCACGCATTAAATGTTGCACCTTCTTTTTCTTGGGCATTGCAGGGTCTGTGTGCCTGAAAAGGCGAAGCATGTCCTTGACAAACATCAATACTCTCTTCTTTGGCTGCTGGTTCCTAGAAGAGATGGCTTTTTCAGCTCTCTTCTTTCTTTTGGCGTTGTGGTATGCATCGCGAAGCTGTCGACTAAACTCTTGCCATGTTTCAAAGGAAGCTTCATTGTTCTCATACCACATCTTTGCTGAGTCTTCCAATTTGAAGTAAACTCTCCGCAGCTTGCGAACATCATCCCTCTCGTTGATGTTGGCAACCCGGTCGAAGTGGTCTAGCCAGTCTTCAACATCCTCAAAAGCGTCTCCATGGAACATTCTGGGTGTCTGTGGTGCATAAAAAACATGCCGGGGAGCAGACTGGGCATCGTAGGTTTGGCTTGCCCGGTTTACAGTGGTCGTTGACATTCTTATTTCCAGTATCGCTGACAAGGGACTGACTTCGGGTGATAGTCCTTGCAGGCAGCAGCTGTTTCTTGCTGTGGGAGCTGTGGCTGTCTGTAAGGTGCTAGAAGTGACAGCGGAAACTTGGGGCAAAGATGCATTTACCCAGCACCTCCACCAGTAATGTTACAGGCGATACAACAGAGACAGCTAGGAGTCAACATTTTTAGTGGAACCAGACGCCGAAAATATTCTCCTCTTCTTCCAACCTCCAAGCGTGTACTTGCCACTGCGGGTGGCTCATATGTCATGGCATGCGTAAGTATGCTTCACCGCAAGAAATTGCGTATGCTTCACCGCATAACATGGCTGTATTGCGGCGAAGCTGACCAGCCAAGTTCGAATTATTTGGTGAAGGTCGCTTCTGAGATCAAAATCACGGAATTTTGAGCCCATATAAATGTATGGGCATCAGCTGAGACCTAGATTAATCAATCAGTAGAATTAACTGGAGTAAAATTGATGGATGTCTACTGTGTACATGCACATGTGTGGATAAATGCACATATATGCACACACAGGTACATATAAACATCTGTATTCATACGCATGTACCAAAAGAGATGTCCTCATATTATAACGGTAAGTAACACACTTGACACAAGAAAGGTCGCTTGCATTAGATACACATGAAGAACAGCATATACAAGTACCACGGAATGAATACATTGAAATGAATTCTGCTACGAAGCCAAACAAAACAAAAAGGAAGACCCAGAGTGGACACATTCTGTCATTCTTTGCAAATAATGTTTTGTAAGTCTAGGAGTTTTGATAACTTGCATAGCTACAGTTGCACTTATGACTGAGCATATTTTATGTTTTTTTCTATACAGCCCTGGATGTCTTCCGTGCTTCCCGAAAGTTCCTTTTTACATTCCAACCCAAAGTCGACAAGGAGGTATGGCCTGAAAAAGATTTCCTTACTTTAAACCCTAAATTGTATTGTGAGCATGTTGAAATTGGTCTTTGTGACACTCATTCTTCCGTATGAGGCAGGTAATGGCAGCTTTGTGTTGAAAAGCTTTGTGTGCAGTTTTTTTTCTTTCTCACATGTTTTACTCAGTCTTGAGTGGATGATTTTCAATGCCTCCGAATACATATTGTATATGCATATTGCATATTTATATTGTATATGTATTAAAAATGTAATGGAGGCTTGCTGTAAGAGTGATTGTTCATATGTTCTTGGGGTATCTACTGCTCACTTGTAAGTGTTATTGTTGCTGCTGACTCATTGTCACAGTAAACTCTTCGAACTCTTTTGGTGGAATTGCTGATAAAAGATAGTAGTAGTTTGTTACTGTGAGCAGTTATTTTTTTTAAGTCAGACGTCATATAACAGACATTGTTCTGCCAGTATTGCATGTTGCTGTCTTCTGACACAAGGAAGTTCAAGTTTTGAAATTTGCCTTGTACATTCTAAACGAGGGTGTAAATGGCTTCTGCAAATTTTATTTGCACACATACGAATAATAAGCCATAAGCATTAAACTTCAAGAAAATGTTTTTTGTAAATGCAGATATTTATAGACAGAACAAAATGCACTGAAACATTTTAACTCAGAAGAACTGAGAAATTTTACGAGATCTGTTTTGCTGCACTATGTTTTCACCAATGCTGAGGTTGTAGAAAATTGGTTAAAGCTGGATTTTCAAGATGCAGAATCAGTCGGCACTTCGATGGCATGTTGGCAGGTTGTGCAGTCTCGTTGCTAGCACTATGGAATTGTGGAATGAATACATGCTCAAGTAGCACATAAAAAAGAAAAATTCCCCCCAATTAGCACAATTAAGGTTTTGGCAAACTGTACACCTTAAGCGGCAAAGGGTCACCTCTTCTTGCATTTTTTTCTATCTGGCCTTAGCCTTCTCCCACTCCTTCAAGTTCTGAAAGCCATTGCTAAAATTGCAGCCAAGACAGTAATGTGCCACTCAAGTGCGTTGTGTGTAGCATTGAATGAGCATACCACGACTAACAAGCGCATATTCTGTGCAAGCAACGTGCCCCAAGAAAGATATCTGTGGTGAACGTTGCAACTAGCTGTGCTCATTTGTGTGCCACTTCGCGAACTGCAAAATTAGCCTCACAGTAGAATAGGCCCAAAGTTGGGCCTATGCACACGGTAGGCTCAGATTTTGATCCTGCTGAGGGTAGTACAATTTTTAATATGTGATTGATAGTCGCCATGAAACCACACTTGCTTGCTGCGAAAAAATAAAACGTGGTGCATAACGTGGAATTCACAGCTATTTGCTGTGAAAGCGGTTTGAAGTCGCAGAATGAAAGAGATTGAGCACACGAGTTTTAAATCACAGTCAAGGAAAAGGCAGTGTTGGAGACAGAACTTGCAGCAGTCATGAGTTTCAAACACTGCATGCCACACCACCTCACATCTGTTGGTTGTCTGGCCTGAGACTTCTATTCAAGTGCTACTGTCCTGGCTTTCGCTAATCAGTAGCACGACATCTTTTTTAACTGTAAAGCCCACTCTTCTTTAATGCACATCACAAATCCTGATGCTATACAGTCAACTTTCAATAATTAGACCCTGGAAGGACTATTAAAGTTGATTGAATTACCTGGCGGGTCGAATTAAACAAGATCGGAAAAAAACACCAGAACACACCGCTGATTCAGTTGGCAGTATTTACCCAATTCTAGCATGCCCCTGAATCAAACAC
Source organism: Dermacentor andersoni (assembly GCF_023375885.2). Classification (NCBI taxonomy): domain Eukaryota; kingdom Metazoa; phylum Arthropoda; class Arachnida; order Ixodida; family Ixodidae; genus Dermacentor; species Dermacentor andersoni. The sequence goes on from NC_092816.1 coordinate 162,717,916, forward strand.
GCACCCACTTTCTATGTGTCCAAAGAAGAAAACTAGCCTAGAATTCACATTAAAGCCCCTAAACAAAGGAGAAATGTAACGTGCGCCCAATCTTTTAGCGAGAAAAGTGGGTAAGGGTTTAATATCTTTTCCACAATGGTGGCCTGTTTTTTGAAGTCGGCCTTGCCGCACTATTTTATAGTGTTGGCTGTGCCGCAGTACAGTAATGTTATGCGGCAAAGCATACAAACATCGCAAAGGCGATTTGGTTTCGCATTCCAATTGCACTGCAGAGGCAGTTTTCTGCCCAATTTTCTCCAGTGAAAAAAAAGAAAAAGAAGGCGTGCGTTAGAATTGGGTTAATTCCATAGTCAGACATTGTGAGCTTTGGTTATTGCTTTAAGATGACCCTAGGGCATGCCAAAAATAGGCATTTTTGACTGGAAGTGGTAATTTGTTCAAAGCATTCACTGTTCCCTAGCTTTGCAGAGACAGATGTAGCCGCTAAAGGCATTACTAATGGAGTCGCCTCACCATAGAAGTCAAGTGCGTGTGCGCTGACAGGTCAAGTGCAAATTATCTGGCGAAGACCAATTCCAGATCGAAATAACGAAAGTTGGGGCGCATAGAAATACATATTTACCGGCCGGGATCAAAATTAACTGAAATATCGAATTAACCAGAGTCCAATGAACGTAAGTCCACTGTACTGATTTTCTCTTCATTTCTTTTATGCAGAGGTTCGAAAGGTTATGCCGGTACATCATTGCCAGCATGGATGCAGACACATTACAGGTGAGTTTCTAGTGCACCAGTAGAATGGATCTGTGGAGCTGTGGAAGCAATGCAAGAAGTTTGTCAATCAAAAATGTATAACTCCACACATTTCGTCCTCAAGTTTCGTAGCCGTACATATTCACACAAGCCTGCATGTGAAGTTGCTAAGACAAGTGGCAAATGCGCCCCCCCCCCCCCCTCCCTGCCCAAAAAGCTATATGATTTAAGAAAACGTTGTAGCAGCTGTATAAAAATTTTTTTATTTAACATTTAAGCATTTTTTTTATTTATTACTGAGCATAAATAAAGGACACTTGCACATATCGCTGGTAAAAAAAACGCTGAACTATATTTTATTGCGAACGCAGCTTCGACAAGAAATCTTGCTAGCCTCCACAGCATTGCACGCTATGTATGAAACAGAGTATAAGCCTGTGCGAAGTACTTGTTCAAGAGGCATTAGTAACGTGGACATGTCAGGCCTGCAATCATAATCAGTACGGCGACCACAGCATTTCGGGAGCAGCTGCATACTTGGATTAAGTCAGCTGTGCTTTGTGTGGGACCAGGACTTTGTGGGGCCGAAAGTTGCTTGATAACAAAGAAACCTGAAGGGAAGTGAAAGGACCTTGCAGTGAGTTGGGGAATAGAAAGCAACAGCTGTTACGTCAAGGGGCTAGAAAGGCGGCATTTTTGGATCGATAAAATGCAGGTGGATGATATTCCAGGCAGAGTAAGTGAAGACGTCGAGTTGGGCAGGTTGTGTAAAACACAGAGCAGATAACTGAGGGTCTATTGGGACGGAGTTGAGTATAAGATCAAATGGAGGGAAACAACAAGGAAAACAACAGGCATTTGATTGGCTTATTTGATGTGAGGCAGTGGTACCAATAGGTGGTGTTCAAAACATGGAGGCCATCATATTCTTCTGGCACCTGCAGGTGCTGTAGCAAGAGATTGGCCTACGTTACTCTAAGGGTTTGGTCTGAACTCCACCTGTTTAACCCTTTCGCTGTCGGACCTTTCTGGCCGTGCCGCACCCCCAGTGTCGGCTTGGTTTCAGGGAGCGAGCATAACAGGGAATGAACATAGCAATTTATTTTTGATTATGATTGGTATACAAATAACATAGTCAATGCAATATGCACATTTTAATGTTCTGCAGCTGTTATTAGTAAACATCATCATCATCATCAGCCTGACTATAACATCCGTTCAACATCCGAATCTGACGATGCGGAACTCATCTCTTCGTCGCGTTAGACGCTGTCCGAGTCCAAATCCGAGCTGGGCTCGCATTCTGAATCGTAAGAGCCACCGCTCCAATGAACAGACGAAGGTCTCGAGCTGCTCAGCTATCCGAAAGTAACCGCGCGCAGGGAGGATGCGCTTTCAGTCGCCCGCGCAACGGAGATAAATGGGACGTTGCGTGATCAAGAAGAGGGAGATGGAAAAAGGCTAAAACAAAGTTTGAAGGGCTTTACGTTTACTGCTGCAAGTCGGAAGCGAGGGTGCGGCGAGAGAGCGAAAGCAGCAATCGAGTCACTCTTTTCGGAGAGGCAACGGCGGCGCGTGCGCCTGAACTTGACGCGCCGTAGCAGACACACCAACAGAAGAAAATAAAAACCTTCAAACCGGCGGAGATGGCAGAACAACCCTTGAACCCATAACCACACGCGCGCGACGCATGATCCAGCGAACGCGGAGCCACCGCGCCACTCGGCAAAAAGAGAGGGGGGCGTGGCAGTCGCACCGTACTCTTCAATACGTGTACTAACACAGGCCGGGGCGAAAATACGAACTTGTAGGAAGAGTCAACAGATGGCGTGGCCAAGTCCGGGAGCGCCAGCTTTGCGCTCAGGCGCGAAATTTTGAACGCGCGATAGAGAACGTACCGGTACGTCAGTGACACTGTGGGGGGGAAGCGCGATGACGTACCGGTACGTCAGTGACAGCGAAAGGGTTAAGAGCCTTGGGAGTCCTTTTTCCTGCAGTGGTTTTAAAAAGGGCTGATTGTGGTGATGATCTTAAGCTCTCATGCTTTACAACTGCAGTTAATGTTGATGTTGATGCTGGCGGTCATGTGTAGAAAAAAAGCAATGTTGTATAACAGCCCAGAGCTAGGAAACGTGACTCTAAATGAACCCTGGTCATGTCGCGAACAGAAATAAACTATTTTCCATCGTATTTGTCAGCTTGGGTGTCTGGTTATTTGCATTTCACTTTCGTACTTTGCCCGCCCGTGTTCCTGTAGACACTGCTTAAAGGACACCACTTGACAAGAGACATCACAGGGACAGGGAGGCACTTTTTTTCGTGTTGCTTGCAACTGCGAGTGAGGCATAGACAATTGCGTGGCTATACTGCAGTATGCTTGGCAGCCATGCCTGTTGCAAGTGGGAGCTGCTTTGTCACTGCAATTGAAATAGCTGGCATAGTAGTTTCTTTGGGAGAGCTGCTGGGTAGTATTCACATTTTGTGGATGAAGGCGAGCACTCGCTGTATCTTTGCCTCTTTTCTTTCTCTCTCTTTGTTCCTCTCGTCTCCTTACTTTTTATTCTTATATTTTTTATAGGAGAGCTATGTGGCGGTAGCTTTGAACAAGGAGGATACAGTGCTGTGGATTCAGCAACTCAAGGGCATCCTAGGCAACTGTTGTGGCTACCTCAAGGAGGTCCGGGTGAGTGTATCAGTCTATGATCAGTGTTTTTGGACTAAGTTTAGTACTGTAGTTAGACATACAAATTTAGTGACACTTTGAGAGAGTGCATTTTGTCATAGCGAGTTTCATTTGGTGGCGCGCTGCTTGACGGGAAAGTGTCATTTGGAATTGATTGCAGCATCAATCAGTAAGTCAGCCAGCACATTATATGTTCTGTGCGCATCACGAATGCATGGCCAGACTTTTCCTTCAAGAGGGAAGCGAGCCTTCGTTACTTTTATTGCTTTCTCTTTCACTGACCCCCCGCGGACTCTGAGCTGTGCGTGAAAGAAAGGACCCGCTCCCTCCATTCGGTTCCTGGAAGTGACCCAGGGACTTTCCCGGGCCTGGGGGCGGCGACGGGGATGGAAACCGCGGTTGGAAAAGCGCGGGACGGGCAGACTCGCCCCACCGGCCCTAGAGACCGGACCACTTTTTTACGGGCTAAAACTGAACGTTTTGTGTATTTTTAACTTGCTTTTTTGACCTTCTCAGTGTAATTAAAGTTTGTTTTAAATGTTCAACTGCGTTCGACCCGTTATCTAGCTGGACAGCGGATGCTTTGATCCCGTCAAGTGCGATCCGCGAGGCCAGCATATTATATATACTTGTTTTTTTAACCAATATTTGCAATATAATATTAGCACGTTCAGTTGTCACGACCGAATACCAGAGAACATTGAATTCAACGAACAAGCAATGTGCTGCGCATTTGGAACTCGTACGGGGCATAGTGTCAACACCTAAAAAATCACGCGTTTGTTGTTGATAGAGGAAGAATGGCTTTTTCATAAGCAGGGATACGCAGAACATCTTTAATTGGAAAATAAATCTGTTTTCATAATTAGTGCCGACCGCTGACTGAGTATTATATTACAGTAAAAGTTGGTTAATTTAGATTTCACGGGACCAAAAAAAATATGTGTCTGAATTAACTGAATGTCGAATTATCGAGGGTATCAAGAAAATGATAAGCAAATGCTTACTACATCAACATGATTTTATTTACTGAATGAATCAGCCAATCCTGTTTCTGTTTTGCACAAAAGCAGTGCAGGAGCTGCAATTCTCATCATCTCATGATTGATTAGTGCTCGCAGCGGCGAAGGCCTCGCGACTTCCTTCACAGCGCGACCATGGCACGTGTCTTCATCTTAGGCACACTTTTCACTACTGCCCACACATCCTGATTATTTTTTTTTACAGTGTTGCCAGGTCACCACCCATCGCAATGTAGGTGGTGCTGTTCATCCTCAACAGCTTTGAACTGAGTAAAAACGAAACTAGTGTTTGCCACAACCGCTGCGCACGAAACCGCGGCTGCTGTCGACGCGATCATGGGTGGTGACCTTGGGGTTCTGAAGGCACGTGGCTGACGCACGCACTGAGTCAAAACGAAAGTAGCGCTTGCTCCAACCATGGACGAAATGGCGGTCTCTATCGACATGGTCATAGATGGCGACTACGCTGTTACAAAGGCATGTGGCCGACACACATACTGAGTGAAAACAAAACTACTGTTAGTAGCAACCACTGCAGATGAAACTGCAGCTGTTAGTGATGCAATCGTGGATGGCAACTGTGCAATCATGAATGCATGCGGCGAATGCGGTGATGTACATGGCAGTAAACACAAGATTAAAGGCTTCAAAAGCACAAATAGGCACAAAGTGTTCTGGCGTTGCTGTCATTCACATACAATTTCTACTGATGACCATGGTGAAGCGTGCTCCACCACTTTGTTTCGGTGGACGCCATTTCTGCTCTTTTGCGTCACACATTTGTTGCGCTCCACACTTGCCAAGCTCCGAGAGTTGTCTGAATTAACCGATGTATGGACAAATACGTCCAAATTACCGAGAGTTTCATTGCACTAAATAATGCATAGGCCTGCCAGGACAAAAAGACGAGTTCGAATGATCTGATTTTCCAAATTAACGAGGGTCCGATTAAGGAGGTTTTAGTGTACTTATAATTTGAAGCATGGTCATCAGTGAATATAGTCACCAACAATGAAGTGCACTCACTCAAAGTGAGGCTAAATTTGCCTGCCTGACAGGCTCGTAATATATTCGTTGTTGATTCATCTGAGAAGAAGCGGGTTTATGATGCCATTATAGTTTCACTGCGATTGTGTACATTTGCATTTACGGTGGTTTTTTCCCATTTTGTATAAATAATGTGAGACTATCAATTTATGTGATAAACACTCCACAGTGTGTTACTTGTATCTTTGTTGGTTTTTACTGTCAAATGTCAAAGGCCCTGTGGAAAGCTGTAAAATTACTTAGTATTGTACCATTATACATCGCATATTCATTTGTTCTTAGCTCAATCCTTTTGGTTGCAGATTTTAGTGCAGTGATCTTGTTTCAGAGCAACTAATACTTTAATGTGTATCTGCCGTTAATGACTAAGTGGAACTTATTAGGTGCATGTTGTGTGGTGCTTTTTCTTTCTTTTCTTTTGTAATCCTGAAATTTAGCATCGAGTTGCTGCTGAAAGATATGTAAGGAGTTGTATGTTGTTGCTTATTGCCTACCTTTAGTTTCACTACTGTAGTTCCGAGAGCATGTGGTTGTGAAGCATGTTTCCAAAATGTGTGGTTTCGTTTAGGCTGTATTATTATGTATGTCACTTGAAGCCCTCTTTAAAGAGTGCATCTATACATTGCGCATCCCAGAGATGGCCATCTGTGAAGAAAGCAGACGATAGGACGCACAGGGGTATGCGTTTTGCTAGAGTGGTGTAATCCCTTTCCACTTCTTTCCTGAGAATGTCTTATATTAGCTCCACCACCTCGACTGGGAGAGCACTGTGGCCACGGCTTGTGCATTGCAGGCCATACTAATTTCGACAGGATGCATCAATACCGCATAGACTTGTGTAAAGGCAGCACCTGTGTAAGGGCCGCACTTCCAACTTGGCAGCCCAAAATTTGGAGAAAGGAATTCTACTGAAGAAGCAATTGCGTTTGGTGCCCCAATGCCGCACATGCGCTTCAGCGAATTTTCACGTGCTGCGCAATTCTGTGTGCCCCTACCAGATGGCGACAGCTGCGCGTCGACCTCTGATGCAATGGTACATTTGGAGATCCGGGGCGAGCTGTAGTCGCCAGCTGCGGCTGCACCATTCTGACTAAAAGTTTGGTTCCGAGTAAGGGCCGTACCTCATTAGAATTGTGGGGAAAAAAAAGTGCTGCCCTTACATGAGCCTATATGGCATACAGGAGGAAGGCCCAGAGCACATGGCTGAATAAAGACCTCCTATCAGAGAAGCATACAATACAGAAAATATGTAGTGCAGCAGAAGCAGCAGTGTAATTGTACGGGTTACAGCATAACAGAATTAGGAAAAGAAGGGGAAAAAAAAAGGGAAGAAAACATAATGCACAAGGAAGCAGTGTACCAAGTATTATAGTTGCCACATGAGAGCGTGCACCTAGGCACAAATTGGCAGCACATCCATTATTCAGAGATAGCTAGTGACATTAATGCGATTAGCAATGTATATTATGGTAGGTGTGTAATTGGGAATATGTTGTGATGATGATTATTATGACGAGTAGCACGTACTCAGTCACCCAAGTTGGCATCGAAGAAGTTCATTAAAGTGCAACATAGACCCAGCGACCTAAATTGGCATGAAAGGAAAACGGTTAGATCTAGACACAGATAGATACTGGAAAGTTCGTGAAATATCCTAAGGATGCTAACCGCACTAAAAATCTAATTAATGTTATTGTATGTTTTTCATTAACCATCAAATGCAAAATGATATGCAACATTGCAGCCGGAGTGCCCCCAGGATGCCAAATCGCTGATGCTGCACCTGCACGTGCTCGTCACCTTCACAAGCACGTCATCGTGGAAGGTGCTCAAGGACAAGACATGTGAGTGAGCTTGGACATCCCGCAAGGGGACTGTTTGCTGGGTTTCTGCGGACATGCTTTCATAGAGGGGCACTGAAACGATTTTCAAACACGAAAACATTCCCGATCTGCGGACAATGCTGCTGCCATTGTGCTAGCCAAATTTGATTCCAGTCCACGTTGCTGGTTACCTAAAATCTTGCATAATAGATTGCTTGCTCTCTCCTGCCACTTTTCGAATCTCAGCTTCTTTTTTTTTTTCTGTAGACAACAGTGGCAATAATGTTGCACGAAGCGTGATGACTCATAAGCACCATTTGTTGGTCGTTGTGCACACATGTTGCTGCTAATTATTACTTAACGAAAAAAAAAATTTAGAAGAACATACTAGTGATAGGCAACACAATGTAAGTTCCTAGTGTGAGAGGTCGGTGTTTATAGCTGTCCCTTAGGACATTTCTCATTTTGTTTATTTCTGTGGGTGTATAGATTGCATTCTCTCAGGTTTAACGGGAGGTCAGTGCCGCTCTAATTTAGGACTCGCAGCCTTGAGAAACAGTCAGATACGCTGCCCATTTCATGAATGGTCTTGGCTCTAGCCATACCTTGTTTGGAGTGTGCAAGTATGCTATGGTGTAGAGGCAGCGCAGTAAAACATTCGGTTTGCCAGCTTTTGCCCTGCCCAGGCATTTACTACCTTTGCATACCCGAGACTCGCACCCCCAACACTTACTCAGGCTTGGCAAGTGCATGCATGCGCTGGGGCTCGGTGGGTGGGGATCATGTGGATGCAGACTATAGGTGGCTCCGAGTACTAGCGGAATCGATCTGGGAGGGAGTTTGTTGACCTAAGCTTCCAAAATTGTGAATTGTTTGGGTGTGTTAGTTAGGCATAATGAGGAATTATAGTGCAGATCTACACAGAAAAAACAAACAAACTAGAGATGAGTTTTTCACTGTGGGATTACCCTGTCTGTGCACCTTTCAGATAGGAAACTTTCCTAGGAAAGTGAATTGCACATGTCAAATGGCAATAAGTTGCAGGATAAACTTGGGTCATAGAGTACCAGTGCCTGTCTCGGTTATCTCATTATCCATCAGTCATCTCATCATCTGTACGTCTGCCTTTTTCTGTGTTACAATTTGTTACTATGCTTCTAGTATGGCTTGCTTCTGTGTTGCTTGCCAACATCATTGGCACGAGACAATGCGCCAACCCCGCTGTTGCTTCCTCGCGACGTTGTGCAGGCGAGCCCCTGCGGCCGGTGCTGAGCCAGCTGTGCGCCAGCGTGGGCTCCCACCTGGTGGGCAAGGGCAGCCTGTATGGAGCCCTGCAGGCCCTGCTGCTCAGAGGCCTGGCCAGGGCCAAGCCGAGCCTCAAGAGGGCACCACTTGTGGCGACCATCAACTTGGCACTTAGGTTAGGGGGGCCTCAGAGGAAGGGAGAGTTGCGGCCCTTTAGCATGTTGGCTCTTTCAGACTCGTGCACTGTTTTCGTATCACTAAATAAGGGTAAGGGTGAAGTACTGTGAGTGAAGCTGTTGACTTAAGTGAGCGCCATACCATAAAATTCCGACAAAGTGCCCCCCCCCATTTTGATGAAAGGTAATCCAAGAAAGTTTGTGGACGCAGGGAGCTATCGGCCCCGGATCGAGTGGCCAGTGAGCTGTGCCTATACCATCTTCCAGCGATCGCAGGCTCGCCTGGCTTGTTCGTTTGTTTTCGTCGGCGTCAATGAAATCAAATGTATTACAATTTAAGCGCAACATAATTGTGTACACGTTGTGCTGATCAACATAAGCGCTTTATTACGAGCTGCATGTAGTCGTGTCAAAAGGCCACCAGTCACTGATTCGATTACCCAGCGAGCTAGGCCTGCCGGCTCCTAGTCGGCGGCGGCTGTCCGAGGAGCTGACACTGCGGACGTGGCCTTGCGGAAACATGTCTATGGTGCTCACATAGTCGTGTTTATATTGACATCATTTTTTTTTAAATGAGAGAGCTGTTTCAACATGTTTGTTCTCACTTTATTTGCGAAGTCATTCCGAGCGTCCATGCAGGAGCGGCGGTTCGCCGCTCGCTCATTCGCACCATATGTCCCGAAGCGTCATATGCGGCAAGTCGGACTCTGACGTGTCGTACGACAGATTGCGTGAAAGGTCACATCATTAATCCACGTGTGACTCTTCACACGCTTGACCAAAATGATGACTGATGAAGGCTATGGTTATGGTGAATTATCGAGCCTCAGCAAAAGTGCGGCTAAATAATAAGTTTCTTTCTCGCTAAATTGCAACATTTTATGTGATTTAATATGCAATTTCGTAAAAAAATGACAGTAGAAAAAGAAAAAAACGGTAGCCACGCGGTGGGGTGAAAATGCATGAAGTGGTGAATAAGGTGAAGAAAGGTAGGGCGCGCATGCTTGGTAGTTGGCACCAATTTCAAATCACTCGAAAGTGGAGGGGCAGGGGGGGGGGGGGAGGGTACACTTGCATAGGTAGGGGCGCTTGTTTGGAATTTTACGGTAGTTTATGTTTAGTGTAGTCTTTATCAGCTGACTATTCTTTGCATTGCAAAGAATGGTCTTGTGCAACATAGTTTGTTACATGAATGAATGCACATTTCGCTTAAACCCCCAACTAACTACTGACTATGTGTCTAGGACTCTAGATAAATTGTGTGTATGTTTTTGTTCTGTGACACAATAAAAAAAAAAGGAAGACTTAAAGTTAACTTACCGAACTTACTGTACCTGCCTCTGCAGCAAAGTGGCAGGGGCATTCTGCTACTAACTAATATTGCAGGTTATACTCCTAGATTCGGTGGCCCCATATCAAGGTAAGGGTGGAATGTAAGAACATTCATGTACCACACTTTGGGTATATGTTAAAGAAACCCAGGAGCTCAGAATTAATCTGGAGCCTTCATAAAACACCACAATTTAATCTTTTTTATATACAGGAAAAAATTGCAGGGATTCATGCGCCAAGACCACAGTGTAATTATAAGGCATGCCATAGCGGAGAACTCCAGATTAAGTTTTGCATACTTGGGCTCTTTAATGTGCACCTAAATTTAAGTACTACCTGCGTGTTTCTGCATTCTGCTTCCACTGGAATGTGGCTGCAGTGGCCAGGATTGAACCTGTGGCCTCTAGCTTATCAGCCCAATGCTATGGCCACTGAGCTACTGCAGCAGGCAATTTTAATTTTCTGATGCGATTGTCTGGCCTTCCTGGTTTCCATATTGTGTCAGAGTTGTTTGCTTCTATAACACCAAGGTGCCAATTCCAAGCTGAAGCTTTGATGAAATGTGTTTCATGGTGGGTTTGAGAGCTTAGTTGCCTCAGGTTTTTGTCACTTCTGGGGCATCGAGCTACTGCTCTGCGTCTTTCCCATAGGTTCATAATGGCGGTGTTTGCGTAGCGCACGAAAGTAGGAAAGGAAGGACAGACGAGTAAAGAATGCTACGCAAACACTGCCGGTGTGAACAACGACCAACTCGCCCAAGCCTTTACCCTAATCCCATCTGTTGTTTTCTTCAATGGCACTAGTTCGCTGTTTGGTAGACTGATAACGAACTTCAATATAATGAAAATCTTGATATATGACAAAGTATTTAACTTTTTATAACTTCTTGTTCATAGAACGCCATGTATATAGAACCTCAATAATAGCGAAGTGTGTTTATGTAAGAGTTCAATATAACGAAATTACACTGCTGCCATGAAGGAATTCCGAGACACTAAGTAAAAGTTTATCTGGATGCAAAGCTGGTCAAATAGTTTCATTAAGAGTGGCTGCTTGCGAATGCACCTCTCAAATCTCGCAACCAAGAACGAGCACCGAAGCGGAGCAGCATCAGGTTCCGTATGAAGTCCAATTGCAACAAGATCCTATTGTGCACCACGTGCAGTAGGGTTTGGGTGCTAGTGAAAACGTGCGAGGTTGAGCCAAGAGGGATAGTGGCTTGAGCAGCGCCATCTTCCTGCACGAGCAAGGGGGGGAAAGATGGGAGGGGAGTGAGCTCGCAATAACGCGATCAAGCCTGCATGAGGGAGAGGTTGTTGCCAGTCTCCTTTTTTTTTAGTGCGGCCGTAGCGGCACATGGCTGCCAGCGTGCCTGACCACATGCCCAGCCCGTGCGCCCTGTGTTAGAGCTAATGTCCTGCATGTAGAAAGACTGAGTGAGCCGAGATGATGTGGCATCAAGCGCGGTCTTCCTGCACATTTAGGGCTGGAGGTTGCTTCATCTCGAGTTTTGGAGACGCATTGAAGCGAGAGGCATACGCATTCGCTCCTCGCTGCCAGCACTTTTCATGGTAGCGTCGTTCCACTTCGGGTGATACTATCAGCTACGGGGGGCGGAGCGGACGCAAAAGCGTGTCTGGCTTTGTTTCATATCACCGATGTGAAGACATCGTCGATTGTGGATGAAACTGTATCTTTCGTCGCCAACTCAAATTTAACAAGATCATTTTTTTCTGACATGCTTTTTCAGAATGCCCCATAATTCATAAAATTTTGTGACCCTCTCTGTGCAAGAAAAGATTTATCGGGGACTCTCTATATTTGCATAAAAGCTAGAATTTCAGTAGTATAACGAAATTTCAATATGACGAAGCAAATTGTCAATTTTACTGACTTCTCTATATATTGAGGCTTAACTGTACCTCATTCACTTGCTATTTTCTCTCGATATTTGTTACAGTAGAAAGCTTTAGGAATTCTGCACCCGAAGTTAGGGGACACAAACTGCCATTTATGCAGGAGAACAGGAAAGGTATACAAAAGAGTGCAAGTTGGGTGTGGCGGCTTGAGTACGCAAAGATGCATGGACGTACTGATGCAAAAACCCCCTATTGTCTTATTGTTACTATACTCCGTTACTTTGTGCACTTACTATATGGTTTGCAGGAGTTTGTATTTCTTCATTTACTTGTACTTCGTACTAACTTGGCCACCGAAAGGCAGCTGGTAGTATTGAACAACAAAAGCTCTGACCCCATGCATATGTGAGAATTAGTGTTAGGAAAAGTTTTTTTCCATATTTATGCAAATGCTAAGCAAATATTATGCAGAAGTAATGGTAATGAGATTGTTTTTCCAGTTTCTGAGCAAGCATACGCTTGTGTTCTGCATGATGCTTTGCAGCATTGTTTTTGCTCTTGACGTTCTTGTCCTGCACTATGCTTTACCTTCATCTCTTCCACACCTAATGCGTGCTCTGTAGGTCTGTAGTGTCACATAGAGGCAAAACTGATGGTGTGCTAGTGGGTGGCGTGGCAGCAGTTTTTGGCAGCAGTGGGTTTTTCTCCACTAGTCAAGACAGCAGCCAGCATTCATAAAATGGGGTGAAGAAGTAAAGAAGGCCTTGCTTTCATAAACAAAAAAAGAAAGAAAGAAAGAAAGAAAAAGAAAGAAACAAATAAATTTATTGCAATGAAGGCCCATCTGCATCCTGTTGCAGGCCTCTACTAACTGGACAGTTTTCAGAAGACCTGATGAACCTGTTCCTGTTGCACATCCTCTCAGTGCCTGCACTCATACACCACCTGCTGAACATCGCCCCAGAGGCAAGTGGCAGGCATTTGCTCTGATGCGATTGGTTGAACGTATTTGATTTCAGCAGTGCCAAGTAGGATGAGGACTTGAACCGACGTGATCCTGCTTGATGCTCAAATCGGAGACTTTATCTCTCGTGATGGATTTTACTGGTTGCTTTCTTTTTTTTAAGGAGCGACACCCGTTCATAAGTGCATGCTGAAATAACGCTCTGGTTTCACGAATCTACGTATTTGATTTCAGCAGTGCCAAGTAGGATGAGGACTTGAACCGACGTGATCCTGCTTGATGCTCAAATCGGAGACTTTATCTCTCGTGATGGATTTTACTGGTTGCTTTCTTTTTTTTAAGGAGCGACACCCGTTCATAAGTGCATGCTGAAATAACGCTCTGGTTTCACGAATCTGAATGTTGATTCAAGAGAAAAACGTGGTGCTCTGCGCTGTGTCACAGCTGAAGTTTTGATGCACAGATATGGTATAACATGCTCTCAAACTTTTGATGGATTTGTACGTGAGGGGGATCCACTACAGAAAGATTTGGCTCAAAATGACCATGCTCTGCGGCGTAGCAATAAGAAATAGAAAGAATGCTTCAAGTTGATCAGTGATCATCTCATTTGGTATGGTATGTATTATGCTGAACGAAAAAAAAAAAAAAACTTTAAAATTGACTTGGACATGAAGTAGACCAAGACATCATTTGTTTGTTGGCCTTCCTGGTATTTGCCGATTTTAGTGCTTTCTTTTTAGCTTCTTCCCTGTTTTTCCATTTTTTTTGTAAGTCACTTTTGGCTCTCAATATGCACTGACCAATTACAGTAAAACTTTGTGTTGGTGAATCGGTGCTTGTCTGATATGAAGTGCTTTATTATTACTATTTTGTAATGGCACGCCTTGCAGAGTTAGCTGTACAAAGGCTTCTTTTTTTTTTTTTTTTAATCTGGAGACAGGCTGTTGGCCTTGCGAGGGAATACCTGTGTGACATTCAATCTAAAAATGTCGTGGCGAGTTGCACCTTTAGCCCAAAGGCCAACGCGTGGGTCATGTTGCAGGCGGTGACGCTGCTCAATTCGCACGGCCTGTTCCGCCGGAGCCTGGACATCCTGGTGGTGGAGCAGAACATGCGCATCCTCTTCAATGCCCTCGAGGGGAACTACGCCCTGTGCCTGCTCGCTAACCTCGTGCACCTCGCCTACCTTAACATTGAGGCACGTCCTTCCCTCTCACCTCCTCTCTGCCTCGTAACACCGTATCTACCACCTTGCAAGAACTTGTGACTGGTCTTGTTGGTAACTTGCTGTTAGGCACAAACAACAGACACGAAAGAGAACAATCTATGCCCTCACCATTTGCGATTGTTTTCTTTCGTGCCTGCGATTTGTGCGCATCCTTTTAGTGGCAATTGTCTCGCATCTCCCGCCCTTATGTTGTAATGGTTGCAAAGGCTCTTTATTTTCTGTCATTAAGACAGGAAGAGTAATTGCCTCATTGAAATCAAGGGTTGCTGCAGAGCATCTGTCATGGTTTTGTTTGTTTGGGTAAAAAACGATGCCTAGTTAGGATGATGCTGGATACGAAGGATGACTTCAGTAGTTACCTGACTAGGCTTCTAATGGCATAAGGTGCATTCACCACACACAAAAACACTGAGTGACAGACAGCGAATTCGTGGCTACATGATGTGGATTAAAGCTGCTTGTATAACAGTGTGCAATGAAACAAGGCAGAAGTGAACTGAATTCTATTTTCTCTCTTTCCCCGGTCCTTTAGAACCTGAATTCAAGGCTGCTTGACTTCGTGGTATGTTCCATGCCTGTACTTCATTTTCTTTGTGTATTTATATGTAGCTCTTGATGCAGTGGCAAAACCTAGCTAGGTTAGTCGGTGATTATTGTCTCATCATTCGCATTTTTGGCTAGGCAACTTTATAGAACAGTTAAACTTCTATGTAATAATCCCAGTTTCATGAAATTTGTTTTACATATGTTTCAGGTTTCTCATTGTTAACTCGATTTAAGAGGATGTACTATTGCTAACCACAATTTAATGAAGAGCTTTGCATTACAGATTCGAAATGGGGTTTTAGGGATCTTTTAAAATTAAACTTAAATCAGTTACCCAAGAAACTTTAACAACAGTTGTCTTTTGCCCATATGCCAGTATACTCGATTTGGGAACACTTGGTAGGATCCACACACTGCTGAGCTCTAGTATAATTGGCCGTCTACTGTAGCATGAAGCTACAAATGAAACCAGTATGGGTTTCTTCTGTAGCTTTGTGTTACAGTCGGGCGGATGATGATTTTTCTCTTTCATAAGCCTTCCTCAACCTTGCAGGCTTCTGCAGAACTGGCTGGTGCTCTGTAAGTGTCCACTAAGTGGACTGTCCATTTCAGTGCACACTGATTGGATAGAGCTCGAAGCTAACAAGGCATCTGCCAGTAATCATCGCCGGCTCTCAAGCTCTATCCATTCACAGCGTGCTAATATGGACAGTTCACTTGGCGGATGCTTACAGAATGCCCCCTGATTTGCCAAAAAGCGTTCGTGTCATTGCATTGGTTGTGCTTTAGGGCAACCAAGGTGGTCAAAATTAATCCAGAGTCACCCCACTACAGCATTTCTCACGATCAGATTGTGGTTTTGGCACTTCAAAACCAAAACTTCTAATCGAATGTCTTGTGTGCAGCATGTGTCCACCAAGCTGCTGGAGAGCTGCCAGAAGTACGTGGTGAACAAGCGCTCCAACCTGACCCACTGGCACCCCATCCTTGGCTGGTTTGCTCAGAGTATCGACCACGGGTGAGGGTCTAGCATCTCTGCTTATCACACGGCCAGGCTTTTCGCACTTAAAACGAATTCTGAACCACTCTTTATCGAAGTCAAGAAATGAGTCTGACATTAAAGTACACTATTTGACAAATACTTTGCAGCAAAAAGTGCTTCAATGCATTCGGCAGAAGCGGATTTATTGGTAAGCAAAGATCACCTTTGTGCTCCCCATGGTGCTCCCCATCCTTCTTCAGTGCCTTGCGCTGTGAAAGTGGTAGGGTGGGGCAGTGCCCACAGTGCTCCGTCTACTGAATGTCACCGTGACGCGCAGTTCAAATTTGATTTTGGACGTTCACATAGGCGCCACTACTTCCAAATTTGGCACCTACGGCGAACCAAACTTGGAGTCTATCCCTGAACTTGGGGTTGGGTTCACGGTGTCTCATCCCTTGCTGTGCTGGATAGCTGTGGATAGCCACTTGCAGCTATCCTCGCACTGAGTGGAGTAGTAAATTTCCTCGCGCACTTGTCGTTACGACAGTCGCACAATTTCCGAGGGTTGAAGCAACTTCATCTTCACGTCGGTTTGGGAGGTACGCCAGCAGCGCACACATTGGCTAAGTGATGGATGCCGCACTCCAGACTCGCATTTAAAGGATTTCTAACGTAACAAGCTTCGTCCATGATGGTGACAGACCTCGAGGGTGTGCAACTCGGGAAGCAGATGACCTGTTTGTCAGATGTTAGCGATCGGGCCTTGAGTCACGTCACCCACAGATGCGAATCGGAGCAGGCTGTTGTCCAAAGCAAGTGAGCTCGGCTATCGGGCTCGTCGTGGCACCCCTCGGTGGCTGCAGTGTCTACGCTATGCTACAGGTGTAGCTACATGCAACTGTAGTGACCAACTGTGTGCCCAACAGGGCTGGAGTATGTGCTGGCACGCATGTGCTCCAGTCTGGTCATGCTATGTGGTTCCTACCAGCTTTGTACTGCACCAGCTTGACCAACGCATCATAGCCACATCGAAATTGCACAATAGCTCAATATGAACCCAAGTCTGCCAAGACGTCTGACCAGGAGCCGCCTGGAGTGAGCGCATGCTGGCAAGTGTGCATGTGGTGTGACCTTAAGTTTCGCGTGGTTCAAGGCTGGTTGAGTGCTCAAAACTAATCGAAATTAGTGAGACCGAACAGCTGACCACACTGATTAGCAGTGTGGCCAAAGCCTAATTCCTACACGAGCGGGCGCATCCGAGCGTTAGCAGACGACAGTTGCCGATAGTAAGATAGTCATACTTCGAGAAGTACGTAATTCTTATAGAAATTAGGAAAGCAGATTCTCGCTTTTTTCAGTCTGTTTATTAAACTGCACCGATAAATATACACAATAACATTAGGAAGAAACGCACTGATCCAAACGCCCTTCTTGATTGATGTCAGCTATTGGCCAATAGCAGCTGCGTATGGGAGTCTGTTGGATGATGGAATATGGCAGCCCGAAGAAAGTGAGCAGAAGCCTTCTGTTGAAAAGAAAACGTTTGAGAAACCAGTGACTTTGCATTCTGAGGAGCTTCAAGCGCCGTGCACGAATGCAAATTTTGGCTGAGATGTTTACAGCAGTGTGTGCTATCTGCAGACTCTTTTTTTTTTTTCCTAATCCAAAGGTGTTTCAGGACTCCTTGAACGTCTAACTGAAGTGAATTTGCGCTTTCACCATGTTGGTTATAGTAAATGAGCACTAGTACACATTTGTGCTATTGAAGGAGTCTGAAGCTGCAGGGCTGGTAAGCGTCTAATTTTCCTATTAGCAGCTTTTAAATAGCACCTAAGCAGGTGACTCAGGCACTCAGTGTTTAGCAGATATGACACAAATACCCAGACCATGGCCTCGAAGATTTTGGGCATGCTGCAGGCTCCACATAATCTTGGAGGCCATGCCCAGGCATTATACTGCTTCTCGACATTCCATGTTCTGCGTGATTGCTAGTGTGTGGTAATGAAGCATTTTTCACTTTGGTGTGAGAAACATCCATTTTTGCCATCTTTGTGTAATGAACCCGCTTGTATTTCAAACATAAACTTAAGATTACACTTTTCATCGGCTTCTGTCATGCTGTTGTACAATTGCTATACAATTGCTGTTGTACAATAGCACTGTGTTATAGGGCTATATGCATAAATGCGATCTTGACTACAGACTGCAAAACTCTTCTAAACGTTTTCCATTAAGTTTCTCGCATTCCTGCTGCAGCATTAAGCGCTCCTTTGTTTTATACCATGAAAATTGGTCGTTGTTCCCCTTAATACATGCACTGTGGCAACAGTGTTTGAAGTCTAGATTCCTGTGTGGGATGACCCACCGGTGGGTCAGTTGTCATATTCCTATGGTGCGTCATGAGCTACCTTGTAGTCGCCAGGTATTCATGCTCCTTCAAAACTTCCTCATACTGTGGAGGGGTGGTGCCACGACTCATCAAATCAGAAGCATCAAGAATTTTTCCTCTCCTTTGATTTAAAGCAGAGACGTCACTTGCGCAGGAGGAATAACTGCCATGATGCACTTGTCACCCATGCTGCAGTGAACATGTTAAGGAAGAGAAAGACAGCAGCATTGATTAGAGAGCAAAGGCAGGTAGATATTCAGATATTTCTGTGCACTACATGCACTTGCAGTCATGAATGGTTCATAAAACACGCTCAGGACATTGTTGATAGTTGCAGATTCAATACGCACACTCCTGTATAGAGTGCACAGCAAAAACACACAAATAAAATACGGCACCAGCCCACACAGAGCATTCCTGATTTGCAGCATGGCATATAGCTGGTGTGGCAGTCATGAAACTTTGAGCATATACAGTAGAATCTCGTTGATATGATCTAATTACGTACAATTTCCCAGTGCCAATGATCGCGATTGAGAACACAGAATATGACCCAATACAGTTATGCTTCTTTTCTTAGCAGTTCAACCACTCCCGGAAAACACAAACTTTTGGCACCAACATTCAGTACATCACCAAACTGTGATCATATGATATGTTTTCCAGCTGCTTGATTCCACGAAAACAAAAAAGCTGCGAGGCACGCACAATCGTGAACAGTAGCGGCCTGCGGCAGTAGCTTCCCTGCAACACTTGCCCACCTATCTCGCATGAAAACACCAGCGCGCACTCAGTTTCCTATTTTGATACCATGAAACCTTCTCCTGGGTCATCATGCACCGCATCCATAGGTATCGCCACCAACCCGATCGTTATAAGCATCTTTAGCTATCGTCGTTACAGCATGGGGGGTGCAGTGCGGTTGAAAGTGTATTGCATGCTTTTAATAGGCGATAACCCAAGCACGCCACTGTTGCCTGCTGTTGGCAATGCAAAATGAGTGTCATATTTTGCTCTGGTGGCATCATAGACATCGCATGTTCTGGCGTAGCCCACCAGCTCTATTCTGCTTCGGTTTTCCGTCGCTGCCTTAAAACACTACGCAATAGAAAAAAACGTGTCTCTGGTCGCTCTGGTCCCACCAGCTCAATACACGTTGGCGTCTCATGCCACAACATTTCACAGTGAGTGGGCACATCATAACTTCCAGTGAAAATGCTCCACTCGAACGAGCTGCTGACCCAGGCTGGATTCGAGGAGTGCGAACGTAAGCTTGCCGAAGCCACAAAAACGATAGTGTGCGTCTCGGACCACTCGGGTGTCACCAGCTCGGCGCAGCACGTCAACGTCTTGGGCCGGAACAATTTGCGCAACACTTTGCATTATGTAGATGTCAAGGAAAGTTGAATGTAAATTTTTTTGATGACTTAAGATTGTGCATTTTCTCAGTTTGTACGGTATTTTCTGTGTGTTTTTCCAAAACGTATGAACAAGGTTCTACTGTAGTAGTACTGTACCCAGTGAGCACCCTCCATATGACCAAATCGATGCACACCCCAGCTAAGAAGCAATTGCCTTGCCCGTCTTCCACAGCCTGCACGAGTCCCTGACCTTTGTGAAGCAGCAGCTGCAGCTGCTTTGGTGCGGGCCACTGGTCAAGGTCCTGTTCAGCCCGCTGGCAGAAATGCTGGCACAGAACGACAATTCCTCCTCGGGCGCAGTACCAACGTCCCAGAGTCCGCAGCCAGACACGCCCTCCAATGTCCCCAATTCTCCCGCCAGTGCCAGTGCCTCAAGTGAGTTCTTCGCTGCGGTTGCACTGTGTGAAAAACTTCCAGCAGGAAACACCCTAGATGACTAGCAATGTGAGCGATAGCTTTCCAGGTACCTTTCCATGCTCCCCATGTGGAGAGGATGCAACTTGGGGCTTGCCCCCTTCACCTCCCTCCTCCTCCTATTGGTCTGACATGGTTGCCTGCGCCAAACAGTCATGTGCCCTCTTTTGCGCATGTGCCTCATTCCTCACTCTTTGCTCTCCTCCTTGTCGCTCTTGTTACATTAATTCTGGAATTTCACGTGCCAAAACCATGATCTGATAGCGACGCACCCTGTAGTGGGGGACTGTAGAATAATTTTTACCATCCGGGATTCTTTAACATATACCACAATCTAAGTACATGAGCATTTTTGCAATTCGCCCTTGCCTAAACGCAGCCGCTGCAGCTAGGATAGAACCTGCGACCGCGAGCTCAGCAGCGTAATGCCATAGGCACAGGGCTACCGTGGTAGTTCTCGCTCTTGTGGTGTTAGTAGATTGTCATCTATCAGTCACAGAAACATGGGAAGGTAGCTTAGGAAGCTGTTGCTTTAATACCGACAGGTAATTGGAGATTTCTTTTGCAGCAATAGCTGTCATGAGTTTCTTTAGCTCTCTATGTGTTCGTATGCTTATGTGTAGGACATATCTGCTGCAGTGTCTCCATGGCTGTGGTATTCTGTTGCTGAGAACAATGTTGCTGGCTTGATCCCCATCATGGTGGCCACATTCTCGTGGATGCAGGATGCAAAAACACTCATGGGCCATGCTTTATGTGCACATTAAACGTCTCTGGTGACTGAAGTTAATCTTGAGCCCTACACTACATACGATGTCTCTCAAAGCTCTGCTGTTGCCTTGGTATGTCAAAGCAACAGAGGGTTTATCAATCAATCAATCAATCAATCAATCAATCAATCAATCAATCAATCAATCAATCAATCAATCAATCAATCAATCAATCAATCAATCAATCAATCAATCAATCAATCAATCAATCAATCAATCAATCAATCAATCAATCAATCAATCAATCAATCAATCAATCAATCAATCAATCAATCAATCAATCAATCAATCAATCAATCAATCAATCAATCAATCAATCAATCAATCAATCAATCAATCAATCAATCAATCAATCAATCAATCAATCAATCAATCAATCAATCAATCAATCAATCAATCAATCAATCAATCAATCAATCAATCAATCAATCAATCAATCAATCAATCAATCAATCAATCAATCAATCAATCAATCAATCAATCAATCAATCAATCAATCAATCACATCAATCAATCAATCAATCAATCAATCAATCAATCAATCAATCAATCAATCAATCAATCAATCAATCAATCAATCAATCAATCAATCAATCAATCAATCAATCAATCAATCAATCAATCAATCAATCAATCAATCAATCAATCAATCAATCAATCAATCAATCAATCAATCAATCAATCAATCAATCAATCAATCAATCAATCAATCAATCAATCAATCAATCAATCAATCAATCAATCAATCAATCAATCAATCAATCAATCAATCAATCAATCAATCAATCAATCAATCAATCAATCAATCAATCAATCAATCAATCAATCAATCAATCAATCAATCAATCAATCAATCAATCAATCAATCAATCAATCAATCAATCAATCAATCAATCAATCAATCAATCAATCAATCAATCAATCAATCAATCAATCAATCAATCAATCAATCAATCAATCAATCAATCAATCAATCAATCAATCAATCAATCAATCAATCAATCAATCAATCAATCAATCAATCAATCAATCAATCAATCAATCAATCAATCAATCAATCAATCAATCAATCAATCAATCAATCAATCAATCAATCAATCAATCAATCAATCAATCAATCAATCAATCAATCAATCAATCAATCAATCAATCAATCAATCAATCAATCAATCAATCAATCAATCAATCAATCAATCAATCAATCAATCAATCAATCAATCAATCAATCAATCAATCAATCAATCAATCAATCAATCAATCAATCAATCAATCAATCAATCAATCAATCAATCAATCAATCAATCAATCAATCAATCAATCAATCAATCAATCAATCAATCAATCAATCAATCAATCAATCAATCAATCAATCAATCAATCAATCAATCAATCAATCAATCAATCAATCAATCAATCAATCAATCAATCAATCAATCAATCAATCAATCAATCAATCAATCAATCAATCAATCAATCAATCAATCAATCAATCAATCAATCAATCAATCAATCAATCAATCAATCAATCAATCAATCAATCAATCAATCAATCAATCAATCAATCAATCAATCAATCAATCAATCAATCAATCAATCAATCAATCAATCAATCAATCAATCAATCAATCAATCAATCAATCAATCAATCAATCAATCAATCAATCAATCAATCAATCAATCAATCAATCAATCAATCAATCAATCAATCAATCAATCAATCATAGATGTATCTCATAACTGGCCACATTACTCAACCTCTGTAGTTGCTTGGATTGCTTGCTTTTAGGTTATGTATATGGTTGACTTGCAACAGTCATAAAGCGCTCAATAAAACAGTAACAATTTTAGTGCCAGTTCACTTCCTTTAACCCTTTAAAAGTGCCAGCAAAAGAAACAAAAAAAGACATTCAGAAATGTACTTTTTTTTCATGGCACGTACGGATAACAAGTTTTTTGCAGATTCGAAATATGTACAACATACAGGGTAGTAAACTCACAACTTGTGTCTGAACATACTAAATAACAAGAATCACATACGTTGACTTGAAATTGTAGAGTCGATAGGAGTTTAGTTTTATCATAACCACTCGATGCGATAACTACATCTTAGAGCAAACATTTGTTGAGAGAGGCTTGCAAATCCAAAAGGTCAGTGTTCTTGAAGAACTGCTATGGAGGATTAAAATGTTGCTTTCATACAACAGATCTCCATCTCAAAACATGGTACGAGGCGAAGTCTTGTGCCATACTCCTTACACCAAAAAAGCGTGTTTGCAGAGTCGTTATTGCCAGTGTTGATACGGCCTTTGTAACAGACAATGCACCTCCTTGTTGGACGTTCTTTGCCTCATGTAGGCAAGCTAAAGTTCTCGAAGTGTTGTGCTGTCAAACCAGTAAAGCCTGCTTATGAAGAATGTGCATGCCCGAAGGGGCAGCAGCACGCAACTGGCAGCAGCCATTTTTGAATCTCTGCTGGATGATCAGAGTCCGTAGGGCCCCTATTGACCAAAGAGGGAACTCGCCAGAACGTCAACATGGATAGCACGAGCCCGGCCCTTTACTGGCGCTTGCAAAGAGCACTCAGCCACGTGGACGAGACAGACTTGTATACTTTCACTTTCTTCAAAAAGAATTGACTGAGGAAGACTCGTCTGTGACTAAAGTACTAGTATGGCACTTGATATTAAGTATTATCGAATATAGTGAAGTAAATCTAAAGAGCAGCTTGAAGCAGCA
Source organism: Dermacentor andersoni (assembly GCF_023375885.2). Lineage (NCBI taxonomy): Eukaryota > Metazoa > Arthropoda > Arachnida > Ixodida > Ixodidae > Dermacentor > Dermacentor andersoni. Next base: position 162,741,309 of record NC_092816.1, read on the forward strand.
CACTCTGAACATGTGTGCATGTTTTGGCCAATGGCTTGGCTTGGCTAGCCCACAGCCAGCTAGCCAATGTGCTAATCTTGTGTGAACTTGCAGCTTGCGCAGTTGCATACTATTAGTGATAATGCAAAGTGTGTTTCTAATTTGTTGTTGTTCGGGTGCCATATATTGGCATGACAAGCAGCTGACAAGCCATTAAAGTTGACAGGAGATACTTTTCTGGTCCACTAGAGCAGGAGTTCTCAAGCATGTTGGTCCCAGGGAACCTTGCTAAGATTTATCAAGTGCCAAGGAACCCCCCCTCCCTTGGTAGAGATGCTAGGTGCACAACATGCTTGGGGCCAACGGTGGTGGTGGACGGGCTATTTTGATGGTGACATGCCACCCACATGGTGTAAACTGGGTGCAATTGTCGTGAGCCAAGACAAGATAGCATCGCAACCAAGGCATGCCACGAAAGAATGACAGTTTTCAGTGCACACTACATGCGGAGACTTATAATCTTTCATCACGAGAGTTCTTGTAATTGGTGCTTACTGAGTCTTGTAAAACCTAAAAAATATGTATTTCACGGGATTGAAAAAGAAAAAGGTGCCCGAATTAACCGAATGCCAAATTATCCAGGGTATAAAGTTTAAAGAGAACAAACGAATGCTTACTATGCCAACACGCTTTTACCTACTGAATTAATCGGCAAATCCTTTTCCGATTTTCCGCAAAGGCAGTGCAGAAGCTGCAATTCTCGTCATATCATGACTGATTAGCGCCCGCAGCGGTGAAGGTCTTGTGACTTTCTTCATCTGCGACGCACTATTCCCTAGCATGCGCACATCCCAATTATTTTTTGCCAGTGAGCTGGTCGTCAACAAATCATCCATCCATCGCGATGTAGATGGTACTTGTAATCCTTGGCATCCTTGCACAGAGTCAAAGCGAAACTACTGTATGCCGCAACTGCTGCAGACAAAACAGCGGCCGGTATCGACTCGATGATGGACAGCGACTGCGCAGTTTTGAAGGCACGCAGCCGACACGTGGACCAATTCAAAACGAGATTGTTGTTTGCCGCAATTGCTGCGGACGAAACCATGGTGGCTATTGATGATGATGGATAGCAACTACGCATTTAAGAAGGCATGTGGCCAGACACCAACGCGGTGTTATGCGTGACAATAGACACAAGAATAAAGGCTTTAAAGGTGCAATTAGGCACGAAGTGCTCCAGCGTTTATGTCAATCACGTATCATGTACTGCTTCTGCTGATGACTATGGCGATGCGGAAACCGCTGCTCCATTTCAGTTGGTTGCTAACGCCGTTCTTGCTCTTTTGTGGCGCTCGCCGAACTAAAGTTTGAATGGTAGGTATTCAATTTTTTCTCCTCCCGGAACTGTTCATGCCATAAATCCCCTTGTCACAGACTGAACTGTACGGAAAACCAGCACAGAAACGTGCTTTTCTTAGTTTGAATTTGTGTCGCTCTGACCGACTTGGTGCAGGCCTGCTGAAGAAGGCCCTTGAGCGTGCATCGTCGGCTCGGACGTGCAGCGTGCAGTACCGACGTCTCGGAAGCCCGGAGGTTACTGCAGTGGCCCTGACCTGCGCCCTCTTTGAGACTGCCCTCGCTGGACTCACCCAACTGCGCCTGGACATACTGACTGGTGCGTTCCAGAGGAATTGGTGCATTTGCAAGGGCAAACTTGTTCGTGACTCGTTGCCTTATGGGACACCCTTGATCTTAGAGTCTGGCAATATCCTATTTTCCTTTCCTATTGCTCAAGGTTTGGCATTTGTCACTGTTTTCTGACCAGAGAGTCACGTGCATATCTTGTGGATATATATAGGCAACTTTGGTGACTAGTTATATGCCTTAACAGACAACCTGCTGCTGTCTGCTCTCTGGCCTAGTAGACAAACTGGGTCACCATGTATGTTGCCACTGTGTATGCACCAATTCTTAGCCAATCCCCCAGAATGGATGTGCCATTGCAACACGAGGTATGAACCCTCAAATGTATTGAGATAAGTGTTGCACTTTGCTGTCCATATACTACTCGTCGACATTCTTGCCTTGACAAGCATCATGCATTGCTTTTGTCTCCATGATGCAGACACTGAAAGGGACACTAAAGGCAAACATTAAGTCAAGCTAAAGTGATAGATTAGTGCTTGAGAGTCTCTGAGGCATCAATATTATCATGAATAGAGGCTTAATAATAGAGAAATTGAGGTAAATGCAGAACATGATTAGAGACTCGGTACCGCAGTCTGTTGGGTGCGTTTTACTCACCAATGGCAGCAAAAGGTGGTGATGGCGTATGCAACGTCACCACTGCCCCAGTTTGGTGGCGGGAGAGTTAAATTTCGAAAAAGGCATTCGGACCCTTCAGATGCAATTTTCTCATAAAATAAGTCTTTTCTTGGCACAAAACAAGCATCGCAAGGTTTTTGGAATGGTATTTAAATGGTCCACATCGACTTAGCATTTGCCTTTAGTGTCCCTTTAAAGCTACAGGAAACGTGACTTTTGATCGCATCATCTTTTACTGCTGCTACATTGCTAACTCAAGCAAGCATTACATCATTTTAGATTTGAACACTGCATTGGATCTGCGTGTTTCTTGTTGCCAATTGAATCAAGCTGCTTCCATTGTCAGTTGAGTTTATTGTCAGACACGTGATTGCGAAGGACTAATGCCGCATGCGCGCTTGCCTTTCCCTCCCGCAGGGCTGTGCCACCACGAATGGGTGCTGTGCCAGCTGTGGCAGCTGATCCGCAGCGTGGGACCTGCCAGCGGGGTGCGTGCTTTTCTTGACCTGCTGGCCTTCACCACCAAGCCCAGTGGGCCAGAGTTCCGGTTGCTGGTGCTCTTCTGCGACTGTGCCACTCACCTGGTCACGTGAGCAAACGCCCTCGTGTCTCAATGTCCTAGCAAGACCTGCAGTTTTATGCGTGCGCCCACTATGTGTGCGTTCATGCGTAAGGACGTTGGGCAGACTTTAATTAGCATTCTCAAGCAAACATAAAAGGATTATGTATGTAAAGAAATGGTGTTCTTCAGTCTATGAATGCTTGGGACACTGCTGGGTTTCTGCAGCTTACATAGGCTATGTTGGTGTACATTCTCCTGCAAGTTTAGGTGGCTAGTAATGTTAACGTGCACTAAGAAATAGTGTTGTCAAACTTAGCAGCACCCACCGTGCCAGCGCAAATAGTTCTGATGGCTACACTCTCACTATCACTGATATCCAAGAAATGGTGAATTAACTTTTCACTTCATCTCAGCTCAATTGAAATGCCAGTTATGAGTGCCTAGCACATCAAGCCTTTCATGCAGATAAGAAACACCTGTGTTTATTTATTTTCTAGCAGTCAATCTTTTAGTGTCATTTAACATATACAGTTGACTCTCTTTACAACAGACCCTGGTGATTTCACAAAAGAAGGTCGGTTTTATCCGAAATTTTTAATATCCAAACCGCCTCACTTCTGAAACTTTCGTCACAATGTCTAACAACTTTATTGCAAAGAGTGAGTGATGAACGTCCCAAGTACAAAAAACAAACAAGGCGGAATGAGAAGAAATAATCTGAGTATCTCCAAGCCACGGCAAACATTACCTTGGTTCTGTCCAGCTATGTGGCATTCACATATTTTTAAACTCTGCCTAAAGTTAGCTGGGACACCCTGTACATGGTATATGGTTTTATCAGTGGCATGGAGGCTCTGCTTTGCTGATCATTTTCTTGTGCACTTGAGATTCTTAATAAACTGTGACATTACTACCTGAAGTGGCCTTTGTGTGTGCAAGTACAGTGCTCAGAGATTCAAACGCGATACTCGGACAGCATGGTGGCCGGCACTTTTTGTGCCACCCGCGATCGCTGAGAAGGCCGAATGCAGTTACGATGCATCAAAAATATTCTTGCTCTCATGTTACCCAAAAATGCATCATCTCAGCATCACAAGCGCCTACTGGTGGCACAAGAAAGTACCGGCCGCCATGTTGTTCGAGCTTCGCGGTTCAATTGCTGAGCACTACATACAGCACAGACGAGTACAAGAGGCGGCAGTGAGAGAGGACGCAGTGCTGCATTGTTGCCTTGGTCCTTGTTCTTCTGTGTACATTTGCAATGTCCCACCAACTAGCCCAATGAAATGTGTTTGCCTTTGTGCATGCTTGTGGTGTTGTCACCAAAGCCTTCTGATTAAAGCCAGTGAGCCAAGTGGTGGCTGCTTCGTGTTCTCTGTGCAGAATCCTGGATGATTTGGAGCTGTACGAGCAGCAGCGACCGTTCACCCTGGACGACCTGGTGGCCATCTCGGCCTTCCTCAACACGTTTGTCTTCCGCCTCGTCTGGAACGGACTCATTGGTGAGAGCGGCTCTCGTTCTTATTTCTGCGTTCATTTCCAATTAACTTTTAAGCCAAGGAGCTGCAGAATTATGCAAATTATCGGGCAATCTAAAAAAGTAAATTTGAATGAGAAAACAGTTAATCTTCATGAATTTGGGAGTTGACGACGAGTGATATGGTTTCATGCCACGTATGTTGACGATATCTTCTCGGCGGTACAAATTAAGTGAAACAAGCCACGCTTTCATGTGCACTTCGCTCCCGCAGCTGATAGCATTGCCCACACTGGGATGACGCTATCAGGAAAAGCGCCGGCAGCGGGGAGCAAATGCTTCCTCTGCCTCTCACTTCAACGGGTTACTGAAACTCGAGATTATGCAACCTCGAATGCTATATGCGGAGTAAGACAGCTTACATTGTACCACGCCGTCTCGGCATGCCCATTCCGTGCACACGTGACAGTGGCAGGTTACCTCTAAAGCAAGGTGTGCGGCGGCATATACGCTCAGCCGCACTTACACCCTTGCGCAGCCACGGCAGAGACATGCACCAGAAATTTAGACGCGCACCAACTTACCCGCACTCCGCCCCCTCATGCGTGCTTGACCACGTTACCGCGAGCTCCCTCCCATCCTCTTCTTTCCCTTTGCTCACAGGGGAAGGTGGCACTTGTGAAGTCACCATCTTTCTTGTCTCACCCTCGCAGACTTTCACTCGCACCTAAAGCACACAGTGCGCGGGGCCCGATAGGATCTTATTGCACTTGGACTTTACATGGAACACGATGGGGCTCCACTTCACCCATCGCTCATTTCGTGCTGTGTGCGATTTGAGAGGTGCGTTTGCAAGCAGCGGCTTCTAATTCAGTAATCTGACCACCTGCTTTAGTGGAAGTTTCCTTTTGTTGTCCTGGCATTCCTTTGCGGCAGCAGTGAAATTTCGTTAAATTGAAATTACATACAAACACAATTCGTTATGTTGAGGTTCTACATACATGAGTACTATGGACAAAAGGTTATGAAAAGTTTGAAATTATGAAAAGTTATGAAAAGAGTTTTAACTGTACTACAAAGTGACTGTGCTGTGGCCAGGTGATCGGCTTTCTGTCATGCGTTGGCACATTTTATTCACCTCGTGTCTTTACCTTTAAGAACCAGGTATGTTCCTGTAAGCTGCATTTCTTGTGCCCAGTGCGTCATGCCCAGCAGGCACTGCCATCCTGCTGCTCGTGACGAAACTGTCTCTCTTGTTCTTATCTGTGCAGACTTGAAAACGGCGAGCACGAACCAGCTGTTCTGCTCGTGTCACACGCTGCTGATGCTGCTGTACAAGCGCGACTGCCGGCGCAGTTATACTCCACCAGACCACTGGCTCATCAAGTAGGTGCCTTGACCAGTCGACCTCCTCCAACGTGCTTGCTGTGCATGCGCATTGTGTCTACTCGACACTGTGATACCTTTGCCTCCCATAACCTCACTGCTTGGGCACTTCACTGCCTAACTGCCTCCACTGCTTACTACTACTACTACAGTTGACGCTCGTTACATGGACTGTGGTAATCGAGTGAAAAAGGTCTGTTATATCCGAAGGCCATTTCATCCGCAATTATGGGCATGGCAGGCTGTGAAATGGAACTTCTCATATACCGCCGTCTAACCTGTAGGCGATCGCAAAAGCAACAAGTACATTGAAATTAAAATGAATAACTATGGATAAATGGGTCTACGTAGTAGTCGTACAATCATGCGGCACACTGTCTTCCTGTCTGCTGTTTCCAGGAGCTGTTTGCCGACAAATGGCAGATTCCACACATGATAGCATATGAACGCCCACTTAACAGCAAGGTTAACGGCTGGCACAATTGAGGGGAGCCAGCCCAGTCGTGTCACCATCGCCTATGTCAGAAACATCAGCTAAGTTTTTTTTCCGCACATAACAGTGGCCGGAAGGCTAAGCTGATGTCTTAATTTTATCTTTTGAGACAAGCGACAACCACTTTGAAATCTGTGGCACGAACGGGAGCAGTGGTACAAGCCAAGTTCATCTCGGAGCCCGCGTTTGGCCGTTACTGCACTCTATGCGAGACGGCCCAACCGCATCATGTGCCCCGCAGTCTGCACTCCACGAAGCGCAGCCATCTTTTTTTGTGTGTGGTTTGATGAGATGAGAAATAAATTGAGTATGCTTATTTCGTTGGATCATTGGCAGTTGTTTTATGCTTCAACTTCTCTTCGAAGCTGGTTAGGCCTAGTGGCACTCTCGGCACTTGCTCGACAGTGTGCCAACAACGGTGGGTGGCAGTGGACCACTTACGTAGCCGACACGAAAACTCCCTGCCGGAGGGGTGTTGTACGGCCCGCTGCTGCGGGAAGCTTGCCACTAATGTATTTCATTTGCAAACATCCACAAACAGCAAATCCGCAAATAGCCATAAATACAGTCGATCCCGGATATATCGAACTCTAAGGGGATCGGGAAATAGTTCGATATATCGATAATTCGAAATATAAAATATGCATGTCAAAAGCTTCTCCAACAACTCCACACATCTCAAGGCAGTTTCCCAATGTCGTGACTAATGGGAACTTACCGATCTGTGCCTCCAAGGCGCGTAAGAAAACAAAAACACAGCGCGATGACCAGAGCACTTCATTTTGGAAAAAAAAAAAAATCTGTGACCTTTGCTTGCTTTTTCTTCTGCACCATCAAGTTCATTAAGCTGTCCTCAAGCTTGTTGACAGTGTCCAAATGAGAAAGGCCAGCTCCTTCCATTGTGCCACAACAGCGGCGAATGACGCTGAAAGCTGATGCAAGTTCAGCTGCAGTGCATGGTGGTTGGTCCTCTTCGTCGGAACCCTCGCCGCTGCTCGAGTCTGCGTCCTCATCACCCATGATGTCAGCCACAATCACCGCATCAGTGCGATCCGCTACAGTTTGCATGCTGTCATCAGGGCTGACGAAATCGCGTGCTGTAACGCTGCCTAGGATGGCACCTGGGAATGCCGAGAGCTTGCGAAATTTGTTGTCCAGGCGTCCAGCGTCATCGTCTTCACTGTCAAGACATCCGTCGTCTGCAGCTACCACAAAGCCTGCTTTGTGGAAGCAGTTCACAATTGTGCTTTTCTTCACGTCGTTCCAAGCACCAGCCAACATTTGAATGGCTCCGAGGAGGTCCACCTTGATTCCTAATCCAGTTGAGGTCCAGTTCGATTCCTAATCAAAGGTTGATAGGAGCCTCTGCATCAGTCGTCGTCTGTACCCAGCCTTAAACGTTTTCACAATGCCTTGGTTGAGAGGCTGAAGTTTTGCCGTTGTGTTTGGCGGCGGAAACTTGAAGGTGATCTGCTTTAAATGGCAGATGACTTGATGGGCCGAACATTTGTCAAGAAGAAGACAAACTTTGCGGCCAGACTTCTCCAGTTCGGCATCCCCACACCTGTAGCCACTCAACAAAAAAATTGCGTGTCATCCAAGCTTTCTTATTGGACGCGCATCGAACCGGGAGGCCTTTCGCATTCTTAAAGCAGTGTGGCGACCTGCTCTTTCCGATAACAAACGGCTGTAGTTTGCGTGACCCATCCATATTTGCAGCAAGCAAAATCGATACGTGCACTTTGCTGTTGCACTTTGCTTTGCTTTGCACTTTTCCACCATGGCATGCAGTGCCCTTCAGATGCAGAGTCTTGTTTGGCAGCATTTGCCAAAACAGTGCCGTCTCATCTGCGTTGAATATTTGCGATGGCGAAAAGCTGTTGGAAATATTTGGCCACTCTTCGAACAACCACTTCTCTATGTGACTTGTGCTAGTTGCCTCGCTTTCGCCCGAAAGGGTCTTTCCGATGATGCTGTAGCGACTCTTAAAGTTGCTGCTGCCAACCAGTGCCACTAGTGAAGCTTTCTTCTCCTAAGGCCACAGCAAACCATTTGGCCTGCTCCATGAGCATTGGGCTGTCAACAGGTATGTTATTGGCACGTGTCTCCAAAAACCAGACGTACAATTACTTCTCGACCTTGTCAAAGGTTGGGACGTGCACACGACACGCTCCAGGGCGACTGGACTGCACTGCCTTCAGCTTAACATTGGCTTTGTTCTTGAGAATCGTACTCGGGGTGTTGTGAGGGATTCCGAACGCTGCGGCGACTGACGACTTTTTCTCGCCAGCCTCTATTCATCAAATAATGTCCGCCTTTGTTGAAAAATCCAAATTCTTGCATTTTTTTGTGGCCATGACTCCGGAACTTGTCATGGCTGACAAGCAGCCAGCCACTCCCCAGCCAATGGAAGTCCCCATGGTTGAGAAGAGCGATACGGATAAGCAACCGGCCGCTATCCCCACCAATGGAAGTCCCCGTGGTTGAGAACATTGATACAGAGAGGCCCACTAAAAGGAGGGCAATCGCTAACGAGCAAGAAAGAGCATCAGGCAGGGCCAAATCGGAGATTTGCGAGTTGCTCTCCACTCTCAGTGACAGCATTAAGCAGATAAATAAAAAGTTCTCGCTCTTTCAAAGCAACATGGCTTCCATGGAGGAGCGCACTAATCAGCGGATCAGCAAAATTGAATCCTTCTTAGAAAACGTTGTAGCACCTGTGCTGGTACCTAAAGCTCCTACACCCCCAGCAACAGCATCGACTATTAACAGCTTGGGGGCGATCGTCCCTCCGAAGGTTAGCACAGCAACTCAAGAGCAATACGATGGCCACTCAAACTAGCTCATTCAAGATGTGGCAGTGGAATTGCAGGGGTTTCCTTCCCAAGATGGCTCCCCTGCAACAATATATTCGCTCACACGCAGAGAAGCCAAATGTTATCATTTTACAAGAAACATTAACATCTAACGTCGCGCTGTCTGGCTACAGGCCCGTTGCAAAGCACGAAGAAGGACGGGGGATCGCCGTACTGGTTAGCAACAAGCTGACCCACATCACTCACGACCTTAAGAGGAAGCTTTAGCTCGGGCCCAACTCCGACGCGGCCTATTCAAATACATGTAAAAACGCAAAAACGTTTTTCTGAGATAACCCCTGGACCGATTTTAATGAATTTTGTTGCATTTGAGAGAGAAAGTTAAATTCTAGTGACTGTTGGAAGCGGAATTTTGATTTAGGGCTTGAATTTTGTTAAAAGAATTTTCAAAAACTCAGACGTTTGAAAAAAATAGAAGCACGAAGTTTACAAGCTAATAGCTCTGCATCAAGAACAGATATCGCAATTCTGTAAACGGCATTCATTAGACCATTCAAAGCGGACAAATTTTATATGTCAGTTCACATCTTACGTGAATTTGTTGCGTTGTTTACGAAGGTTCTGCAAAAGTTGTAATTACACATTACTCCATTTTTTCAAGTTCATATGTAACATATAAATTTTGTCCGCTTTAGATGTGCTATCAGGTACAATTCACAGAATTGCGATATCATTTTTTCTTGCTGAGTTACGGAGTTGTAAACTTGATAGTTTCGTTTTTTGAAAATTTTCGATTTTTGCAAATTTTTAATAAAAAATTGATGACCTATCTCAAAAATTCGAAACCAACAGTCACTATATTTTAAGTTTGTCTTTTAAATGAAACAAACCTCGTCCAATTTGGTGCAGTGGTTGCCGAGAAAAACGAATTCTCCTTTTACATGTATTTAGATAGGAGCACTCGAGCTAAAGCTTCCTCTTAAGATGACCGCAACTAAAGTTGAATATGTGATGATAGAGATCATCCCTAGCCCAACGAACCGCGAAAGTATATTCATCCTGAATGTCTACAGTAGTACCAAAGCTCCAAGACAACGCTTCAAAGCCCTAATCACCAAGGCCACGCAACTAGCGCACGACTCCCCTTTGATCATAGCTGGTGACTTCAACGCGCCGTACCACACTTGGGGCTACCTATATAACACTAACAATGGGGAGGACCTCTGGCGGGAGGCTATAAACCTAAACTTGATGCTAGTCACGGACCTAGTGTTTCCCACCAGATGCGGAACATCGTCGAGCCGTGACACGACACCAGATCTCACCTTTGTCAGGAGCATTGCAGCGGTCAAGTGGACAAACCTCGGGGTAGATTTTGGTAGCGACCATTATATCTTGGCCACGCACCTCCAAGTCGAGCAGAAGAGACAGCGCATGTTCCAGTACACAGACTGGGACAAATTTCGCAAAATTAGGGAAGAGCGAACGGAGAGTGAGGACAAGCCTGCCCTTGAACAATGGGTTGTACAGGTGACACGACATCAAAGCTACCACCAAAAAGGTTTGTACCGACCTCCCAGTGGAAAAGATGGGACAGCCGTCTGGCTCACCTGTTGGAGGCCAAGCAGTGCCTCCTCGCCAGGTGGAAAGGACAACGGCTCAACCGCAGGCTCAGAAAAAAGATATCGGAAATCAACAGAACTATAGAGAAACACTGCAGAGCCCTCTCTTAACAGCAATGGGATAAGGTATGTAACTCGATCGACGGGCCGATGCCCAACGGGGGCACCTGGAACCTCCTAAATCATCTACTCGACGAGACGAACACTAAAACCAACCAACGCAACACACTGGCGCACATTCTACACACAGCCAAGCGAGAATATTCGAGCAAGGAAATTTTATCCAAACTCGGGAAGAAGTACCTGTCAGTCGCATCGGGCCCTACACCACCTTCCCCTGACTACGAAGGCTCCGAGAACCCTGAGCTCGATGCAGAATTCGGGATTGAGGAGATCAGGCAGGCGCTCCACGCCCTCAACGGCGGATCGGCTCCGGGTCCGGACAAGATCACAAACAAAGCTCTACGGGACCGGGCGAGAAGTCCATCGAATACCTAACGGACATCATTAACCAAGCATGGAGCAGTGGTAAAGTCCCGGAAATGTGGAAATCGGCCAACACCATTCTCCTCCCCAAGCCAGGCAAGCCGCCCAGCCTTGATAACCTCCGCCCAATTTCGATCACATCGTGCGTGGGGAAGGTTGCTGAGCACGCAATCCTAAACAGGCTTTCACGGTACCTGGAGGACCACGACGTTTACCCACACAACATGATCGGTTTCAGGGTCGGACTCTCGACGCAGGACGTGATGAAGCTCATCAAGCATCACATTATTGACTGTAATACGTGGGACACGAGAGCCATACTAGGGTCTAGATCTGGAAAAGGCCTTTGATAACATTCTTCACTCGTTCGTTTTAAACACAATCTCGAGCCTTAACCTGGGGAAGCACTTTCATTCCTACACGAGATCTTTCCTGTCAGACAGAGAAGCCACCCTTAAGATTGGGGACCTGACTTCAGACATGATCAAGCTGGGGACTAAGGGGACGCCACAAGGGGCAGTCATATCCCCAACCCTCTTAAACCTCGTCATGATTGGAGTATCCAGGACACTCTCTGCTATCGACGGTATCAGTCATACCATATACGCAGACGACGTTACCATCTGGTGTACGGGAGGTAGTGACGGACAGGTAGAGACGGCCCTGCAAGAGGCGATTGATGCTACCGAGACATACCTTGAGTCCATGTGTCTTCGGTGCTCACCGCACAAGTCGGAACTGCTACTTTATCAACCCAAGTGCAGAGGCCCGAAACCAAAGGGATGGAAGCCACTCGCCGAATGCGACATAAAACTGCGCACAAACGACGAAGTCTATATTCTGAGGGTGGATGCTATCCGGATTCTCGGCATGATGGTAGAGTCGAGTGGTTCAAACAACCAGACAGTGCTGCGACTCACTAAGAAGACGGGCAATGCCATCAGAGAAGAGTGGCCAACCGGCAGCAAGGTCTCGAAGAAGATAACCTCGTGAGATTGGTACATGCGTTCGTAATGTGTCACTTACGTCGCGGCCATGCACAACTGGCAAAGATCGGAGTGGGATAAGCTCAACGCATTAATCAGGAAGGCAATCAAGAGAGCTCTCGGCCTCCCCATATACACTCACACGGAACGCTTACTTCAACTTGGCATGCATAACATGCTAGAGGAAATAGCAGAAGCACAGGAGAGGGCCCAGTTCGTCAGGCTATCTACCATACAAGCTGGAAGACACATCTTACAGGAGCTGGGCGTCCCCCCACAGTAATCAAAACAAAGTTCTGCAGCATCCCTCGAGAGCTGCGGGACCGCATCACTGTCTCCCCGATCCCACGAAACGTCCATCCAGAACACAACGTGGGAAGATGTCGGGTGCGCGCGGAGGCTCTCCTGGAAAAGGCTCGTGAATGGGCTTCGGAGAACAGTTTCGTAGACGCAGCGCGCTACGCTGACGACAGGCCTTTGCTATAGTTAGCGTAGATCATGAAGGGCAAATAACGAACGCAATCTCAATTCGGATGACGTCCTCTGAGATCGCAGAGCAGGCTAAAATAGCGATGTCCTTATTGGACGACAAGAGGACATCAATCTACAGTGACTCAATATCAGCTGTTAGGGCATTTGCCAAAGGGCATCGGGACTCTCCTTCATCGTACACCGAAATTACTCAGCACTTTTACTTGGCTCGGAGGATCTACCCCCTCCCACATGCAAACTCAATAGACCTCAGGCTTTGACACTAAGGCTTCTACAGATGGGGACATACCCAAATCCCCTACTTCTTCACAACATGTACCCCGAAAATCAGACAACAAATGCATGTGCACTATGCAATGACTTAGCGAACTTACCTCACATGCTCTGGTGATGATGAAAGCAACACTTCTTCACGCTGGGATGCGGTCCTATACAGCCCCAACCTCGAAGAACAGTTATGGGCTGTCCAACGGGCCGGCGACATGGCGGAGAGGCTCAGCCTCTCTGTCCTGATGTGGAAGTGGCCCGCTGCGCGCTAGTGCGCCCCCCAAAGGACCCCAATAAAGTTTTTCATCCATCCATCCATCCATGACACCAGAACACGTGCCAAAAGCTGAAAGAAAAACACACTGCACCACATGAGTCTCAAGCCTTCGCGTTGGCCTCGTGAATAAAAGGAACAAAGCGAATCGAAAGACGCACCACACCGCGTCTTCGCACTACCACAAGCCCAAGCTGCACTGACCTCGTTCGTCTCGCTGCACCAGTGGTGTCAGCCAACCAAAACACAGGAAACGGGTGCCTGCGTTCAGCGTGGTTTCTCCCTCCCGCTTCCCTTTCACACCCAATCGCACTCCAAGTGCTCCTCGTCACGTGCCTTTTACCCACGCCCCTTTCTCAGAGTGCGGGGTGGCGCGCGTGAGATCGCGGGAACATCGCGAGAGCTTCGTGAGGAGAAGCGCACTTGCGGGGTTGGGATGCGATGGGAGAAGCGCACTTGCAGGGGTGGGGTATGGTGGGAGAAGCGCACAAGCCGGGGCGCAGCTCAGCGCGAAGTTCGATACATTGATATGCCAGTGCACGGGAGTTCTATATATGCGAACAATAGCGCTATACTTTTGCATGGGATTCCCAAGGGGATGTTTAAACTGTTCGATATAGGCAATAATTCGATATATCCGGGATCGACTGCAGTTGTGCACAGTGTATGACCATACCATGAGCATTGCCACAGAAAATTATGTTGTATTTACACCATCTAGACAAAATTTGCTCAAAGATTTGGCCACTGTGGCTGATAATGCACGTCCATGCACATCCATGCGCAGGTCATGTGCCTTATCTTGGAGGTAATGTCTCCGCAGCAAGTGCAAAGGGCAAACTTAGACGGTTCATGCTCGATGAGCATTGGGTTCCTGTGTGTCTAATGTTGGTGGTCACGTAATCTCGTTTCCGAGACCCAGTGCGAAGTGGTCGCTTGTGTCGTGACTGCGATTTCATTCTCATCGAAGGAGATCTGTTAATGTTTGCCTGAGTGCACGTGGCACCGATAAAACTTCGAACTTTACTTTGTGTAGTTGTCTCTTTGCTATCGCCATCACTGCTCCTCCTTTCTGGCAAAAATGTGATGACCTGTTTTTTTAATTTCAGGACGAATATTCACATTTTTGACACTTTTGCTTTTAATTTTTGGGTGCTGACTGCGCGCACTAAGCATGGCCAGCCATGACGTCCAAGATTTACGCTGCCACGCGATGCATCACGCTTAACTCTCAGATGCCATGAGCCACGTCCGTGCATTGTTCTTGGCACGCTCTGCGGTGCTCATACCCAGCTGTTATAGCCCATCCTTGTTTCTATGCAATTTGTTTCTAAGTGTTTACCCACAGATGCTATCTACCAGCAATGCTCTGGGAATTTGTGTAGTTGTTTTTATTACTGAAACTTTAGAACCTCTAATTAAAAAAATTTGCAATCTAACAAAGGTTCTTATGCACATACAACTTTGTTATATCGAGGTTTGACTGTGTTACAAATGTTTCATCAAGCTTTACACAAAAAATTACTTCTGCTGATGAAAACGTTCCGTCCATCGGTCTCCAAACCTTTCTTGGGACGTCTTCAGATGGTGAATGGATGTAAGAGGTGTCCTTGCACCAAGCAAGTTTATGTAGACAACTTGCTGAAGCAGGCAAAATTGACAACCCTAATGTTGCTGAAAAAGTCGCTGTGATCCGTGAGTGAGTTGCTTGTCAGTATTTGCTATGCCAAGTTTGTTGCTGCTTGGGTTCTACATCTAAAATTATATCACCTTTAATACAAAGTGTATGTATCCCTGAAAGGGTGTGTGCTCAGAACAAGCTTAAAAAAAGATTACTGTTGTCCCTCCTTCCCTCGGTGTTGTGTCCATGGGATTTTACGAATTCTAAAGTCCGCAGCTTGGCAGGTATATGGCGGCCAACTTCTGCCTTTAAATTCAATTTTCATCCTGAGAATGGGCTTGAGCTTGCAGCAGAGTTAGGGAAGTGTCCAATGGTGATGTCTAGACAGCCGTGCTGCCATGGCAAGATTATTGTCTTGTCACTGAGTGCTTGACTGGCTGCTTCACGTGTGCTCTGCTGGCTTTGCAGGGATGTGAAGGTGAGCACGTTCATGGGTGACCTGGAGAAGGGCAAGAAGGCAGCACAGGTCCTGCTGCAAAAGGTGCCTCACATCATCCCACACAAAGAGGTCAGTTCACACGATGGACAGGCACTGCATCAAGACCAGAACCAGCTTCGTTTGATCAAGTTCATTGCAGCCATCCTGTTCTTTCGCTGATAGGAGAGCTCATCGCCTGTGTTGTGAGACCTAAGGTTGGCTTTTAGGTGTTGAGGTTCACTCTGCAGAAAAATGAGAATCAACTATTAAACAGAAAAACACAGCATTGAAGGGCCCCTCACCAGACCACACAGCAAGTTTTAGCTATGCACTGGAGGTTGTTATAACCCATCTTAAAGAGCATTTTACCACAAGAATTTTTCGAATTAGTTATATATAGACAGAAATATTTGAAGTGCCGTGAACCCATGATTTCAGGAAGCAAGCTTCACTGCCAAGATACACTCTCTTCGCTTACCCCCGTTTAGAAAGACAGTTTAGCATCTTTAGCATCATATCCCCGTTTAGCGTCTGCAATCGAAGTTGCTTCCCTGCATCCTTCCATACCGAAGCCAAAGGATTCTGTTACGCATAAGTCATGGGGCCCTGCATTTTTTTTTCGCATGTTTTTTTCCTGCACTGCGCACTTCTAGTGGTGGTCTCGCGCCCCAGCTGTTGCCATTTGTTTTGTTCTGCGCAGCACACAATATTGTGCATTGTGCTTGAGAACACCTGACTAGCGGTATAAGTCAGTACTGTTTGAACGCTAAAGTATACACAAGCGGATCACAGAGCACAACTGCGCTCTGGAATGCAGTAGAAAATGGCGGATAGTTTTGTTTACAGCGCACGCGATTGCACGACGTGGGAACAAGCAGACAAAACAGAAGTACGTCCTTCTCGCTACAGCACGAAGTAAAACAAAGACTCGCAGACATTCAGTTAGTAGGTTTTATTATTTATCTAAACTTTAGATCGTCTCGGGAAGCAACAGGTCAAATAAGTAACTGCTGTAGCCTTGAATAATTCTCGAAGTCTCATCTAGTGGTGGAGGACGTTTCAGCAATGCGAATTACATAGGAGCACTTGTGCAACTGATCTCGACTCTCCAGCTGGGAGCGTGGCTCCCTTAAGATGAAGGGTGCGCAGCCTTTGGTTTGAAATTTCAGCTGTTTTCGTGGTGTGCAGTGGTGTAATACTTTGCAAACACGATCGTCAGTGTACATTGAATGCACTGTGCTTGTTTGTTTAGATAGCTCAACCTGGTGAGGTGCCCTTTAATGAGACTTGCAGGGTGTGAAAGTGAAATTTCTCGCCTATTCACTGAAGCCAAAAATTTAGTGATGCTTCACTTCGTGGATGCGGGTTTTATCTGCCGGCGTATGGGTGGTATAGCGCACACAAAGATATCGGCCCTCGGTGTGCCTAGACACCTGCACTGCTCACATCACAGACCGTGTTCAAAACAAGCAGCAGCCGCCAGAGTAGAACGCCCCTTTGTAAACATTTGCTTACTAACTAAATTAACAAGCATGGTTATCAGCACACACAGGCAAACATGAACACATTACACTCGATGACCGCGGACACTCGCTGTAAAAACACTGGCGTGAGGAATCGGGACAGCAGCAGCTAGTGATGTGACCTTCATGCTGTCTATCGCTTCGACGCAAACTGAGCGGTGAGAACACAGTGCACGCAAAGCTATTAGCCATCAGCCCACCTAGACTGTGCCCCCAAAGAAGATCAATTTCAAGATAAAGCCTGCGCAGCCAAAGTACAATGCCCCCCTCCCTCTCCTCCCCTAATGCCATGCGCGCGATGGAAACAGCGCACGCATGGCACCCTTTCTGCCTTTGCGCACGTGAGATTGAGACAAACCCGATACATCCGTATCGGAAACAAAACCTGTAGGAATTGCCAGAGGAGGTCAACCCAGCGCACCTCCAACTACCTTTCTCCTCCGCAACGCTTTGTCTCATTTCTCCTTCCCCACTTTGCTCAATGCCACCTAGACTTTCCTCTAGGTGGCGTTCCTTTGCTGTACGCTCAGCACACTCCTTCGTACTTTTCCCAATGTGCAATTCTCTTTCCCTCCATGCACCTTCCTCCTCCACTTCCTTCGTAGCTTTGAACAAACATTTGACAATTGTGTGTAAAAGTCACCATTTACATTACTCTAGTGCAACGCTTTGTAAAGCGACCAATTTCAGCATCCTTGTAAAGTAGGCTTCAAGTTTGGAGGAAACGTCTGTACTATTATGAAGGTAGAAAATGGCACTAATAGCTTTCTGGAGCAGTGGCTCTTACCATTTCAGCTAGTCAGGAAGTCAGCATGAGGTCAAATTAATTGGGAACACTGGAAACATTGAAACAGTAAATAGGTCTTGCAAATGAATTCTGTGCAAATAGACAAAGGGGCAAATAAGTTCTGCGAAAATCCACAAGGTAAATCAAATTCCTCCCATTCTATGACATGAACAATACCACATTTCAGTGTGAAGTTGTTCTCTTATTGCTTTTGGTTACCTGCTGTTTTACATTAGCTTGCTCATGGCGCATCGACTATGTAACTGTGTGTGTATTTGCATTTCTCCAATTAAATTTAGTTGCAAGCTTAGCTTAGCACTATGCCTTGTGCTGTTTTCATTGTATAGCTTGAATCTTCCTGTACTGTCAGTTGTGTTGGTACTTGTGTGCATATAGTACTTTTGTTATTGTAGTGTTTTAGCTACTACTACTACTACTACTACTACTTATACTATTTAATTTGTACTTTAGCCCCCTTCACTTTTGCATCTTGTCCTAAATTTATTTATTTGTATTTCTTCTAAAAGCTTTTAAGAGTACATCATTCCAGGTTTTGTGGCCTGGTGAAAGTATGTATCACATCTAAGATCATCATATATTCTTAATAATACTAGTTGCCAAAAAAGACAGTCCCATTTGTCGTAACCTAGAATTAATTCCTGCGTCCATGCCATGTGAGCCTCTTTGTGTTCATTTTGCTGTCGTCGCTCGCTTACGTACCGTCATTATGATGCTGTTGCCGATTGTTCTCATGCCACTGTCATCATGCAATTGCCATGTCAGCATTGTGCCACAGTCATTGTCGATTATCATCATCGTGCCATTGTCAATCACTATTAGTACCACAGTGCCATTGTCAGTTATTGTCATGCCATCATTGTAATCGTGCTCTCATCATTATCGGTGTCATTATGCAAATGCCCTTATTGCTACTGGACTGGTTATCACAGTTTTTTCTGGCACTTGGGTCCTTTATTTGAGTTAGACTCTATGAACTTTTAATGTGAATATGCACATTAATGGTAGATCTTCGTGCAATGCCTTCCTTTGGTCAATGTGTCATCACAACATCCTGCTAAACAAAAAAATATTGTTGTCTTCGAACAGGACGTAAACATGTGACTTTTCAGTTGTGTGAGCCAGATTTTCTAACTAATGCACCACGCTAGTTCTGTTGAAGTTACGAAATAGTAGGAGCGTGGTCATATACGGTTCGGTGCGCCTGTGGCGAGGCCGTCAGACATGCCACTTTGTGCACGCTTTACTGAGGACTGGAGGCTAGTATTGCAAGTACAACTATTACAACCCAGTGCGTGACAGGGAAAAGGAAGATTTCTTTTTTGTCTGTGTGTAGCAAGAATCCACGTGTTACAAATAATAAGCCTGTAACGCTTGTCTGAGGGAATGTGAGTGAACGAGCAGTCCATAAACACATGGTACAACTGCATTGCACATTACAAAAGTGCATTGCGATGTGCTTGTGTAAGTGCACTTAGAGGAAACATGGGTGCCCGTCACCTGCCATCATTATATCTTGTTTCCTGCCAAAACCAAGGAGTCTGATAGCTTTGTTTTTGGTTGACACGCAGTACACTTCCTCTGCTTTGAGAAGGCATTCATATTCTCTAAAGCTAAGGATGGCTTTCTTTTCTTTTTCCGCTCTCGCTGTCACCCGGTCATGCCTTGGGTCATTCTCAACTTGTGGCAACCGCTTTTGAATGTGCATGCAGAGGGTGGTCCTGTTCCGCAAGTATGTGACCAACGAGAAGGCGGTGTTGGGCCTCACCGAGTCCGCCTGTGCGCTGTCGCAGTCCACGCTCATCACCGTGCACAGGACACGTATCGTCGAGGTCAGTATGCCGCAATGGTGATGCACGTTTTAGGCACGAGGACTTTTTTGCCTTTGTTCAGAGTTGCAATGTTGGCTCAGCGGGGCCTAGGCCTCATCCTTGGTTAGAAAACGCATGGACACAGAAAGACTGTACTATTTACCCAATTTTAATGAAGCCCAGGTCTAATGCACAGGTTGAAGGTTCAGCATAAAGAAATTATGCGCACCTGAGTCTAATGCGAACTCGATATTTATTGCAAGAAAAAAATAATTACCATGTCCCCAATTAAAAAAGAAAGAAATGAAGCGTGCAGAATTTGTTTTCTCACAACAGAAATTTATTTACTCAATCAGGATGTTGAACAGAGAAAAATACTGCTTTGGTTCTGGTTTGGTATGCTCCAATTTTGTTCCGTTTGAGTTCCGATTTGGATAGATAAAAATTTCCGAACCAAACCAATTTCCAACACTGTTCCAACGTTGAACCCTTTTGCAAACCAGTTTAGTGTAGTATACATTATGCTGGCCTATGTCAAAATTCTACAGAGTGCTGTCCACTCCGCATAGCATAGCGCAGGCTCTGTCAGGAGATGGAAGAAATGAGCTTTCTGGCTCATGGGAGACATAAATCAATGCTTTCTTTTACAAAAGTATCAATGAACTTTAATGTTGTGCAGCTACAGCAGCCATACACATAATCCCGGATGTCCCAGGCAGGGTTTTGCAAGAGCATGCCGCACGTGGTGCGGGGCCTTGACGCATCCTCCCTCTTTCCCGCGTTTCCTCTCGCTCTCATCCGTACTGAGCACAGGCAGGACAATATAAATTCATTAGAGTAGCAAAATTTTCTAATCGAGTCACTAATACGAGCATTTGAGAAAAACGACCGCCCAATATTGAATTGAGTGTTGACTATTTACAATTTCTAAAAAAAAAAAAGCTAAATGAAAGATTTAGTGGAGCCTGCCCGGCAAGAAAAGGCTTGTTTGCATTATTTGATACGTGTACACTGTGGTACAGTATGATCGCATTCGGTGCGCAATGTCATTGAAAGTAATAAAAAAAGAAAAAAACGGGATGTTCCGAATGCATGCAGTAGAGTGCGTAGTGCATATTGAAAGAGCAAAGGGCAATACTACCGCAAATTGTGTTTGAGGAAGTACAGACATGATGAGATTGGTCAGAAATTGAGTTTATTCTTCGAAATTGAAACACTGAATTCAGAGGCTGCCCGAGACACTCTTGCTCAACGGCTGGCAACTACTATGCATGAGTCACCTGCTCCGTGTGTTTGCTCAGGAACTCGATCGTCTGCGCAAAGGAGTATTCGACAGCCTCGAATAGTGAATTCTCGAATCAAGTCTGTTAGATTCATATTCAAAATTTTGAATATTCGCACACATCTAGTAAAAAATACTAGTCTTCCGAGACGCATAAACGCATGAATTTGTAAATGAAATTTCTCACGGTCACAGCCGAATTATTGTAAAGTTTTTTTTTCTTTGTAAGTCTTGCATTGCAATTTAGTAACATAACATTGCAAACTGAGGATGCACATAGATCTGGGCGTTCAGATCCGACAATGCAAACAGCAGCTGTGCTGGGTCCAATTTTGTTTTCCTTTGTACGCTCGTTCGAAGTATGATGTGCGGCGCTTAGGTAGTTAAGGTCCCATTGTAGCCATCGCCATAATTCTAGCGATAGGGTTATCAAAAATGAGCTATCGGAAAGCAGCCGAGGCACCTAGATAGGATTGGGTAACGACTAGGCATGTGCGAACATAAAAATTTTCTAATACGAATTGAATATGAATACTTAACTGCAAATATTGAATTGAATACAGAATAATGATGCACACATGCATTTATTTGCAAGTTTGGTTATCTTAAATTTGGAAACATTGCAGTTACATTGTCAAAGGTAAAAACTTTAACAAGTAAGCCTTTATACTAAAAGATTGTGTATTTCGCTCATGTTAACTTGGGAAATTGAGTAATTCCCACTAGCTGTCTATTCTCGTCAACCCATGCCTTACCATACAACATCAAATGCCCATGAACTCAAAGGCACTTGACCCTGTGCCAGTCATCAGTTGTATTTTCCGTCAAGCAATAACCTCAGCATTGGAGATGGCACTGCAAAATTAACAAATGAGCAAGGCCAAGTGCAGCGTTTACACCCAGACAGAACAAAGTGGTGCTGCACTGTATCCGATGACCGTTGGTTGGAAAAGAACTGGGAAAACATTTTTTCCTTCTTCCTGTGTTTTATGCCACATGCAAGCAGGCCTTCTGCAGCACAGTTTGTGCAGCAAGCCCCATCTGTCGTTTTTTTTTTCAGTGCAAGGTATCTGATCGACCCACTGTTGCCAAAGTACTGCATTTGCCAGAATACCACGCAACCACCGATATAATGCGAGGCATACTAAATTATACTGCAGGAAGAAGGGAGAGGGCACCTTCGGTTGCATGAAAAAAAAAAAAAAAGGTTTTATTGTGACTCCAAGTACAGATGTGCAATGCAAACCACACTCGTTTAGAATAGCAACTTTTAGTGCACTGTGATGGACACAGGAATCGCGGCAATGCCCATCGCCTGTGAGATATTTAATACAAGTCCCGGGTTTTGCTAGGGCGCGCGTATTGCGGTAGTCGATCGGCCATCCCTCTAGCCTAAAATGTTGTAAAAGGCATGGGATATGTTGTACGGAGGCGCGACATAGGCGTGCAGTGGGTAGCTGGCGTAATTACATAGTGAGGCCACGTGGACGGGCATTGCTGCTGAGGATTGGCCCATTGGATCTGTACTCTTGGAAAGACCATTCCTGTTGCAGTTGGATTCTTTTGCACAGATCGCCCCCTTCCCCTTTTGTTGCACTGTAAGAGCAGCCTCGCTATCCTCAAACCTGTGCCCCTTGCTATTGAGGCTGGCTTTCTCGCAAATTTTGCGAGCAGCTCAATATCGCAAAATTCAGCACGAGATCATACACGTATTCATAGACTACATAGAAACAAATTATACGAACCGTGTTTGATCCCACACTTAGAAAAATATTGACACGTGTACTTATCTTTATCGGGCGACCACGTTTGGCCACCTAACAAATGTTATCGTGCAGCGCAGGACGCGCCTGCATGTAAAAGAAGTTTCTGGAATGTTATCGATGGTTCCCTCCACTGTCTTTCACCGCAACTTGTGTAATCTGATTGCATGTATGCGCGACGCGAATAGTGCAGAACTTTGTGGAAGGCACGCGGGTCCCATCGGTTAATCTGGAACATTCCACGACTGATCTATAAAAGTCGACGCGCTTGACCCGCAGATCAGATTTTCGACGATCGCCGAGCGTGTTCGCCGCTATCGTTGTGCTATAAGTATAGCCTGTTTTGTGGGCACAGGTTCGCCCAATAAAAGTTTGTTTTGTCGTTCACAGTATTGCTACTGTGTTCTTTGACGTCACGACCACGTGACATCTGGTGGAGGTGCTGGGTAGAGGTGCTGGGTCCCGTCAGGACTTCGTCCAGAAGTATTGCACGCCCTACATGACGATCCGACCTAGGATTTTCCCGGACACTATCGAGGATACAAGAAAAGTATTATTGGCCGCACCTGACCGCCGACGTCGCCCGTTATGTCAGAACATGCCGAGACTGTCAGCGACGCAAGACACCGCCGACAAGGCCAGCCGGATTACTACAGCCGATCGAGCCTCCTTGCCGACCATTCCAGCAGCTCGGGATGGACTTGCTGGGACCCTTTCCGACGTCAACAACCGGAAATAAGTGGATCGTCGTGGCGACGGACTACCTCACCCGCTTCGCTGAAACTAAAGCACTGCCGAAAGGTAGCTCAGCCGAAGTGGCGAAATTCTTTGTCGAAAACATCCTGCTGCGACATGGTGCCCCAGAAGTCCTCATCACTGACAGAGGAACGGCCTTTACAGTGGAGCTCACTCAAGCCATTCTGAACTACAGTCAGACAAGGCACAGAAGGACAACGGCCTACCAACCGCAGACGAATGGTCTTACGGAGCGGCTCAATAAGACCCTCGCCGACATGCTAGCGATGTACGTCGACGTCGAACACAAGACGTGGGATGCTGTCCTGCCGTACGGAGCATTCGCTTACAACACGGCGGTGCAAGAAACAACACAGATCACGCCGTTCAAGTTGGTTTACGGCAGGAACCCGACGACGACGCTCGACGCCATGCTGCCGCACGTCACTGACGAAGAGAATCTTGACGTCGCTACTTATCTCCAGCGCGCCGAAGAAGCCCGACAACTCGCCCGCCTACGGATCAAAAACCAGCAGCATACCGACAGCCGACACTACAACCTCCGACGACGCTTCGTCGAGTACCAGCCCGGCGACCGTGTTTGGGTATGGACCCCGATACGCCGACGAGGACTGAGTGAGAAACTACTGCGACGCTATTTCGGACCCTACAAGGTCATCCGACGTATTGGCACACTGGACTATGAGGTCGTGCCAGACGGCATTTCGCATTCACAGCGGCGCCGCGCACGACCTGAAATGGTCCACGTGGTGCGTCTTAAACCGTTTTACGGACGTTAACGAACTTCCCTTATTTTGTTGTTTTCTTTGCTACGAGTGCTTATTTATTACTTTCGTTTGTTTGCAGCATCGGGTCGATGCTTTTTAAGAGGGGGGTAATGACACGTGTACTTATCTTTATCGGGCGACCACGTTTGGCCACCTAACAAATGTTATCGTGCAGCGCAGGACGCGCCTGCATGTAAAAGAAGTTTCTGGAATGTTATCGATGGTTCCCTCCACTGTCTTTCACCGCAACTTGTGTAATCTGATTGCATGTATGCGAGACGCGAATAGTGCAGAACTTTGTGGAAGGCACGCGGGTCCCATCGGTTAATCTGGAACATTCCACGACTGATCTATAAAAGTCGACGCGCTTGACCCGCAGATCAGATATTCGACGATCGCCGAGCGTGTTCGCCGCTATCGTGCTATAAGTATAGCCTGTTTTGTGGGCACAGGTTTGCCCAATAAAAGTTTGTTTTGTCGTTCACAGTATTGCTACTGTGTTCTTTGACGTCACGACCACGTGACAATATATATTCGATTTGTTTCTAATATTTGTATCCAACCGAATATTTCAAAATTTCCGAATACCTTGTTCTCAAATCTAATGCAAATTAAAAATATGCTATAATACTGATAATATTAAAAATTTTGAATATTCGCGCACTCCTAGAAACGAAGTTTTTCTCAGTGACGTGCAGTTTACGAATAGATGATGCAGACAGGGAGAAATATTTATGTGCTTATCAAAGACAGAGTTAATGAGTGAGAATGCTTGTGTCTGCATGGGGTGGACTTCACTTCCACACCTTGACAGCTGCATTTAGTCAGTTTTTCTTCAGGTTTAAGTGTTTACTATCTGGCTGGTGGTGGGCAACCTGTGGCATATGATAAAGTGCAGAATTACATTGTATTACATAAATTACAACTTGGAACCTTCTAGCCTGCAGTTAAGAATGAAGCCAGCAAGTGAAATTTTGCTATGTTTTGTGCTTTTGAAAAATAATTAGGTGCGGTCATTGATGCTTCTGAACCACGAATAAGGATAGCTTGTACTAAACACTGTGACGATCTTTGTTGCGCAACTGCATGGGGCACAGAGTCTTATGCTGACTAAGCACGGATACAAAACTCCAAATTGCACATATTATGCCCGGCAAATGACTTGCAGAAATCATAGAGCATTGTAGTACTTAGAGGCGCCAAATGTGCATTAAACCATGGCACGTAACAAAAGCACATTTCCCAAGCCGTTTACATGTAGCCGTTGTTAACGCCCACTGAGGAGGTGACGGCATTCATGAGTGACCACAATGTTTCTATGTTATTGTTAGAAGACGCTGTACGGACAAACCAATTGGTTTCGCTAGTTTCTCTTCGAGAGGACACCTTCATTTTTGCACTCCATTTGTGTGACAGTGTGCGGTTCACGGTTTATCTAGTATAGCGAACTCGCCAAATGGCCAGAGTGGGAGCTTCAACGGTAATGGTGACTCTGTTGCTGTCTGAAAATATGAGAACATCATACTTTCACTTATCACTAATGATCCTTGATGACTTGGCATTATCAGTTAGTGATGTCAAAATAAAAGATGTACTCATAATGGCAAAGCGTTTAGCTCAATTCAAAAAGACAGGGGCGTGACAGAGACACAGGACAGCGCTGCCTTTCAACTGACGTTTATTGAAACGCAGAGGCAGATATATAGCGAAGCAGGTATGAAAGATACAAAAGATGACTCCCACTCTATGCATGCACACACTATTACCATCCGGGAACGTGATTTTCTTGTCAGAAAGATTAACTGACGTTGTACTAACACAGCCTCCTCCCTTTTATCGAATCAGCCGGGCTTCGATTATTTCACGCATGCAGCGGTCTTTGCATCTCGTCTCCACTGTGCATGCGTCGAACATAAGCTTGCATGTTTTGCTGTGGTTTTGCCACATTTTGCTTGTGTTCTGCAAGCCTTTCATTGGTGGTTGTAGTAGTTTATCAAATGTGGTTTGATTGATATCAACAATGGCGTGTACGAATGATGGCTACCATTGTCATACTGAAGGTGATTCATGATAACTAGTTGCTCAGCCCTAGCATCTTCTAATTATTGTAATTGAATTGTCTAAGTTACGTTTCATTTGATATCCATGGCATTAGGATGCATGAAACTAGCAGAACGTCTGAGCGCATCACTAGTGATCACTAATGACTCTGCATTATCAATTTTTCATTTTATGACAGTTTTATTGACACCAATGACAACATTCACGAATGAAAGCTACCACTCTTATAGTAAAATATATGATTCATAATCACTAGTGACTTAAGCACACCATTTCCTAATAGGCGTAGTTGAATGACTCATTTTATGACAGTGCATTTGATATCCATGACATTATGGTACTTAAAACAGTGAGAACACTAAACTGAGAATAGTAAGTAACTTGTGATCACTAGTGACTAGGCCCTGTTAGCAAGGTGCATTATGCAGTTAATTGCCAATTTCATGAGAATTTCAATGGTATTAGTGACAGCATATGCAATCGAAGGACACCGATAGCGGCAGTAGAAAAAGTGATTAGTATTCGCTAGTACCTGTGCCTACCTGTGCCTAGTGATCACCATAGAGTTACTCTTTTGTGTTTCAGTTAAAACCCATGATGACATCGTTGGTGCATTACCAACTTGCTTAATGATCTAACGCTGACATTTCCTCACACTTTTCTGCTAGAATTTCTGTTTTCCGAGTGTCCTAAAAACTAAAAGAAAAAGGCCTACAAAAGTTGTTAGTCACCTGAGAGGAATGCTACTGGTTCCTCACCTTGCCCGTTTATTTTGAAGAAAAATATCAACCATTAATATTTTAGAAAATTTCAGTTGCTGTGAATTTCGAAGGTACTTGAAGGACATTATGCTTGGATTAACTCACTGGCATTTGGATTAATTTGGCTGGCATTTGTGTTAAATGTAGTGGTGTTTGGAATAAAGTTGAGTGGTGTTTGGACTGAAATCACTGGCAGTTTGAATAATTTGAATGGTGTTTGGATTAAATTGGCACGTGCACAGATTAAATGGACTGGTGGTTGGAATAAACTGTGGGAAAACCTGTATTAAAGTCCATCTTTAAATTTTATGTTTGTTATTTTATACTGTAAATGGTTGTTCACTGTGTGATGGCTTGATAGTGGTGTAATTCAACTGGTATTTACTCCCCCTACCCCTATTTTTGTTGAACCTATTGTTCCCCTTTTTGCTCCCAAAGTGGTAATTTCCACCAGAAGTGATAACCGACGTGCTAATGTAGTCACTCTAATAGTGTTACATTCTTGTTTCAGTTTTGTCAATGGAGATAAAATCAGTAAGAGGGAATCGCAAGGAAATCTGGCACTTGGAGAAGACATTTAGATTCTTATCATACAGTGGGCAACTTAATTTCGTTTTTAGTTGGCTGCAAAGCTTTACCTGATTTCTCAATAACTGCTCTCTTTCTTGCCTCTCAGGATGGCTATCAACAGCTGGCTTTGCTGCCTCCACAAGGCCTCAAGGGTGTCATCAGGGTGCGCTTCATCAACGAACAGGTACATTGATGGGCTAGCATGGTTTAGCATCAGCGCATATTAATAGCAGTTTTCAGAAACTGATATTGCCTTACGTCATGCACTAAAGATAACAAAACTCACGGAAGAAAGTGCGTATCAAAGTATAGATTCACTTGTAATTTTCATATACTTTTTGAATACTGTGGTGTTGAGACCTTCAGTGTTATGAGTACTGCAAGATCTTGGTATGTAAATTGCTTCAATGTGTGTTCTGCAACTTACTGTTTGCAAAAGTCTTGGAGGACTATTACCGTTTACTACATGGGGCAGGTCTACAATTTACGGTCTGCGGAAATCTCGGAGCACTGTCAATCCAGTAAACCATTGTTAACTTGAACTCTAATATCTCAAAATAATGGTTAAGTCAAGATCTTTTTTTGCTGCAGTGTCCACTCCATGGGTTTTTTGCCCCTTATATCGAAAAGCTTTTGTGCCAAACTCCAGATAACTTGAAACCTCGACCGTGGAAATACGAGGCAGAAGTCGCTGCCTAAAGGTTTCTATACTTTGTGTGCATTGGCATTTTCACCAGAAACGGAAAACAGAATTCTTTGGCCTTGGCAGCTTCTGATTAATGTTGTCAACGAATATTGAAAACACCTTGCGAAAAAAAAACTTTTTGAGTAGAGATGACATCATAAAAGTGAAGTCGGGTCACTACCATCTTCCTAGAGGAAGTAAATAACATTAGCTTACAGCAGAGAACACGAAACATTCTGTTCCAATTTCTTGCGGCATTTAAGACTGTGAATTTCGCCGTGTAGATACTCCTGGATGTGTTTCATTGTGTAACTGGTTTTAGGATGAAACATGAACGTCTGGTCAAATAGTGTGGGACGTCATGATGTCACTTCTAAGCCAAAGGCAATGCTTTAGCCCAAAGCAACAAGGTTTTGCAGTTAGCCCAGAATTTACATAAACAGAGCACAACCCATTGGACTGTGATCGATCTCCAGCTAGCACAGCATTTGCGAAGAATTTGCGGGGGCTGGCCACTTTGGAAAATTCTTTTTCAAGCCTCCTTGGTTGCACTGGGTTGTGCCATCTCTAACAGGAGAGTCAATGACGTCACTCCCAGAGAAGCCTCTCTTCCTACCCTTCTAAAAGAAATACCGTATAATCCGGAAGTTAGGTTGAGTGAACATATAGGTTGCCCCCTTATCTTGAAGTGAACAAAAAGAGGAAAAACAAAATCACTGAAACATATTACCGTAAAAACCCGCGTTTAAAACCAACTCGCATATAATAAGAGGTGAAATTTCTGGAACGCAAACTGGAAAAAAAAAAAAAGTTTTAATACGAGTGAGGAAAACTCGAGGAAAACATTTATTTAAATTGCACTCCGCACTTCAATCGGTGCCTTCCTCAGCTGCACTCGCTTCGGATAGTTCCTTGTCGGAAATATCTTCCCAGAGGTACTCACCCTCTGTGCCATCGAGCACGTTCGAGATGCCGCACTTCTTGAAAGCGCAATGCACAAGGTCCTCTGGTTTGCTTGCCCATGCGTCCACAATCCACTTGTATAGTGTGGCTGACGATTCCCGCTTCAGCGATCTGGTCGGCTCACCTGAGCGCATCCACTTGCATAGCATCGCTTGACTGCGTCCTTGAACAGCTTTTTCACGCAAACATCTAGAGGCTGCACCTGAGATGTCATCCCACCCGGGATAACGACGAGTTCAGTGCCAGATTCGCGCAATAGCCTCTTCACTGAGTCGGCCAAATGGGAACGAAATGCGTCCAGCACGAGGATGGATGGGAACGACAACAGTGTGCTGCCTGCACCACACAGACTTTATCCAGTCGAGCCCAAGATCCTCGTTCATCCAGCCTTTGTTATGGCATCCCAGGATGACATTTTTTGGCAGCTCCTCACCTTTAGGCACTGTCTTGCACTTGAGGATGACACAGGGCGGGAGCTTGCAGCCGTCTGCCGTGCACGACAACATGACGGCAACTCGCGTCTTCTCGTTGCCAATGGACCGGACATAAACTCATTTAGAGCTCTTTTCGTGCATGTTGGGGGGTGACAGCATGTCCAGATAAACTGCCGTTTGGTGATCATTGCCGATTTGTCCTAGCTGGAAGTTCTTCAACTTGTGCAGCGAAATAATGTGGCACTGGAAAGCCACAAACAGCTCTTCGAATGGTTCTGGCAGCTTTCGCGAAATCGAAGTTCAGCGGCGTAAGGAGTAGCGATAAATCGACATGTAGCGATAAATCCGGTGCTTGTTCACTTTGAAGGCGGCGCTTGGTAGCCCTTTTTCTCTTGCAAGCTCCCTAGCTTTTGCCTGCATAAGCTCCATGCTCACAGCTAGATGCGCGGCTCGCTGTTGGCGTACGAGCTTCATGAGGGCGAATTTGATTTCTGGGGATGTCCCATTCTTCTGGCCGTGAAAGCTTCTTCGCGTTCCGCTGCATGCGAATAGGGCTTCCTTCTGTCGACTTCACCCGCGAATGCTTCCCTCGTTGATGCCAAACTGCCTCCCGGCTGCACTGTTGCCCATGTCCTGCGCAGCTAAAATCACCTTTCTCTTGAAAGTAGGCGAGTACTGTTTTCATGGCCCTGACACCTTGCTCCTTCACTGCGGAATAAAAAAAGATGCCCTTCGCGAGGTGTGGTTTGCACGTGTGCTGCCAAGGTGCGCACTCAACAATAAACGATGCCATAGCCATGCAGCAATAATGAAGCCAAGCCATAGCCATGCAGCAATAACGAAACCAAAACTTCAAGCCCAATTTGTGACTGAAATTTTCGTTCGGATCCGCATATAGCACAAGGCGGGAATTGGGGACACTAACAATAATAAAAAAAAACTAATATTATACACGAAATCTTACGGTATTTTCACAACTGGCATTGCCACCGGTAGCGAGCACGCACAGAGCTCGTGCACAAAGTCCTCGAGTGCCTCATCAAGCCGTAGATTCACTGCACAACCTCGTGAAATGACGTTTTACACGAGTTGCACGGCAACAGTTCTGCTTTATTGTGCTTATCAATATCCCATGCTTCTTTTCTTTTTTTTTCAGAAATGTGAAATTGGCACTGAGCGGCCATGTTGCCGTTCACATTAGTGAATTATAGAACTATTATCGTGAATGGTGCTGAAAACTGTGTCCATGTGCAACTTCTAATTGCTCACAAAAAAAAAAAAAAGAGGAACATCACACTAGGTTGAATGAAAGAACGCACGCATTAAGACACAGTGCAAAAAGAAAGAAAAGGAAGAAAGTCGGTAATCACATTTGGACATATTTAGGATTGTTTATGCGTATTGACTATGAGGACAAGCGAATGGTCACCGACAAGGCTGTACATCAACACTTGTCAAGCGCATTTGGATGCGGATGCAGTTTTGGCTATACATTTGCCAACATACATGCTATAGTTGCCAGATGACGGTTCCCATTCTGCTCAATACTGCATTATAGGACGAGGGGTGAATTTAGTCTACTTTTTCAAGAAAATGTTTCGCTTTGTATTCCAGTTTATATGAGAACTTTCTCTGCCTCTTTTGCCTGTTTTCGTGGCCGGTGGTTGGCGGTCGAAGGTTGGAACAAGGCGCTAATGCAAAGGACTTGCGCACTCGCCTTTTGGGGAGCGTTTCTTGCCAAATGCCAGCTGTCATAGCGCTTTGAGATGCCCATGCTGTCCAACTATACTACCGCGAAAGATGTGCTGGTTAGCAGCTCTGTTTTCTATGGAATTATGTAACGAACCAACAAACGCTATCAAATTATTCTCACTACATTAAATATATGTCAAGTGCACCATTCCTTTAATGAAGCGCGTGGCTTTCTCAAAGCGTTCGATTATTCACTTACGTTGACAGTTGTCGTCTGTAGTTTCTGCACAGTTTCCTTCCACTCAGAGCTGAGTGCAGCTCTGCATATTGCACCGCAACGACGAAGTTCATATCAGAAATAAAATGCCACCTGCATGCAAACTCGACTACGGAGTTGCGTCCGTAGGCACGCAACCGTAATGTAAATATGCACCCCAGCGACGGGTCTCTCCGAGTAACACATGCCGATCGCATGCGCTAGCAGCAGTTACAGGAGCCATAAACATGTGGCGGTCACCACGTTTTTTTTTGCACAGCCTCAGCTCCTTTCGTCCTGCCACACGTGGGTTGCCTGGGCAACAGGGCAATGCTGCTTGCATTGCTTTTCACCCAGCAAGCGATCGTGCTGGCACCACGCTCGATAGCCAAGCCATATGCCAAGCCGTATGACCACGCCCCCGCTTATTCTTTCCCTGTTCGTTCCATCTATCATCACTCATGCACGCTAGCTCGTGCGCTGTCTTCCGCTTCCTTGTGGCCTCAGACGAAAGTGGTGAACTGAGAGCCGAGTCTTTCTTTTACAGCAATGTTGTTAGGCTGTTCTTCAGAACACCTGTTTCTTTTTGTTCATTTAAGCACAATGACAAGTTCGGCAGAATCAGAAAGTGTTAAGCATCATGTTCTGTGCGTTTAGGAGATTCAACATGAAAGTCCTGTTGTGCTTTTTTTTTTTCTGCACTGCAGTGTGACAGTAAGTATCTTAAGGAAAGGATGCTTCTGCCTTTGCGTGTTAAATTTTTAGACACAATTTTGTTTCTCTTTCTCTGCAGTTGCATCCATTGTTCCACCAGCATAATTTGAAAACTGAACAGCAAAACTGATCAGAACACATTGTTATGTGTAATTACATGGCATTGCAACATACAAGCACTTTCTAGCCGGTATCTAAGCATGTGTAATCCTCAATGTATATTTTAGAGCCTGAATTATTGAACTGTTACAAATGCAGGCAATCTCATAAATGCAAGAATGCATTGCAGTCGTTTCTTTATTTGTTTGCATTTGTATTTTATGCTGATAGTAGTAAATACACTTGCCTGAAGCTGTCGCAATGCGATATTACTTGGTGCGTTATCTTCACTCAGTATTTTTTTTTCTTCCCACAATACACTGTTATGTGCATTGCACCACAGGGGCTAGATGAAGCAGGCATTGATCAGGATGGTGTGTTCAAGGAGTTTCTGGAGGAGACGATCAAGAGGGTCTTCGACCCTTCCCTCAATCTATTCAGGGTGAGTGCAACATTGTCGCTCTTCAATTCTCTGCGGAATTCCAATGGGAGCGTGATGCAACACTGCCTGTGAACTACACTGCGGGCTCATGTTGAAGAATTGCAGGTGGTGGAAACGAAGCCGGAGCCATTCCACCCCATATCCCATGCACCACTTTGGGATGTTAATGGGACACTAAAGGACAACCAGTTTAGGCTGTTCAATTCTTTCAATCTTTTTTCATTCATTTGGCAGGGAAAGGTCTATTATTACTGAAGCAAATACAGGCCAAACTTGCGCCTTTTTACAGTATTTTGCAGCCCCTGTGACATTTGAGTGCGCAATGCTGTAGTTAGGGCTGTGTGCATTTTTTCTTTTTTCCATGCTTGCACACCCCCACCCCCGTGCACAACCCCTCAGTTGTAACAGTCTGTCTGTGGCTTCGACATGCAGGCCACCTCTGAGCAGCGGCTATACCCATCGCCCACGTCGTACATCCATGAGAACCACTTGTCTCTATTCGAATTTGTGGGCAAGATGCTCGGAAAAGCTGTCTACGAGGTGAGTCGTTACAACCAGCCTTTTTCATAAAAGTTTGTGCACCTGCCATCATTTGTGAAAATAATGCCACACAAATCAATCGCAGCAATACTGCCCAGACAGGCATCTTTTTTTTTTTTTTTTGTGCTAGGAGCATCCGACAAGGTCTCGGGTGTCATCATATCTGCCAGGTGAGGTAAGAAAGGATTGCGCAGGACTATACCACAAGACAATGGGATGGTGTGCCGAATTATCTGTGTTGTTTTTCATTCGTTCAAGAGTGAATGCTGCATTTCTTTGAGTTGGTTCTCCATACGAGTCCAGCACACGCTTCTTGCAAAAGTCTCTTCTCTTTAGCTCTCTCGATTTGTGCAAGTGCACTTTGTTTTGAGGAAGAAGGTTGACTACTGCTGTCACAAGCTCACTACAGTACAGTAGACTTCTGTTAATTTGGCTCTGTTTATTTATTTATTTATTTCAAGATACTGCAGGCCAATGTGATGGCCCAAGCAAGTGTGAGTTACATCCAACATGAATGTACAAAACAGACAGCAAAAAGCAAGGAAGAAAAAAAAAAGGAAAAAGAAAAAGAAAGTTTAAGAGAGAAGGTGACACTCCAATTCAGCGAGAAAATTATTGGAACTAAAAATATCAGACGGCAATGAATTCTAATCTTCCACAGTTCTAGGAAAATAACTGAATTTGAAAGATTTTGATCGGGCAAAGATTGGGGTTAGTGAAAATTCATGCTCATGGTGTGTGCGTCGTGTTGTTAGGGGTGTTATATTGACAGTTTAATTGTTTAATTTGATTTTTTGGTTAATTCAATCCTGACCGAGGGTCCCGGCCAGCACCCATGCATTTTTGTAGGTAAATTTGCCCATTGCTGGATGATTTGAACTTGGAACAGTCGGCACACAGGTGCCTGATCCCTATAGGGACCCTGATGGCAACCCCTTTAGTGGCCGCGCCCGTCTTGGCGGAGCTAAGGAGACAGTGAATGTGTTGAACACGCATCTCTCGTCAAAAATGCCTAATTTCAGCCCGCCGTACGAAAATTTTCAAGCAATAACCATAGCTCACAGTGCCTTACTGCGATATTTACCTTGTTTTAATGCACGCCTTTCTCTTTTTAAATAGGAATTGGGCCGGAAATTTCCTGCACGGTGCAGTCGAATTGGAAACTAAAACCGCCTTCGCAATTGTCGTATGCTTTACTGCATAACACAGCTGTATCGCGGGGGAGCTGACTTAAAGAATAAAAGAAATTGTGTCGGGAGGCTGGCTTTATAAAACCAACCGCCATTGTGCAGCAGTTTTTCTAGCCGAAATCTCGGGTGGGCGTTTGATTTTTACGTCGTTTAGGAGCTTTAATGTCCCTTCTACGTTCGTTTTCTACTTCGTGCACATAAAAAGTGGGCGCGTGTTTCATTCGGGCGGATGTTAGAACAGGGCAAATACTGCCGAATGAATCAGCAGTGTGGTTCTGGCATTTTTCTTTCTGCGTCTTGTTTAATTTGACTCACCGGATAATTCGATCACTTTCGTCGTTCCACGGAAGTCGACTGTATCGTGTAACCGCGTTTTTATGCTGTCCTATAAAAAAATGACAAATGATGTAGTGGAAGCAACCCATTGTGTACACATAAACTGGATGCTGTATAGGAAGCGTGGCAATTTTATTCTTGGCATGTGAACAGCATGTTACTCAAAAACGAAGACACCTGCAGATGCTTTGTCTCAGTGGCTCTGATGTTGTGCCTCTGAGCCCAGTATCACAGGTTTGATGTTTACGCACCAGTTATTGGGCACACATGAAAGCATGTCAGGTGGTCAGAGTAAATCTGGCACTCTCCACTGCAGGGTCTTGCATAGCCCGTGTCACTTTGAGAGGCTGAAATCAATCAATCAATCAATCAATCAATCAACCAACCAACCAACTGATCAATCAGTTGATCAACCAATCAGTCAACTGATCAATCAGTCAGTCAATCGTGTTCCTTTCTTTTGTCCAGGGCATAGTGGTGGACGTGCCGTTTGCTTCCTTCTTCCTGAGTCAACTGCTTGGCCACCAGCACAGTGCCCTGTACAGCTCCATTGACGAGTTGCCCTCACTCGATGCAGATCTCTACCGGAGCCTGACTTGCGTCAAGGTACCAAATGCATTCCGCATGCACAATATGCCTCCAGAGAGATCCAGGCAAGAGTCAACAGCAGCTGCTCGTTCAGCCGTGTTTGCCTCTATGTCTCTCTCTCATCCGTTTGTGCACTGGAAACATTTTATTGGGGTCAGATTTTCAGCCAAGCCATTCAGCTAGGGCTGTGCGATTAGTATTCGAAACTTTTAGATAACGAACTGAATAGTCGGTATTCCTAGGTATGAATATTTTTGAAATGCTTTTAGAATATTTTAAAATGTGAATCGTATGCTTTATTAAACATAAAAGTGGAGCTAAGGTGTGATCAATTTTATCCCTGCCGGAGTAATACCAGCTATTTCAGTGAACACTCAAAAATTTTTGAAGAATTGCCTGTGGCAGATAGCACAATTCTAGTCCATAAGCTGGTCTACTCGAAGAAGCAGACATTACTTGGTCAAAAAATCTAATGCATAATCAAATAATTAACGCAAATTTACTAATTATGTTTTTAACTAATTCCTTTATGGCACTTATTGCAATTTACAAACTCCAGCTAGGGAGTTTGCAAGGTGGACCCACTTGAAATGAATTCTTTGGATTAAACCAGTTTCGAGATATTCATTCCCAAACTTCGCAGAGAAATGCATTGGCGTTCCAGTTACTTTCGTGCTTCAATGCATGAAACGATGTTTTGTTAAATGAAGTGGAACGGCAGTGCATTTTTACTGCAAGTTTGGGGGCGCATATCTTGTAAATGGTGTCATCCTTTCTTTCAGGTCGATATACCTTGCAGTCTTACCGGCTACAATTTATAAAGTGCAATATTTACCATATAGTAATTAGATAAAAAACTAATTAATGGATTTTTGTGAATTATATTATGTACTATTGCAATTATGTAATCACCAATGTAATTACACAATTACTTATGTTATCATGTAATTATTGTAATTTATGTAATTCTGTGATCTTTTTGTAATATCTGCCTCTTCGAGTAGACCAGCTCATCGACCAGAATTATGCCAGCTGCCAAAGGAAACTTAAAAATTTTGAAAGTGTTCCCTGAAACACCCTGTATAGGCATGACACATGAGACCTTATGTAGTGCAACAGGCTACCTCGCTCAGGGAGCCAGACTTTACTGGCTATACAGCCACCCTTCGAAGAGTCCTTGCACCCTTCGAAGAGTCCTTCATATGCGACCAAGCTGCTTATCATTGTGATAGTTATTATATGGACACTCCAGACGAATTCTCGCTGTCAGCGTCAACATTGCCACGATGCTCCGTATATATTTAGGTACCGTATTTATCAAATCTAACGCGCCCTTTCTTTCCGATAAAACGGGTCAAAAAATTTCGTGCGCATTAGAATCTAGTACAAGCCTAAATCTGCGTTACCATATCACCATGGGCATTTCAAAATGGCCACCTTGAACGTGCTTCAAGCCTAGCTGCTGTAGCTTTCTCCACGTGCTGTAGTACGTGTGCTTAGGCAGTGCCAGGGAAGTGCTGGCTTATGTTAGTCCACTGTCCGTCATACCATTTTCTGCATTTGCTCTACTAGCATGGAAGTGGTGACTGCGGAGACATGCTGGGTTCATCACAATGCCTCAATTAAAGTGAAAGTGATCACGTGTGCGGAGACAGACAGAAATCGGGCCGCATCACGGCCTTTGGAGTTCCCGAAACTTGCATGCGAGACTGACACAAACAGGAGAGGCATTCTACTCTGGCGGATGCTGCCTATGGCGCGGTCGTGTGGCTCCTATATTGAAAGCGATCTGCAATGGAGACAGAGTCTACGCATCTAGGCGTACCATGCCGTGTTCTCGTCATTTAGTTCGCGTTGAACCAAGAGGCTGCACAAAGGTCAATTCGCTCGCTCCTGCTACCGCACTTCCTGTCTCCAGCATTTTGGTAACGAGTTTCCGCAGTCATTAGAGAGTTTTAGATTAGGGGGATGCAAGCGTCAGGGCCCATTAGGGCTTGGGGCCCCAATGCTTGTGCCCCCCTAATCTAAAACTCTCTATTGAGTGAGTTGTGTTCATGTTTGCTTGTGTGCGTGTGACACCATGCTTGTTAATTTAGTTTGTAAGCGAATGTACAGCCGATAAAACTACCATTCTTACTTTTCTTATTGATGGATACTAATTTGCTTTTGCAATCGATGCTTCGCCTTTCTGGCGAAACTGCGACATTCTTTTTATTGATCGCAACTTTAGTGCATTGGGAGCAAATGTTTGTTTTTCCAAATGAGAGGAAGTTGTATTGCTGTATGAAAGAATGAGTTGCGCAGTACTATAAAGGATACTTTCTTTTTTAGGTCATGGCAAACAGGTGCGCGTTACAATCGAGGTCATTTTTTTTCCTTGCCTTTTTTTTTTTTAGTCATGGAAAACAGGTGCACATTACATTCAAGGGCACGTTAGAATACAGTAAATATGGTATATGTATGCTATATGCTTATCCATGACATACAGTCGCTGACTGATTTTTCGGACTCCAAAAATTCGGACATGCTCGATTATTCGGTCTGCTTCGCCGCACCGCCATTCTCCCCATAGACCATAATGTATAACAGCTGCCGAAAGTTTGAACACCTTGCAACCTCTCGTCGGATTTTTTGGACACTCCTTGAGCTAACTCAATTGAGAGCACCATGCACCGACTCTGACCGGTGCATGGTTCGACTTGCTGAACACCATTTTTGTTTTGAACGGAGCCTCGTTGCTGCCTTACGAAGTGGCGCTACTGCAATTCCCCGCTCGTCATCATCGTTTCTGCCTGCTTTGTGCTACAGCAGTTCCGGTCTCGGCTTAGTAAGCCATGTCAAGACAATCCAGCAGCCGATTTGTTTCTTTGTTTGTGCACGATGCTGCGAGTGGGCCACGTTTTTCGTTTGTGAGACTGGTGTCGGCGTGACGGCATGGTGATGTTTGCTTTGTGTGCTGTGTCAAGGTTGCGGTGATCCAACGCGGCATACAGATACATCGCGTCAAGTATCTAATGGCGCCAACAGTGCCCATGCAGACTGCGCTGGGGAATGCCAGCAAGTGGCTGTCGGGAGGCCTAGGATTTGTCGCCTTCTGATGTGCTCCCTGCTGACGCCGAAAATGTTCTGCCGAGACCTGCGCAGCAGTTGCATTGTGATTCTGGACACCGTCTCATTTGACAGTTTCACAGATGCAGACACTGCTGTACTGACATGCGCAGAACTCGACGACGGCGAGATCATTCGTCAGGTTTCTGCTGCACCGCCAGACGATGACTCGGAGTTGGAAGGTGACGCACCATGTGCTACGCTGCCATCGCATGCGGATTGAGACTTATCTGATTGTGCGTAAACGGAACAGCGTGCAACGGCGCATTCATGATTTCTTCAAGCCTACTACCGAACCCGAATAAGTGCGTGGAAATAAAGGATTTCTTTCTTTTTTTTTTCTTAATCTGCTTTTTTGGACACCTGTTTATTCGGCCATTTCGGCAGTCCCTGTGAGGTCCAAATGAACGGTTGGCAACTGTTTATGCAGGTTATATTGCTACACTTTTCACTAAACTTGCTCATAGCAGGTTCACGTCTTAATTATTTCTCAGAATTTTGAGAATGACAGCGCCCAAAGAAATGTAATGAAATATATCATTCACAGCACATGCCTCTTGTCTTAAATATTACAGACTATTAAAACCACCAAACAGTGTCATTGCTCAAACCTGAAGGTGATGTGATATTACTGGTGGGGCTCTTTACAAGAAGCATTGTGGCACCTGTGCGATGTCATTACAGGCTCTGCATGGGGCATTAAAGCCTTTGTTACGTTTCGCCTACAACGCGCGGTATAGCCGGCGCAGATGCAACGGACGCCGGGGCTTCGTTCAAAGCGGCGGACATTTTGGCCCGTTCAGCGCCGCCGATACGCCTCCCCGCCAAGCGCGTCCAGGCATGTTTCAATGCCACGTGTCTTCAAGTGTGCGTGTGTGTGTGTGTGCATGTTGGTGCCCACGCTTGTCAAAGCGCGGCAGCCGGGGAGAGGAGCTCCCCAAGTGTGAAGCGAGGAGGTCTGACCGGTGCCGGCCCGGCGGATGCGTCACTACACTCGTCTCAACCTGTCTCTCAGCGTGTCCGTGCCCCGTCACGTGCGCCTCTGATGAGACGTTCCATCTTGCCCTCAACTGCGAGAGTATAAAAGCAGCTGCCCCTGGACGCCAAGAGAAAGGCTCCGATTTCTTCCGTTGAGTTACGTGCTCTCCCGTCTCTCCACTTCGGTCGACCTGACCGGCCGCTCTTTTGCGATGCTAGAATAAACAAGTTGTTCTGTTAGCAGTCGACTCATGCTTTGCCAGGACCTTCGGATGCTTCCAGTTGTGCCCCAGGCCGCCAGGCCAACGCTACCCTTGGGGCTTGCGACCCAGCTGCAACAACTCGTGCCAGCGGTGCATTTGCAACACCTTTAAGAAAGCGAAAAATTTTGCCGCACCCGCATATGTAAATACGTCCATTAATCATACCTGCATGCAGTTATAGCACCCACCATCCGAGAAGTTCAAGCACAACACTAAACCTAGATATTGCTGTTAATGCTTCGCCCTTTAGGTGAAAGTGCCAAATTTTTGGTCCTATTGCTCCAATAGTGCTTTTATTAAGCAATGATTCATGATGTGACAGAAATCTGACATAAATAATGAGAGAAATTTCCTAAGAATTTAAATACTAGAAGGTGAACATCTTTTTGTATTCATTGTGAAAGCGGCTGTTCATTGATAAAAAAAGTATTTACTATTCAATTCAATGCTAGCACTATTTTTGATTTATACACTCGAAGCTTGTTTTAACGAAGTCGAAGGGGGAGCCGAAATTACTTAGTTATATCCGTTACTTCGTTATATCCATTATTGCCATTTACTGCAATATATGGCCAATTGGGGTGCACAATCGTAAATGTGGAAATTACAGAACGGCTTTGCAGCCTGCGGAACTGCTGTACGGCCACGCATGCGATGAAATTTTAATAAAACAACAAAAGAATCTTGGGTATGTGTGCGTGACTTAGCACCTGATGCGACAACCTTTAGAGAGCTGCCTTCTGTTCCATTGTGATCTCTCGTCGTGGTCGAGCAGCATGTGGCACGCAACACAGCGCTCCGCTGTGTGATCGAGGGGGGAAGCAGACTTTGCTGCGCCGGCTTGGCTCGGCCAGCTCATGGCCTCCGAGATTGCACCGATACTAATGCAATCTCGGAGGCCACGCCCAACTGCCAGTTCGCGCGGCGCACCGCAGGGAGAGGGAGAAGCGTATGCACGGCCTGGGCAGGACCCACGAGATTGTGCGGCGAGGTCTCCGAGGCCAGGCCCAGCTGCGGCTGCTTGTGCGCCGTGCCGTAGAGAAAGAAGTTAATGCACTAATCTTTTGCACATCCGCACGTAGCCGTGCAGCATGGTGCAACTCGCACAGGCTCCCACATGACCCCCCGAGATTGCGCCGGGGAGATCTCGGCGACCATGCCCAGCTCGCCACACAGGATGGAATGCACTAACCTTTTGCATCGCCACACAGCGTGGCGCGACATGTGCAGCTAGACATTTGCAAGAGAGAGAGAGAGGCCAGTGGAGAAGTGCGATACTAGTTAGCTGCAGCTTGTGCACAGGTGCGCAGCTACACACGGCAGTGAGAAAGACCAGCGTTGCTCGACGATGTACTCAATGTGGGTACGCGGAAGTTTTGAAATGCCACGACATACGAGTGCTGAACCCTGCAAGAAGTGATGTACTCGGTGCACAAGGGTCGGGTATTTTTTCGTTTCGGAGGTGAATTTAGTTTGTTATATCCATTGGCAAAACAATTTCAGTTCGTTAGAACGAGGTTTCAAATACATGGATCTCTATGGGGATTTAAAGGGGAATGTAATTTACTTTGTCATATCCACTGTTTCATTATATGCTGTTTTGTTATAACGAGGTTCGGGTGTATTTGATTCGATTTGCTCAAACTTGAACGGTAAGTGTGCACATATCTGGCTCCAATGGTTAGCCGACAGTGATCCCTTTAACGGCAGCATCCGTTTGGCTGAGCTTAGGGGACAGTCAGTATGTCAAACACACTTTAACCGCTGCTGAAAACACCTATTTTTGACTGGCCCCGGGAAGGTGTTTAAGCGAAAATGGTAGCTCACAATAAGTGATTATAGTCGTCTTGATTCCAATGGGCATCTATTTTCTTGCAAGAAAAAAAGGTTCGAACGTTCCCTGCCCAGTGCAATCAGAGATGAAACCGAAACCATGCTTGTGACACTCAAAACAGCCTATTAGCAGAGCTAGCATAACCAGCACCATTGCCAATGGCCTTTGAAGATGGCGCCAGTAGTAGTCCTACACGTAGCGTGATTAGAGTGGCTTAGAATGCTTGACGATGGCGTCGCACTGGTTCCAGTCTTCAGTTATGAAAGCACATTCAAAAGATAAGGTATTTTGCATACTAAGCTAGCAACAACAAATAGCGTCACTATGTTCTTGGCAGTCAGGAGAATTGCATGCACCGCAAGATGAACTAGCAAAATACCAAATGCACACTGCACGAGGGACCGTATGGAAAACATGTTTTGGTTCGTAGATGACAATAACGTGTTGCCGAAGAGTGATTACAAGGGACATTAAGTGTAAACAAACTTCAATTCTGTGAAAATAAATTTCGCTGGTTGCTTCCTTTTCCTTATTGCCAGAATTGGAGGCATGCTCATTTCTTTTGCTAAAGAAGAATG
Organism: Dermacentor andersoni; assembly: GCF_023375885.2. Lineage (NCBI taxonomy): Eukaryota > Metazoa > Arthropoda > Arachnida > Ixodida > Ixodidae > Dermacentor > Dermacentor andersoni. Next base: position 162,783,375 of record NC_092816.1, read on the forward strand.
CATGCATTAGATTTTTACTTTGTTTAGGAGCTATGATGCCACATTTACATTGTTTTTTTTTTACTTTGAATACTTAGAAAGTGGTTTTGTGTTCGATTTGTGGCATGTTAGAATTGGGCAAATGCCTCCAGATGAATTAGTAGTGTTTCCACTTTTCTTGTTCCTCTTGTTAAGTTCGAGCCGCCTGATAATTTGATCAATTTAGTTTGACCTGTCAAGGCCGAAATAATCAGTGAACTGTACTAACAAGGCACACTTTATTCCCCTCTGAACTATAGTAATGGCTGTAGTGTCTCTATTGCTATATACAGCAGAACCTCTTTCCTATGTTTTCTTGGGGGAAAAATGCAAGGAGAAACATGCTAACTGAAAAAACTTACGATCAGAAGTCAATAAAAAAAAATTGACAGACTCAACAGTTGACATCTGCATAAAGCAAAGTGTTGTGTGAATTGTTCATGAGACGCTTGTGGGTCTCGAGCGGCTCGAGACGCATGTTGTCATTCTTATACGACTTCAGCAAGCTTATGTTTGCACTCCTCGAATTCGGCCTCAGTCAGCAGCTTCTTCAAATGGAGAAGTTTGATGGGAAGTTTTGACGTGCCCACTCAGTGTGAATTGATGCTGATACGCGTCATGCTGGTAGGGCCCAAGCAACCCAAGGCGCACATTGTTGTTTTCCTATTTCGTAGTGTTTTAAGACTGCAACAGAAAACCCAAACGAAATCAAACTGGTGCCAACACCAGAGTATGATGCCTACGATGCCACCAGAGTGATACATGACGCTCACTTCGTGGCTCCTACAGTAGGGAACGGAGGCATCATTGGGTTATTGTTTATTAAAAGCATGCAGTATGCTTCCAACGGCCCAGGCACTGTGAAACAGATAAGATGCTTATCGTAATAGTGTTGGCATCACTAGCTGTGAATGCAGTCTGCAATGACCCAGGGGGAGATTTGCTGGTGCCAGAATAAGAAACTTAGTGCGCACCTTAGTTTTCACGTGAGGCAGGCAGGTGAGTATTGTGGGGAAGCTGCCATGGAAGGTGGCTGATGTTCTTGATTGCACAAGCCTCGTGCCTTTTCTTGTTTACATGGGCTATAGCGGCTGGGAAACGTATCATACGATCACAGTTTGGCTCATTTGGGTTGGGTATTAGGTCATTTTCTTTGTTCTCGATCACGAATGTTGGTTGCCGGGAAATCCTACCTAACAGGATTGTATCAAAGAGGTTCTACTGTGTAGCCAAGTATCCAAAGCCAGTTGGCAACTGTGTAATGTGAATGCTGTTGTACCCACTTTATCAAACTGAATTTATACACACAGTTGGCAACCTTGCAAGCGCAGCAATGTCGGATAAAAGCAATGTCTGGTCCAATCCTGTCCATCACTATTTAGTTCAATCATTACATTTCAAGACACAACAATGGCTTTAGACAGGGAAAGCTGGTCTGATCACTTTTTTTAGGCTTTGTTTTTTAGCTGCACCAAATAAAAAAAAAATTGCCTGTGGCAGATAGCACAATTCTAACTCTTGAGCTCAGTTACTTGATGAGGCGGCCATTACTGCTATGAGGAATAAAAATGGCTATTTGAATAATTCTCATAATTGCACTAATTTGCTTTTTAATTAACTACTTTACGGCACATCTTTCAATCTATGAAGTGTAGCTAGTGAGCTTACAAGGCATGTCGACTTAGAACAAATTATGAAGATGGCACCGTTTTCGAGATATGTGCTGTCGAACTTCCGGTAAAAATGTACTGTTATTCGACTTGCTCTTTAAAATAAATGCTGTTTTAAGCATCGAAAAACAATAGTGGCTGGAACACCAGCGCGTTTCGTCGGAGAAATGGTAAATTAATATATTGAAACTGGTGCCATCCTGAGAATTGAGTGGATACGACTTGAGAATTCACCTGTTACAATGCGTAAATTGAAATATGTCCCATAAGGTAATTAATTAAATGGTGTAATTATGTTAATTAATAAATTTATCACATTGATTACTGATAGAAGTAATGGCCGCCTCATCGAGTAATTTAGATCAGGGGTTAGAATTGTGCTATCTGGTGCAGGCACTTTTTAAAAACTTGGGGCAGCAAAAAGAAAAAAAAAAGAAAGCATCTCGTATGCTACTGATAACACTGCTCTTTTTGATCCCCTCACCTGTGTGCAGCACTACGAAGGGGACGTGCAGGACCTGGACCTGACCTTCTCTCTCAACGAGGACTGCATGGGCAAGCTGGTCACCCACGAGCTGGTACCAGGCGGCAAGGCCATACCAGTCACAAACGAGAACAAGCAAGTGCCTTTTGCCCTTCATTTATTATTGGGATGGCAGTAATAGGGACACTTGAGGCACGACAGCGGCAGAGGTGCTGCTGCCACCATCACACTCTCTTGGTACCAGCAGCGCATGCATGACCTGTGCCAGGAGAGTTTGGTGGTGTTACATCTCAACACGGTAGAGGGAATTTCTTAGCTGTTTCTGTTATTGTTCTTTTTCAGTTCAGATTAAGTTTTGCTGCATAACCTGTGGCTAAGAATGCATAACCTGTGGCTAAGAATGCATAACCTGTGGCTAAGAATGAGAGCACACAGGCAAACACATTTAAGTGGCAACTTGTGACTAATTTTTTTTCTTGTCCTCAGCATGAGCGAAAGAGATTGGTACCACAAATGTTGCACTGTATGTCTTGCGCATTATATTGTCATGTTGCTGTGACAGTGAAAAAGCAGAATCACTAGCAGGAAGGTGAATAAAGAATTTGGCTCTTTATTGAGTGAGCTTGTGCACAGAAAACAGTTGGTCACAATGGCAGAGGTGTGAACACCCGACATACGTTGAACCTACTCTCATTAATCTACTCTCATGGTGCAGTACACAAATCACCATACATTTGAGAGCAATCACTAGTGCTCGCGCGGATTTGAAAATGTACAACATTGTTCACATCATTCGTGCAGCCTGATTAAACACTTCCTCACCATCGATTCCACAGAAACGCTCATGCAGTTTTGGATGCAGAAATCATGTCGTGTGTGAGAGAAATAACCTGAAAACAGCAGCAGTTAAGTAAAACAGTCGTTAGCAATGAGTGAAACAATGCATTGCACTATTGGAGGGGCTCCCAATTCAGCTCTTCAGGTTGTCGTGTCCAACTGCACAGAGAGGGTCATGTGTAGAAGCTCCTTTTACACTTGCCTATGCTACTGAGATGTGGCCAGCCTTGGGACAACCTATGACCTCTGTCGTCATCACACAGGATCAGCTACATGCACCTGATGGCCCACTTCCGGATGCACTCCCAGATCCAGGAGCAGACGGCAGCCTTCCTGCGGGGTTTCAGGGCCCTCGTGAATCCAGAGTGGCTGACGATGTTCTCGACGCCCGAGCTGCAGCGGCTCATAGCGGGTGACAACACTCCCGTCGACCTGCAGGATCTCAGGTAGCAAGATCAGCCTGCCATCACGAGTTGTAGTTCGGTCAATCGTTAAGGCAGTGGTTTTCCTCCATGGATGCATCACAGATTCCCTTGTGCACCGCTACGGGTGGTTTAGAGGGAATCGGCAGGGTTAAAGGAGCCTTGTGATGCTTTTTCAATATGCCATAAACCCTTTTATTTCGTGCTGTAGCTGCAGTGTCTATGTGACCCCGGCAAACTTTCAGCAGAGTAATTTGAGCACCCAAGTGTGCCAAGAAAAAGGAATGTATTCTGTCCCGCAGTCAACTACAGGTACATTCAACCACATAACTTTGCGGATGATGAGAGCTCTGAAAACATTGTATTTCCAAGCAGCCTGTAACAACAGCCATTAACACTGTACATCACAGTGTTGTTTGCATATATATTAGTGGAAGCTGGAAATGCAAATACGAGGTTGCAGAGATATTCAGCTTTCTCTCAAATCTGTGGTCCATGAACTTTTGTGGTCAGCTGTACATGTCCTTACTGCTATGCTCAATTGTGAGAAACCAGACTCCTGCCTTTCTTGCCTTTCTGAGTAAAACTTATTTATGACAAATTTTTATCTGCATAGCAAAATTGGTGCCAGCTCGAGGGTCATAAATGTTTGCAGGGTAATTGCTTGTACACTCTTTGTTACACACTAAATTTGGCAGGCTGTTCCAGAGGGCGAAACTGGAAGCCTTTGGCACCTGTATGTGTAAGCGTTAAAAGGGCCTATATGGTCTGGCTAAGTCGCTAGGCAATACTGTCGTGAACATTTCAGTCGGACATTATTCCTGTGGGCAGCTGGAAGCGGGCAATATCTCTCAAAGGGTGCTTGCACTTTCCTTCAAACTTTTGAAACCACCTTTGTTTTTTCCCCCCCTTGTTCTTAACAGAGTGGCTATTGGGCAGATTCTTTTGTATGTCATAGCTGAACAGTGCCTATGGCAAAAGTTGAAAAATGTAGCACAGCACCATCTGATGCTGCATAGAGAACAAAACCACCATGCTGATGATGTGACCTCAGAGATGAGGGGTCGCACTGCATCAGTTTGGAGCGAGGCTGATAAAAAGCAGAAGCGATGATCGTGCGCGAATTGGTTATCGTCCGTGCCTACTACTTGTACTAAATGTGTAACACATGCAAGAGACAGACCGACACAGGACTATAGTGCAATGTTGTGTGCTCCAGCCATGTGTCCATTGTTTCTTGTGTCTGTGAAGTACTTATTGTAGATCGATTGATCTAACTTATCAAAGAAAATGGCTGAAGCTGTACTGGGAGTAAGGGGATATTGGGGATGGGCTGTAGCTGGCTTAACAAGCTTGTATCATTGGCATATGCGAGAAGTAATAATAATACTCATCATAATGATGGGCAGTGCTTGGTGGGCATTACTCCACATTTGCACGGTGGCACGCCCTTGAGTACAGTTTTTTGCACAATGAAAAAAGTGAGAATTGCCTCGAAAATGTGGTAGCGAGAGCATTTCGTTACTAATAACTACATCATAAAAAGCACATCTGAAAACATCTTCTAGGAAAAAAATAGATTTGTAAAGAGGTAACCACTAGTATACCAGACACATTTGTCATGTTTTATAGAACGTTAAAGTGTCCCTGAACCACCTTTATTGAAGTTGAGAAATACATTTGAAGTTAAATTAGACTATTTCAGAAGTACTTTGCCGAAAAAGGTCTTTCACTGCTTTCAGCAGAAGTGTAGTCATTGGCAATCAAACAAAGCGTTCACGGCGCTTCCCTTTCTTCGCTGATTTGCACTGCCACGGCCGCTCGATTCAAAAGCACAAGGTGCGGCCCACTGCGTGGCGCCTGAACGGCGTCTCGGGCCTAGTTCTCCATGCGCCCGCTGCGGCGCCACCGCTCGGGGATGGCTGCTGATAGAAGAGCGCCTTCACAGCTGCGTCGGCAAGCGCGATCTCCACTCCAGTCAAGGCGTAAATAATGCGTTTTGTATTTGGAAATTGCAGACAAAATCTTTTAAGTCGTCATTGGAAGTGCTGATTACGCCACAAACGCCAACAGATTGTCACAGGGGTGGAAACCTGTTCTAGAATACGCCTGAACGCTATCCGTGACGGTTGCCCGTACGATGCACGACCGGGTAGTGCACTTCCATAGAGAAGTTCTGCTTGAAGCAATCTATCAGTACTTTTATTCACTTCTCGTGAACACGTACGCAAAGTAAAAACATTACGTAGAAAGAACTTGTACAGAGTTTCCCAAGTAATGCAAACTAACTTAGATGAAATAAAGACGCTTATAATTGCAAATAATCATCAGTAGATTGTTTCTCATGAAAATGAAGCATATTGAGTGATGCTAGAGGTTATCTAAGGAGTGGGCCCCTTTTAATGAAGCTTCAAAAGGCCTCTGCTTCGAACATGCTCATACCCTTTATTTGAGCACGCTTTCCATGAAACACATTTCTGCAGGATTCTTTCATTGTAGGCAGGTTTTTTTTTTCTCTGAAGTGGCCACTTGGTTGCTGATAAAAACAGCAGCTTTGTCTCCTTTTTCCGCTCTTTGTAATACCTGAACAAAGGACTGAATTTCGTAGTTGTTTTCATAAACTAAGAGGTGGTTTTTCATTTCGTCCCGTTTAGGCTGCAATTTTTTTCAACTCATCTCCTTGACGGGCAACTTTTTTTTCCTAATCTCTGACTGCTTTCTTTGGCTGTTCTAGGACGTCCACAATACCTAATGTAGTTTGGCAGGCCTGGTCAACAGAAAAACTACGTTCAGAGCATGATTCTAAGGCAGTCTCTGGAACTAGAGCTTCCACCTCGTCGCTGAGAAACTGCAAGGCACTTTCGATGTTGGGGCTTTCTCCTGAGTTACCGCAATTATCGCTTGCCTCAACTGCTGTGTGATCAGTAAAGTTTCTTCGATGGCGTTTTTTGGGCTGCACATTCTCTTTTTGCAGGTACTGTGGATATTTGCAAAACACGGTCGGTACCGCATTCGGAAGCAGGAGCCTAAGTTTCATGTTCTTTTTATAGTCACCGTCTGTAAAGTGCAGGGAACGTACCAGAGACCTGTCGCTCGGTTCCCACTTGCTTCCTTTTCCCGACACTCCTTCGCGAGAGATATTTTTTAGGCACGCTTCTCGACGTTCCAAGCCGCAGGGGAACTCGTGATATTTCACAGTCGGGTCCTTTTTGACATTTGTGTCGCAGAGTGGCACACAACAGTTGCGCGGCATCGCGCCAAATGAACGAGGCTGGCTACGGCACACACGCACACCGAAGAGCCTTAACGAAGCACAGCAAGCACAGGCAAACTTCCTCACACACACGCACGCGAAAAAGCACGAGATCAATGCATATCGCACGAGGCAAACGCGTTCTGACGCGAACCGACTTGCTCACACACACGCACGCGAAAAAGCACGAGATTAGTGTATATCGCACGAGGCAAACACGTTCTGACGCGAACCGACTTGCTCACACACACACACGCGAAAAAGCACGAGATTAGTGCATAGAGCACGAAGCAAGCACGTTCTGACGTGAGAACCAACGCCCGCTTAGCCCCGGCGCGAAGTCACGAAAGCATCCCCGAGCAGTGGCGCCCTCACCAATAAAAGCGGTCGCAACTGTAAACTCGGCCGAGACGCGCCCGCCTATTGTCCACGGCGCGACGTAGCTGGCCGCACCTTGCTTTGCATCGAGCGGCCGTGGCACTGCAAAGGTTATGACAGAGCGGGGTATGCCCACAACGCTCCGCCTACTGAACATCGCCGTGGCGCGCAGTTTGAATTTGATTTTGGACGTTCACGTAGACGCCACTATTTCTGATTGTGGCACCTACGACGCGGCAAACATGCCAAATGCGGTTGTCCTCGGCGAGCCACATTGCGCTCAGCCAGTGGACTCGTTGCGGCACCCCGTGGCGGTCGCGGTATCTGCGCTATGTAGCAGACCACAGCTACATGCAACTGCAGTGTTTGTTTTTCACATGACAGGACTAGTGTGCGCGCTCGCGCTCATGTGCACCTATCTGGCTGTGCTATGTGGTGCGGACTGGCCTTGTCCTTCACCAGCTTGACCAATGGATAGTAGCCGCATGCAATTTGTGCATTTTGAAGCGCTATCAGTAGGTACATAATTACAAAGCAAAGCCTGCCAAGGTCAGGAGAGGCCAAGAGTGAGCATGTGCTCACAAGCATGTTTGTGGTCTGACTAAGTTTCGCGTCGTTCACGGCTAATGGAGTGTTCAAAACTAGTCGAAATTAGTGAGATCTGACAGCATCCCCCGAGGGGTGGTTCAGGGCCCTTTTAATACAAGGTGGGGTGCTCCAGATTAATTTTGACCGCCTGAGGTGAACATAAACCTAAGCCCACAAGAATTTTTGCATTCCACCCCCCATCTGAATGCTACCACCATGGCCAGGAATCGAACCTGCAACCTCGAGCTCAGCAGCCGAACAGAGTAGCCACAGGAGCGAGTCACAAAAAGTTGCTACACCAGTTATAAAAGTGCAGTTTGAGCAACTTATTGTTTGCTCGAATCGCCTGTGCTCTGTTGACATGTGCCACGTTATTCCCCTAAGCGAATTATGCAGTCTTTTGTGGCGTGCCACTAAATGAAACACGCCCTTTCGCCAAAGTAGGGAGAAAGTGTGCGTGGCGCTCGAGTTCGTGCTGCCCGATTTGTGCGACAGAGCGAGCCTTGCTTATACTACGCGTCATGCGTTGGTATAGTCTTGTTTGTGATCCCTTGCTTTCCTCTTGCCTGGCATTCCATGTCCTAGGAGGCACACCAAGTACTTTGGGGGCTTTCACAACAACCACCGGTTGGTCAACTGGCTCTGGGACATCCTCGAGCGTGACTTCACCTCGGAGGAACACCACCTCTTTCTTAAGGTGAGATCACCTGTCCACGCTTTAGGTATGGGAGCACTTTCTTAAGTAAACACTGAATTAGTGAAGAATGATAAAGTATTCTTATTCAAAGTTTAGCTGCACTTCTCTGGCACAGAGAAAAAATAAATAATTGCCACTTGTGCCACTGCGACTTCAATTGCACGTTTACTGAGAAAACACCTCGGAACCACAGCCAGAAACAATATGGTGTGTAATCTTAAGATAGTTTTACGATTATGGCTTCAGCGTAGGCGAAATACTGTTACGGATGAAAATCATCACGATGTGAATGAAAGTTGGCTTGAAAGGTGCAAAACACAAGTCTGCTGTTCCACAGCTCACGCAATAATCTTGTTCACGTGTGGCAATATGCTTGCTCCCCTTCCTTCGGCTACTCCATTGAGCATCACTGAAATTCAATGTTGTCAGTAACCTGTTACAAGTAAGGGCGTTAGCGGTAACGCATTGCTTTTTTTGGCAACCTAGTAATGTTTCTTAAACAAACGGGTAACGTGCATTAAAGGGGCCCTGAAACACTTTTCTAACTAATCTTGGAATGGCCTCACTATTAAAGGACATCGTCTCGCGAATCTCATGCCAGAAAAACATTACGTATACTTCAACTATAAATGAAGTTATCGCACCAATGCCCAGCTTTCTCTCTGTTTTCGTATCCACTGGTGCGCTGGAAGCTACACTGCGGAGAGGCCAAGAGTGCAGAGCCCTGGCTACAAGTCGAGTGTCGCAGTGGCGAAAGGGCTCCTTGTGACACCCTGTGGTGGCTGCGGTAGCCTACGGTACACTGCTGCCATCTCGGAGGCCATGTGCAGCAGATCAGCCTCGTGCAGCGCAATTACGAAATTATTTTTCTGTCTTTTTGAAATTGCAGACATGCACATTTTTCAGTTATTTAACTCAAAGTGAGCAATTATGCATTACTGAGAATGCTCTTACACTCACGAAATCAGCCAATTGCTTTGGTGGGCCAGCTCCTTTCGATGATGCTGTGCGATGGCATTGGGGAAGCAAGAGCAAGCGTGTTTTCTTTCTTTCTTTTTTTTTTTTTTGGGCATGTGACTGTAAATTTCCTTTGGCATGCAGTGCAGTAATATTTAGGTCACATCTTCGTAGCAGCCTCTATGACATATCGGCATCGTTTTCATATTGTGCTCATTTAGTGTTTCAGGGCCCTCTTAACATTTTTGAGTACTGTAAAGGGTCATGTTACTACAGTCAGTCCCAGATACTATATCAAACTCGGAAATGACTATTTATTGTCTATGTCGAACAGTTGTGATATCCCGCTGGATGTCCCACGCTACAGTATAGCAATGCGGTTCGCTTGTATCAAACTCCTGTTCGCCGCCACATTTGATATATCGAATGCCACCCCGCACCCCTGCAAATGCGCTTCTTCTGATGGGGGACTTGCAGCATTGTAAATATTTAATACCTACGAATTCAAAATAACAGTGTTTCAGTGGATGCTTTTAAACAAGACATTGAATCTGAAGGGAGTGCATGACTTAGACAAAAACATCAGCGGGGTGCTGGTCTCAGTTTCCACATTTTCATGTTGGATGCAACTTTGTTGTATCCAACTGGTTTGATATTAAGAGAAAGAGCTCCAGGTAAAGCACATCAACTTTGAACCATGAGACATGAATGCTGTGCTGCTCTAACCATACCTAACCTAAACTAACCTACTTGTCGGGAAGGAGAGCAGTGCCGGTATTTGTAAACTTGCACCTCACATGAAAAAGATTGTATTGAGGCTGAAGTTACCACTTGTTGCCTTATATCCAAGGTGCAGTCTCATCCTTTTCTTTTTGTTCCTGTTTTTCCTCCCCAATACAGTTTGTGACGAGTTGCTCGAAGCCTCCCCTTCTGGGTTTTGCCCACTTGGAGCCACCATTTTCCATTCGTTGCGTTGAGGTCAGCGATGACCAGGTACGGTACCTGTTGGGTAGTAATTGTGCTGAAGTGTTTCTAAGGCTAATCCGAACTGCTTTCCTTGCCAAGTGCAGCAGTTTTAACTTTAGTTGTCCTCACCATTTCTTATCCTCAAGAATGCTCTCCACAACATTTCCTTGCCAGGTTTTACTTTACTGCAATAGCTGTTTGGCAACCTGTATTTTTGTTCTAAAAACTTTAAAAGATGTTTCAGCGCCTACTGCTGAACTTATCACCATCTATTGGCCTTTTTTGGCTGTAGCATAACAGCTGAGCCTTTGAGGTGTCTATCGTATGATGAAAGTTTGGACTTGCAATCACCCTGCTTTCTGCAGCCCTGACTGTTATATCTCAGCCTTGCATATTGTGGTGCACCCCGCAGGACACAGGAGACACTATCGGGAGCGTCATCCGAGGCTTCTTCACCATACGCAAGAAGGACCCCGTCAACCGACTTCCTACTTCGTCAACCTGCTTCAATCTGCTCAAGCTGCCCAACTATCAGCGCAAGAGCACGCTTCGAGACAAGCTTCGCTACGCCATCACGAGCAACACGGGGTTCGAGCTCTCCTGAGGGACCCTCGGCCCCCTGCCCATGTTTCTCCCATTTTTTTTGTCGCACACTGCAAGGCGTCCGCCAGGTCTGTTTATTCCGGGTGCTCAAAGGGAGCAGCACACCACACGTCCTGTGATGTTTGACCAAGTATGCTCCCTTTTGGGTGTTTGAAGGGAGTGCCATTAGCCCTCGGCATGCTGTTACGAAATCTGCTCTGTTTTGACTCTTCCAAAGGCGCACCAGCATGACCTGCCCTTTGGTCTGAACGAAGCCAGTTTCGTTTTGGGTGCTAGGAGCGCACAGCTAGTCTTCCTCTTCTGCCGATCCAGCTGGATGCTTTGGCAGCTTGCTCTAATTTTGACGAGGCTAACTGCCTTTGAGTGTAGCAGACTCTTGCATGCTGTTCGGGCTGCTGTTGTGCCTGAAGCCATTCTTATTTCGGGCCTTCGAAAACACGAGACATGCATTTTATTGTTAAGCGTGCATTGAAGTGCGATAAACATTTTTCTTTTTTTGTTAAGTGTCTTCCTTTCATCTTTTAAACCACATCGGTGACTGACAGTGGCAGGAAAGGGCAGGCCAAGCAAGTTTTTTTTTTTCTTATTCTCGGCATGTCTTCCTCATCTGCTTCTTCAGAATCTCTTGCATATTTTACCTTTCTTTCAATCTCGCCTGTTTGGTCATTTGACCATTGAGTTGAATGAACCTGACCTTTTACTCGCATATTCATGGATGCTATTCATTTCCTCTTGATACGTGTATGTCACATTTTCTTCTTTCATAAACCCGAGTTGCCATGGTTGCTAGGGTTGGTGCAGCAGAGGTGCCATACTCATCGCATCAATTTCGAAGAAGGAATGGATTCTCCCAGCCTTCATTGTTTTACATAAAGGAAATGAGTGTATCCTTGATATTCAATACCGACTGAGATATCCCTGCGGTTAAGAAATGTCTAAAGTTGTAGAGTGAACAGGCTTCGTCTGTTGTTTGAAATGGGTTGTGCAGACGCAGTAGAGTATGAATCGCATTCTTCTCTGGTGGACCATGTCAGAACCTCTGCGCCCTGGCTTCATTTTCTCTCGCTCGCAACCATTGTTAGCCTCCTATTCAAAGAGCACCTCTATTGACTTTGACTGCGCCAGTCGTCGCAAAATAGCATGACTATGAAACGAGAAAAGAAAGTATCAGTTTCTGTGCATTGACAAGTGCTGTGCTCTGTTGTCAATTTTAACTGGACTGAACGATGTGGAATGTTGATTTTAGCCAGACTGCTTTACAGTCGAGAAGAGCACCGGTGCAATGGCCAGAAAACCATATAATTAAAGCATGTTGAAAGTCATACCAGAATTGTTTGAAGAAGCACAAGCTTTGATCATGTGGTTCCACTTCTGTACTTTAAATGTACCCAGTGTTATTTTTTTTTTTTTTTTGGTTGTGTGTGTGTGTGTTCCTGGGCTGTTACAAGGGAGCAATGTGGTATTGGGCATAGCTGAACAAATGATTATTACGCTGCCAGCAAGCGTTTTTCTTTTTTGTTTTGTGTGTGTCAGCATTAGGAGTGTCAAAGCGGAAAAGAGTGCATGTGAAGTGTAGGAAGCCGGTCACATGGTTGAGGTATATATATTGAAGCGGTCTGCTCCAGAAGACCTTCGCAGAAACCTTCGCATTGCACTATTGGTACTGCATTGCATGTGTAAGGCGAAGGTTGTGGATTCGGTCACCACCAGCGACAAGTTGCCTTTTCATCAACTTTCGTTTCGTTTTTCTGCATTATTTTCGGCGTTTCTATCTCAGCCAAAACTAATTACACCTGTGCTTTCCTTGGCTTCACTGCCTGTTGGCTTTATTATATAAGGTGCAGCTGATGGTGGTCTGCTCTCGCCCATCGTCACTTGCACTTTGCTCCTTGAAGAGACAGGACATGTGCCGAGTGGGCACCTGAAGAACACTTTACAATGTGGTGAACGCAGTTTAAATCATGGATTCAGGACGTCAAAGATGTGTGACCTAATGTTGACTCATTCATCTGGCATTTGCCATTAAATAGCTATTGAATTTTTTGTTGTTTCCTTATTAACAGAAATGTGGCCACGTCCTGTGCTTATATGTCTTATCTTTTTATTTAAGGACCTGTTAGCCGGGATACTTGTAATAGGTGACGAACAAAACATATTGGCCATGGCGTGTTTCCGGCTCTGCACTCACTTCCGACGCATGCAGTCCGCAAAAGCAGAGGCTTCGAGATTATTTTATAGTGATAGCAATTATATGGACACTCCAGGTGAATTTCGGTCGTTGTTGTCGGCGTTGCAATCACCGTGATGTACCGTATAAAGTCCAAGTGCAATAACACTGCAGCCGTGCTGCGTATGCTGTGAGTACGAGTGAAAGCATGCGAGGGTGAGCCAAGGATGGTGGCTTGTTCTAGCATGCGCAAGGGAGGAAGGCAGGGAGGAAGTAAGCCATCTTCTATTGTCTGCAAGGCACAAGGTTGGGGCAATGGGGGGGGGGGATTAAAACAAAAGAAACACTGACAAAATAGATGCTATCAACTATGTTGCACTGTGGCAGGAAAGAACGAAGGCCTAAGAATTACTTTGTGCATGCTCTAGTGAAGGCAGCACTGCCTTAAGGGTGAACACGTGTGCCCATGATTGACAAGGTTGGCCCTGCCTTTGCTAGAGCATGCAAAGGCAGTTTTCGTGCTTTTGCTCTTTTCCATGTGTGATATCTCAGTTGATAGTGTTTGTGTCATCCTTTCCACCGGTCTTGTGTCCATGCTCTCTGCACATTCTTTCCAGAAATTAAGCTTGTTCCTACTGTGTTAGTACTGTGAATAGTGCACAACGTGCTCACTTTGTGCTTCGGCTGTATCGCTGAAGTTCATGTTAGCGATCAGAATGCCCACACTAATTCTTTTTTTTTACACAGACTGTTTTGAAAACTGGCCTATTTTGACGTATCCCCATGTTCTGCAGGGGCAAATCTGAAAGTAGGCTGTGATCGTGTAGCACATTCTGGGCAAGTGTAGTTGGCCATAGCAGTGACAGTACACACAGTGAAAACTGTGATGTTGTAGTGTATACATGTTGCAGCCTTGTTTCTTTTATATTGCAGAGTTTCGTAGATCACAGGAGAAAGCGCAACTTCACTATACATGCGTCGGTCACAGGCGATTACGATCATGCACAAAGTGGCTTTTTGCAGGCAAAGCATGTGAGCTGTGGACTTGTTCACAATGTTTAAAAGGGTCCAGAAGTGCGTTTAGTCAGGCCTGATGCCTTTATATTCCTGAGGCTTTCCCTCTCCTCATCATTAGAATGCGTCGGCATAGTGCGGCTGCTCCACGATCACCATAACTGGCCCTAGTCTGTTGTACTGCTCTGTACTTGAGTCAGCTGACCCACAAAGTTATGGTACAGCAATAATGCTACACTCGAGCATGATTTTACAAGCACAGCAAGCGACAACATAGCGGAACAAGTCACGCATAGTCACTTGTCTTCTCTATTATCTTCTTATGCCAGCACTCTGATGACCCCATAGAAGGAAACCAGCGTGTGCTGGTTTCCTTAGCAATGCAATAGAAGTAACTTGGTACAGCAGAAGTGACAAAAATGGGGCAGAAGCTTGAAATGAAGGAAATAGTGGACAAGCCTTGCTTCATGGCCCCTTCAAGGATGTGGGTGCCTAACTGTTCATTGTCACATGAGTCGTAGCAATGCTTGGTCATCAGTGTGTGAAGGAAAAGATTTGTAGGCCTACATGTGTGGTGTATCACATCCTCGCTGTTTTCCAGTGTTTTTTTATGCCAACGGTAGAAGTTCTGGAATGGCCTGTTAATAAAGGCATTCGTTTATTCATTACATTAACAAATAGAGTATGCCACACTTGAGTCGGTCCTCGAGTCGAATAATCAGTATTCACGAATTTGAATACAGTCAACGACCGATTTCCCGGGCGCTCGATTTTTCGGACTGCCCGATAATTCAGACCCCTTCGCAGCAGCACCACCGTACCCCGTACAGTCAGTGTATAAGAATGAAAAAATCCTTCGCCATCCAATTTTTCGGACTTTTTGTCATGACCGCAGCTCCAGAACGGCATTAATCAGAGCCACCACCGCAGCCATTTCGATTATCTATCTTGCTGCCTCGCACCGGCACCCTCGCATGCAGATCCGCTGGTAGCCGTTGATACCACCGCGGCAACGCTAGGCCTGGCTACTTCGACGTTCGCTATCAAGCTTGCTCTTCGGTGCCGTGTTTTTCATTGAAACAATTGGCCGCTGTTAGCAATGGCGCGGACTGCGCCTTTGTAATCCTCGCCAATGGCTTCGAAGCTTGGAAAGCACGGCACGTTGCGTAATGTCGGTTCCCAAAAGACGGCTTCGCCCTAATACAGTAGTGTTACGCGGTGAAGCATATTATGAGGGGAGAGGCAATTCTCACGGGATACGGCACGTATTCCTTAATTATACACGCGTACACCCGCCGTCTCCTATCACAGTACGAGCACCGACACGCCAGCTAATGCACTGGCAGGCCTTTAGAGCTATTTCGAACGTGCTTGTAGCAATTTGAGGTATTGGGGGTAGTAAAAGGCCTGCGTTCATTATTTTTTTGACTGCCCCATTTTTCGGACGCTTTCGCGGCCCTTAGAGAGCTCTAAAGATTAGGCATTGTCTGTATTCTTCTAGTAATGTTGGAATACTTCACATCAAGTGTACAGGTTCAAACATGAAACTAAAACAAATTTCATAACTCCCATCCCAGCTACATTGAACATGTAACACGATGAGTCGAACCTAATAGAGTATGCTGCCTCACTCCGGAATGTAGACATTCCCGACAAGTACACTGCCTTGTTTGGTGCTATTCACAGGCAGCACACCTGTGTGGTCTGTCTGCAATAAATTGGAGTTGTGCGTGTGAACAGCATTGGGGTTGATGTGTGACGCAACAGTGGCACTAACGGTCACAACTGTTCCAACCAACCAGCCACTGTGAAGGCATTGTGCTGCTGAGCAGGAGGTCACAGATCCGATTCCCTCCTACGGCAGCTGCATTTCAAGGGGGCGAAAGGCGAGAACGCCAGTGTGCTTGTATTTAGGGGCACGCTAAAGAAACCCAAGTGGTCAGAATCAATCCAGAGCCCTTCACTAAAGCATCTGTCATATTCCCAGTGTTGTTTCCAGACGTTAAACTCCATGAATCAGTCAAATCAGCTATTCTAACCAGAGAGAGAAGAATATCTCTGCTTGTCGTTTCGCTGTCGCTGCAGACACACATTTCCTATTTGGTCTCTGCGGTTTGCACTGGTGCCAAACAGCTCACGAAGCTGTCGTGTTAAACTTCATCCAGATAAAGCATGACCCCATCTGCTTCCAGGAGCCTTCCTTATGTTACCAAACCACTGAAGTACTTGTTGTTACGCAGCCTCAGTGATTTCAGTGCTTCATGTTGTGCGTTTTAATGACAAAGCCTTGCTAACATTCTACATCCTAGGATAGGAGCTTAGATTTGTATTCGACGTAAAAATAATGCTTGTATTGAGTGTTCGGTTTGCTTTTACTTTCACCAGTATGTGCGGTATCTAAAACATAGTGGCATTGGCATGTTTCCGGCTCCTGAAATCACTTCTGGCACATGCTGCCAGGAAAAGCACAGCCTTTGAGATTGGGTTTTGCACCGAGATAGTGCCATTACAAGGGGGGCATGGATTTGGACACCACCGATTCGACAAGCATTTAATTCACTTTCACAAATTGCCATTTGCACAGCTCTGCCACTAATGCATTGCAAGCGCTCTGACCAGTTAATCTCGTTTGACAAGGCTGCTGCAAAAGGCAGCTATTCACTTAGCATCGGGGCTTCATAGAGTGCTGTCTGCTTCAAACCATTCGGAATGCGTAGTACCTGAGTCACCTAAGAACCTCTACCCAGTGATGTATGCTTGCATATTGTATTAAACATAATGCGATCATCCTCTAGTAAGCTTTTGCAGCCAAGCACATGGGTGCTTCCTTTGAAAGTGCTACGTTACTCCTGGGAAGATGCATTGAGCATTGATGGCAATCTTATCTCCTTTCATCCTTTTTGTATCAGTAGCCAGTTTAAGAAAAGGACATTAATCAGTAGCAGGATAAATATATACGTGTGATTTTCTAAACACTATCATTTCAAAGCTTCATACCTTCATCCTTCACTCGCAGATGTCTTTAATTAGTGTCCACTTGCTGGAAGCACTCAACATTTTCGAAGACACCTGTGCAGTCATGGAAAGATCACTACAGCACTTGTGTGTTGTACAGCATTACAGTGTGTTATGGTATGATATAAACTAGCAAAGAAAATGGGCAGAAAGCCGCGCAATACAAGCAGCTCCTTCTTGACTGACAGGATATTTTCTTTACCTCAATGCACTCTTAGCTACAGATGGCGTTGCATAATGAGTGGCAGTCCTTGGCAAGAATACGAGACTATGCTGCAAGACTTCAGCTGGATTAGTTGTACAGTAAGCAGGCCACACGCATAAGAAACATGTCTCCATTTAATGATGCCAGTGATTCTCATGGTTCAATTTGTATCTGTATATCTGACAACACATTTTTGTAATGGCTAGAGCTACAAATTCGTTGCCCTTCAAAGTCAGTGTAACTGGAGTTGTTGCGAAAAAAAAGTATCTTATTCTTGCATTCTTTGCTTTTGTTCCTACACTTTCTTTCGATGCCTGCTGCTTTTCAGACGCACCTTTTACGTAAGACATGCCCGAGGAGATTGCCAGCATGTTGAGCATGTCTGTAAGTCATGGTATGAATTCTACATGCATTGGATGAACCACTGAACAAACTGTCACAGTTAAGAATATCTTAAAAAGCGAGGTGATGCAGACAAAAATGGCAAAATGAAAATGAGAGACTTGGCATTATGTTATGAGCTGTAAGAGGCTACTGCGTGTAGTGTGAATGCAGGTCACGTAAGAACATGTGAAAGATACAGTTGCCCTAAAACGCTTAAATTGAGACTTGGGAACTGTTAAGTGAAATCCAGGTCAGTCCTGCAAAATGTAGGATGATTGACAACCATGGCTGGTACAAGCCAGTGTGGTGCGAGGCATCACTTGCCGAGTATGGCAATAATGCTGATGCCAGTTCCAGAGCATCGGTTGTGCCATTGAACTTGCAATAATTTTTGCCATAGATGTGTGTATGGCGAAGGCTACTTAACATTGCTAGTACACAGCTCATCGGTTCATGAGCAGTGACAGAACAATCTCATGCCCGATTTCATGCTCGGCAGATCGTTCGTGAGCTTGAAGTTAAGCTCGAGATTTCGCCTCCCGTAAAGAATACACAAGCAACATGCTTGCAATGCTTAGGGATTCTGTTATTGTGCAAACCTTCCTATAAATGCTTTGACCTTTCCGTGGCCAGACCATTTGATGTTTGCATGATGGTGCTAATGGCACTGACATATTACTAGTAGAGGCAGAAACACTCGGAGCCCTTGGAACTGATAGTATGAGCTAGATCCGGAAGGAAACATCACGCAAGTGTTCACATATTTTTTTGTCAGGACTTCCCCATATCAGAATTATCAGAATGCTGCTGTTTTGCATGTTGCTTTGTAGTTCCTAGATGCCATTGTTTTGTTCACGTGCAATTTGTGTACATATAATAGGTGTCTTATTCCATTGTGTGCATGCAGCTAATGTGTGACAGGCAAGCACTTTTGCCCTTGCTTCAAAAGGTTCTTGCTTTATGTGGCCCTTCTAGGTTAATGCTGATGTGCTGTCGGCATGTTCAAAATATCAACATATGCACACACAGCCTCGATGCCAGTATGTGCAGTTGTGTGCTTGCAAAGTTCCGAAATTTAGCTTTGTCCTATGCACTCGACACTGGCTGTACCGCTAGCGCACGGCATCGGGATTGAGAATGCTTGATGCTTGTACCAAATGTAACTAAAGTAACTTGCAAATTGCATTATAAATGTGCACTTTCTATTGGTATAATTGTATGCTTTTGCTGCATACTTCGTTTGCATCAAAGGTTCTTACGGGCATGGTGTGATGTATAATGAAATACACAATGACTACTTTTTGTTTTTCCTCTGTATAGTGGTGTCATATTACAAAGGTGATTTCCTTATGAAGGAATGTATATGTATTGTAGAAACTTTTGCTGGCTTTGCAACATTGTGTAAAGTGGTATTTATGCCAGTGCTCTTATGAAAGTGATTGCAACTGTACATATGATTGCTGTAAAATGCACTTGGCATTGTTTAGGCCGTCTGCACTTGTGCCTAGATTGGTTTTCGCTCTGCCTTTACTTGCACGTAGGGGATGCCCGCAGGGTTGAAAGTCAGACATATCAGCCGGCCCAAAAGATTTATAGTGTAGTTTGTTTACGTCTGTGGCTTTCATTAAAGGTATTGTGCTGTACAGCTGTAAATAAAAGTTCGCAGTCTTTGCTTTCACAAACTTGCAATTCTTTGTATGAAGCTTTACTGCTTATCGTTGTCGTATGCATTACAGTCCATTTAGAAAAAAACAAAACCTTTGTGACATTCAAGACCTTACAGCATTTTGGACCATTTCCCTAGATGCTGTAAAAATTCACCCTACATGCAAATGAATTAAAATGCAGCTTCCTCTTTTTAGTTTTTATTAGTGTTTGCAAAACCAAATGTGGTCATCTGTGTGTCAAGCATGTATGAGGCATATGCTATTGTCAATGCTATATTCAATCATATTAAACATTGGGGTGTGGTAATATAATCGGAAATATTTGCTGATAGGCAAGGGTGCCAAATCGTAGCTCATTTTTGAACAAGGAAAGAGCATAAGCTGAAACATTGTAACAAGCTACAATACCAATCAACAATACCAGCTACTCTTGCCGGCGAGTTGGGCAAGTGAGCCAGAAAAGACGTAAAAAATTGGAGGCTTATCAAGGTTAAGCCCAGTGGATGCGAAGCGCCGCCGCGTCGCGCGCGACGGCACGAACCGAAGCGTGGAGGCCTCCGCCGGGCGACGTCCGACGGCGCGATATGAGGCCTCATCTGCAGCCGGTGTGACGTCATCACGTGACGTCACATCATGTGATCTCACTTCAGGGTCAATGGCGGCCACCGCCGGGAGGCGACCGACGGCGCGATATGAGGCCCCATCTGCAGCCGGTGTGACGTCATCACGTGACGTCATGTCACGTGACCTACTTGAAGGTCACTTGAAGTTCAATGGTGGCCACCGCCGGGAGGCGACCGACGGCGCGATAATGAGGCCCCATCTGCAGCCTGTGTGACGTCATGCACGTGACATGTCACGTGACCCCACTTCAGGGTCAATGGTGGCCACCGCCGGGCGTCGCGCGAAGGCCCGAAACCTACGTTAATATGCTTCGCATAAAAGAAAGACGCGTGGCGACGCCGCCTTAGAAGTTCCAGACCGCACTAACTCGATATGACGTCATGGAACGTCGTTCCACGTTAGACGGAGCGCTCGCCTGCGGATATCCGCCATCAGTTATCGTCCACTGGGCTGGCACCGCTGGGCAGCCAGCGAGCGACTCATCCCTCCGTCCCCTCTCCACAACTCTCTTGCCCGGGAGCACGCGTCCGTTCCCTCGCCTTCCCGTGGCGAGCGAGCCCCGTCACTCGGTTCACGCGTGTTTCCGCGGTAATGTATTTGTTTCTCGATTATAGAAACGCTATCCTGCGCCGCGCGGTGTATACGAATTTCTAAGCAACCGCCACATGCGGCATAATACTGCGAAATAGGCGCGCAACATCTTTGCCAAATTGCGGTCACTTCCCAAGCCTGCAGAGAACCGAGTTTCGGAGCCACGTACGGGTTCCGTCACTGTGTAGGACACGCGAACGTTGTTATCGTACGCAACACATGACGTCGATGGCATATTTGCTGCTGTCGGATAGATTCATCGCGGGGGGTTTTGACTATAATCATGCAGTGATTCCAGCAGCCGCCGGGACGATTTGTTCTTCCTTTCTTTTTTGTCCTTTTTCTTTTTGCTACGCTAGTAGCTTTGTACCAGTAAACCTTGCATGTTTCTGCTTGGCGTGTTCGGCAATGGCGTTCGTCGTATGACTATTATTTTTCACATCACGTGCGTTTGTTGTCCTTAAGCTGTCCTGAGAACTTTCCTGTTTCACCAACGTAAACTTAATGGCAATATAGAGTTTTAGAACAGGGGCCCCAAGGAAATAGCGTCGAAGCCACTGCGCATGCGCGAGACGCAAACTACGTTTGGATTTTGCGTTGGGAACGCTATTTCACCGATTTAGCGGGAGCCCAAATAGCGTCCCCAAAAGCTTTGCGTCAGCAAACATGGCGGCACCCATAGAAGCGACGGCTCTAACCTAGCACTAAACTGGGTTCGATTCGTGGTAACGCGTGAAGTTCGCATGCTAGGAGAAGTGGCTGCGGTTATCGCTTTCTCTCAACTAGCGTGTGTTATGAAGATTGATTCATTAGACGCCGCTGATTCCGAATCCGATTGTGGATTTTATGGCTCGTAGGCCTAACACGGCTAACCTTGGCTGGTGAAGGCACTAAAGATGGTTTGCTCAAAACTAAGCGCAACTAATTGTTTGCTGCTTACAGAATAACCTCTAAATTGTAATTAAACGCGAATACACGCAAGTCAATATTACTATTCCTATCATAAAACGGCATATTTTATTTCATTATTTATAATAGCTTTTCTTTGACGCTGTAGTGGCGCTGTCAGCGCAAGACGCTATCCGCAAACGTAAAACCATGCGTAAAACGCGTAAAACCCTATTCTAAAACTCTTCACTCCTGCGTGCCCCAACGCTAACACCCGCAAAGCTCTTTCTATTCTAAAACTCTCTAATCAACGCATATGGATGGCAATCAACGCATGGAATCTTGTGAGCGAATAGCTCCTGTGAAAGCTCCAATCGGCAGCCTATATGTTTCACGTTTATGAGCTGCTTTCGGAGTTTGCTGGTCCGGACAAGGCCAACGCGCACGTCGTTTTTCCGAAATACGCTCGATAGTGCCTAGCTGATTCCTTTGAGGTAAAAGGGATGGCTGCACGTTCACGAAACGTCTTGTACTCTGTTCTTGGCCATAATACGTTCTCCTCAGTTTTGTGAATAAAATGACTGGAGTTGCCGTTACCGGTTAGCTCGCAGTGGGTTGTCCTCAATTCATTTTCGGTCCCCGCAGCAAATCTAGTAATGGAGGCCTTGGAAGGAAAAGTGTTGACTAACTGCAGTGCGGCACTGAAATAAGCTTTCTAACGATACGTCCACGACTGCTGTGCGTCATGAAGAAACAAGGATGTCCGTACGCTTCCTGGACAGCCGAACGTGCAAAATGCGCACGCACCGTTCACCGTGGGATTGGAGAAAGACAACTCGCTGCCTTTTTCGGACGTACCAGCTGGACAGTCAGGACGAGGGCCCCCTCTCCTTCTCAGTTTACACAGGAAGCTTATTCATGCGGGTCAAATTACCTCAGGTTTATTTCTTAAGTATTGGTATCTGGTATACGTGCCGTACACGCATCTGTTCATATGGCGATGGACTAATGAATAAACTCAAGGAGCACAAACCTGATTAAAAAAAATAATCCGCGTACGTCCTACGACGAACGCCACTGCTGAGCAAGTCCAGAAAAATACAGATTCGCTGGGACAACGCCACTATCATAGCAAAGAAAAATAACGTATCATGCCAACTGCTACTGGAATCGCCGATCACTTAGTCAACACCAGCTACGATGAACCTGACAGCAAAAAATATATTATCTGTCTACCCTGTGGGGTTCTCACCCGTGTTCTTGGGACAAAGGAACGACAACACAGTAGTGCAAGCAATCAGAAGGGCATTTATTGCACCTTTCATAGACTAATGCTTACTAGCCGAGTTGTTATCCACAAAACATGCCGATGGGCGCTCGACAAATTACGGAAGTCCGATTCACCGCGACCGGATAACGAGCGAATATGTTAGCTCCATGCTGGACACCAACGCCTAGTCGTTCGCGCGTACGGTCACGCGAACGGTGGCGCGTTCGAACGATCGTGTTCGTCCATTCCGAGGTAGGCCTCGCGAGACTGTCTCGCAGAAGCCTGGATCGGCGCACGCGCAGAACGTCCGCGCCGCTCGCCGAGCCCGAGCCAAAGAGGCAGAGCCTTCACCTTTTTGCGTCCAAGTAACCCCACCGTTAGGTGGCGTTAGCAGAGCAACACTAGCAAAGATCTAGTGAAGTGTCTCAATGACGATATAAAGCAGTTTGTAGAAGGTGCCGATATTTGTCTGCTGCGTGGCATGAATAGCCACGTCGAGGATCTGGATGGATACACAGACTGTAACGGGAAGTTGATGCTAGACTTCTGTGAGCGACACAACCTCGTTATAGTAAATATAGAAACTAAGTGTGCGGGACAAATCACGTGGGAATCCCGTAACAGGCAAACGACCATGCATTGACTATTGCTGAATGTCGCAGGGGATGTATAGCAAGCTCGCAATAATGGAAATAGACGAAGAGGGGAAGTACAGCCTCGGAAGTGATCTTATAAGCGTATTAGTCCACAATTGGGAGCCCTGCTCAAAAGAGAAATGCAGGGAAGTCAAAAAGAGTACGCAAAATTAAATAACGAACAAATAGCGCAAATAGCGGCTGGCATAGAGGAAGCAATAGAGAAACATCCCATGGAACAGTGGGATTATAATCAGTTAGAACTACTCATTAGTATAAAAATAAAAGCGACGGTTTGCATCACGGGAACACAGAGACGCAAAGAGGGCGCAGTTATCTGAAGCGGAAATAGGCCTAAAGTGGGAATCTTCTCGACAAAAGAAACAAGTGCAGGTCGTCGTCCAGGCTAAAATAAAGCAGTGCTCTGATCGTTGGCTGGCTGAAATTCGCGATGCAACTAAAGGGAGGGGGGGGGGGTCAAGAAAATTCTGGAACTATATAAGCTGTCTGGGTGAAGCGAATCACAGAAAGCAGGAACAAATTCACGATGCCGAGAGAAATTGTTTAGAGGGAGATGACGCTGTGAACTACATTGGTTCGGTTATAGCTGAGTCATTTAGGAAAGACGATAGGGTAATCGCCCCAAATGAGGAAGCAACACAGTATAGCACAACAGAAAACAGCTTAGAACTGACCAATCTTAACTGGAAAAAGGCGGAAGCAAATGTTCCAGAATGCACGTCCACAGGGATAGACGAAATTCCTATCAAGCTAATTAATGAACTTGGCGCAAGAAGCAAAGAAACGCTGATAAAGGCATTGGAGGCAGTCATAACAAATACGCAAATTCCGCACAGCTGGAAACAGAGTAAAATGAATTTGATTTATAAAGGGAAAGGTGAAAAGAAGAACATAAAATCCTTCCGACCAATTACGGCAACATCAGTTATATATAGGCTGGCAATGCAGGCGGTGAAATTAAATATGCAGTCATGGGTAGAAAGTAATAGAATACTCGGATAATTTCAGAACGGGTTCATAAGTGGTAGGCGCTTAGATGATAGCCTGTTCATGCTTACCCAGTGCATAGAAATAGCTA
Source organism: Dermacentor andersoni (assembly GCF_023375885.2). Taxonomy (NCBI): domain Eukaryota; kingdom Metazoa; phylum Arthropoda; class Arachnida; order Ixodida; family Ixodidae; genus Dermacentor; species Dermacentor andersoni. The sequence continues at coordinate 162,807,807 of NC_092816.1, forward strand.
AGGCGGAAAATAGACCTCTGTACTTAGCCTTCCTGGACATAAGCGGTGCATACGACAATGTGAACAGGGAACTCCTGTGGAACATATTAAAAGATGAAGGTATCTGTCATGACGTAATTGATTTTCTACAGGAAATATATCGAGAAAATAATGTTGACATAACATGGGAAGGAATTAAGAGTACAGCTGTCGAGGTACATAAAGGATTAAGGCAAGGTTGTCCTCTATCACCGCTGCTGTTCATGCTTTATATGATAAGTATGGAAAGAAGGCTACAAGGAAGCAATCTAGGGTATAATCTGTCGTACAGACCGATTAGGCGGAAAGGTTGTTGAGCAACGACTACCGGGTTTAATGTATGCGGACGATATTGTACTGTTAGCAGATAGCCAGGAAGATTTGCAAACTCTGGCAAATTACTGTGGAGACGAAGGAGACAACCTAGGTTTTAGTTTTAGTGCAGCTAAGTCCGGTGGGATGTTTTTCAACGATACAACTGATCAGGAGCTTACAATACAAGGCCGTGAAATACCCCAAGTGGCCGAATACAAATATCTCGGGGTATGGATAGACAAAGGGCAGAGGTACACGGAAAAGCAAGAACAGTCTCTCATAGCAAAAGGGCGAAGAGATGCCGGGATAATGAAACATAGGGCATTGTGGGGGTACAACAGGTATGAGGTACTGAGAGGTATTTGGAAGGGAGTAATGGTGCCGGGGCTTACTTTCGGGAATGCGGTCCTGTGCTTAAGGGCAGAAGTTCAATCGAGACTAGAACTAAATCAGAGCGCTGTTCGAAGATTAGCACTAGGTGCCCACGGGAAAACCACAAACGAAGCAGTACAGGGGGATATGGGCTGGGCATCTTTCGAAGCACGGGACGCTCAGAGTAAAATCGTATACGAAAAATGCCTGAGGAAATTGGACGATACCAGGTGGGCAACCAAGGTATTTCAATACCTATACAGGTCAGGATGTCTTAGGATGCGGAGCTATAAAAAGAAATTTAACGAAGAAGAAGGCACATGTACTGTGTGTGGCAAATCTGTAGAAACAATAGAACATCTCATACTGAAATGTGATGGTATCCATCCCGATGTCGATGCGGGCACAGTCACGCTTCCTGAGGCCCTAGGGTTCAGAGATAACAATAGTCATGTAAATAAATATGCGGTGGAAATTAGCAAAAAGCGATTGGAGGATTGGTGGCTTAAAAGCAGAGAGGTGACATAAGGTTAAAAGTGTAGGAAGACGTATTTAAAGAAAATGGCGAATTTTGATAACTTTCAACACAGTTAAATAAAAAGCTGAGCATGGTGGCAACTGCCATCACCCCGTTTCAAAGGGGACGCTCCTACCATCCATCCATCCATCCATCCATCCATCCATCCATCCGTCCGTCCATCCATCCATCCATCCATCCATCCATCCATTCATCGCGCCATCTCTCGTACTACCCTGCAAGCATACCGACCGCCGCAGCAAAGCCACGCGGCGAAGCCGGATTAGCGGAGACGGGAGCTATGCGAGAAAACAACATATCAGGGGACGCGCGAGAGTCACGCATCCCCACAACCCACGCTCGTTGCGTCGTGCGTTGCGTACACAAGTGACATTAGCTTGTCCTACTCGGCGAACAAGGAAGCCGTACGCGGTTCTGATCGAAACGTGGATTCTACTTCAGATTTCGTCGCTTGGTGAGTCACCGCGATTCACTTGAATTCATGCCCTACCACACGAACTTTTGTCGATCTGTTGATTATGTCTCGTGATTCAGGCGGAAACCTGCGCACTTAGAAAATGCCTGCTACTAGCACGTAGATAACACTGACAACGCAGCTAGTGAAATCAACGCAAAGTTTTATGCATTACAGGATAACTCGACAGAAATGAAAGAAAGACTTAAATAAGCCGCTAATAAGGCTTTCTTTGTTTAAGGCTAATAAAGAAGCAAATAGTAATTAAATTAATTAAAAATTAAAAAGAAACAGTAACAGTAATTACAAAAACAGTAAGCAAACAATAATTTGGTGCTGTGAATGTATTTTTGTATCGATCATATTAATTTCCGTTTCTACAAACATTTCTCGTAATCCATCGAAATTAATTGTGTCATCGAGATTATGCTTACATGAAGCTTGCAGGGTTGAAACAGCATTCTCTAGAGCAAGTCTCTAGAGAACAAGCTACATTTCCCACTCTTATCACAAAAGTAGCCTTAAATCTAAGATGGTCAGCCACTCACTTGGAATGGGAGTCCGGTAAAAACGGCACAACAGAAATGTCTTCATTTATTACTTCTTTAGAAGAATGGGCCCGGCTGACAAGTAGCGATGAGTAACCGTTCGTAAAACGTGGACTATGACATATTTGCATAATGAATGAGAAGCATTATATTTGCCGCGCAGGTTCGTCCGAAAATCGAAGCATCGATTGCGATAGCAAAATAGGAAACAGCTATACGAAGTAAGGTTAGTAGTTTTATCGGCCGTATAAACTTATGAACATTTGCTTCCTAACTAAATTAATAAGCATGGTGTCACGCGCGCACAAGCAAATATGAACATACCTCACTTGATGACCGCGCGTACTCGCTGCGAGAACGCTGGAGTGAGAAAGCCTGGCCCCAACAGCGAGCGAATAGGCCTTCTTGCTGCCTCTCGTAACGTAAAGCGGCGAGAACAGAGTGCACACGATGCTATTATTAGCCCTCGATGCACCTAGACTATGTACTCATCGCAGATTGCTTTCAAGATAGAGACCAGGCGGCCGCATCATGCGCCGCCGCTGCCGGAGTAGAACGCACCCCCACCACCTACCATCTCTCTCTCTGTCCTCCCTCCCGGTGCCAAGCGCGCGATGGTAGACGGCGCGCTTCGTATTCGCTTTCCTCCCTTGCGTGCGCGAGATTCAGCCACCATAGACGACCGCACGCCAAGTTTCATCGTAGACGCCAGCGCTCGTTTCTCCCCTCGCGGAACGATTTCACCTCCAACGGGGGTAGGTTTCCGCCGCCGCTTCCCTTCACGATCGCGCCCGCGTTCAGTTCGCGCTGCAAGCGAAACGTTTCTTGTTTGCGACGGCGCCTCTTCGGATGACCGGAAATTATTATTGTGTTGTTAACTGTCACGACAGCAATGTAAACATGAAAGGGTTGATGCCACCAGTGACATTCTGCCGATTCACAAGAAAATGGTACGAAAAAAGCAGACGACAGACATGGATTACTGCGGTGCGCCGAGCGAAGTAAACAACTGGCAAACGAAGCGAGCTCGTTCATTGATCACTCCTAACTGTATCACCGTTTTTATATGTAACCCACATGAATTTAAGAATTACTCGGTACATAATCCTTTTATTTATATAAAAACGTTCAGTTGTTCGACGAGCGCTTGTCCTGTCTTCTTTCTCGTGTTTCGTTTGTGTGTGCGCTGCCCAAGAATGGAAACCACTTTTGTTGTATGCGCTAGCAGTGGCCGAAGTTCACGCGTGCCTAGGAATTGAATATGTGCACGATGCATTGAACATGACCGGAGTTCATTCCCGCTTCACCACTGCACCGATCGATCGAGTTACTGGACGATACACGCCCGCGTCTTGGTCGCGCCAGCATTGCTGAAGCGGGAATGATTACTAATACTTTCAACTTCCGCCTCTTGAGCACTGTTAAAAAATGGCCAAGCTGTCTACATTGCTGCCTCTATTCCATATTGTAGGCGACGTACTAGTTGAAGTTGTGTGCGCATGTCGTACTTGTGCTATGCAGCGACATATTTTGTTTATTTCCGCACAGTGTCGATGGAAATCCGTTGTCGCCATCAGAGACAACACGGATTTGTAGCAAACATATTGTGAGAAACTGCAAAAATGACTTTAGCTCGTATGTGCCGTATGCATGTGCCGCATCGTATGTGCTGACGATTTTTCCGGCGGCACATACGATGTCGTTTCCAATTACCTGCTCAGCGTCACTTAAATGTTTAAGCAGACGCTGCCCTTTCGCCGCATTGCAGCCATAAAAATAATCGTCAAGCGTACCGATCTTCTTAAAGGCAAATAGAAGCGTGTACAGTCCGTTTCACACTTAGGGGGAAACTCGGAACGTATTGCATTGCGATGCGGCAAGCAATGGAGTCGTGCGGCTGCAGCAGCTCGAGCAGGCGCAGACGCTCGAGGGGCGGAGTCGTGATCTCCGTCACGGTCTGCTACGGCGGCGCGCGCTGGCCGCATTGTCGGGAAGCGTGCTACTGTCAGGGGCAGAGTACCGATTTCATCAGCACTGCGAGAGCTCAGCTGATATTGTTTACTAAACGTTGTGCGGCGCCAAACTCTGAGCCTTCATTAGCGATAATGGAGTTCCACAAACTTCTTTTAACAGCATGCTTCGTTTGTTCTTTCGAAAGGGTGGGGTACTGAGCGCGTGCACGTATATTTCTTCACTGTGTGTGCTACCGTAATAAGCAGCGACAAGACGCACCAAGATGTGCGCGCAACGTGCTCAGTCTTTGTTTGACTCGAAAGGAAAACAAAGCACTCAACAATGATTACTATGGGGGTCGAACACGATGAAACAAACGGGTACGATTAAAGGAATGTTTTAGGTTAAGACAATGAGCTGTAAGTGATTTTTCTCGACAATCAATCACTACACCAGACAGACCCTGCTCGCCGGCGGGGAATTGGACACGTCACGCTCGGAACTTCGGTTAGTATCTCGTCATGTACCCAGCGGCAGCGATGACAGCGCTCATCCTGAAGGCAGTGAAGTGTAGATTGACTTGATCAGGGATGTGTTCATTCGCAGCACGTCTCAGTCGCTGACGATGGTGGATCGAAGCCTATCTTCGGGCGACTGATAGAGGGGATGGTGCGGCAGCGATACTTTCAACGAGCCCCAGACATTTTAAATGATGTTGGCGCCCGCGGATTGAGGCGACCACCCCAAGAGAGTGACTACGCGCTCTTCCAGCAGTTCTTGCACAACGCGAGCAGTGTGGATCGGCGACCTATCGCGTTAGAATATATAGTCGCCTTCCAGAAACGGGCCGTCAAGAATGTATGGGATCAGTACGTCGTCTATGACTGCCCTGCAGCGATGAACTTACCTTCGAGGCGTATCAGTGGGCGTCGCACAACGCTTAGTAAAGAATACCGGCTCATTTCACGCAGTAACGATGAGATGGGCGCCCTGCAACTGACAGTAGACGGTTTCCCGACAGTGCGGCCAGCGCGCGCCGCCGTAGCAGACGACGCCGTTCAAGATCCCGCCCCTCGAGCACCTGCGCAAGCTGCTGCCGCCGCCTGACTCAAGCGCTCGCCGCATCGCGATGCAATGCGCTCCGAGTTTCCCCCTAAATGTGAAACAGACTGTACATCGCCCTTCGAATGAAATGTCCACGCGCACACCCGTAGGCACACACCGCGCGCGGCACGAAACGTGCCCAAACACGCGCAGTGCAGGAGGCAATCAAGGCGGCGCGAACGAGAGATGGGAGAGGGGTACCACCCGCTAAAAGAATTTTGCTTCGCATGCGGCGCTCTCAACGCCGGCGCAGCAGCGCCGCTCTCGGTGCCGTTCTTGTCTATCGTCGACTCACCCTCGCACGCTTTCACTCGCACATACAGCATACAGCGCGCGGCGACGATGTCATCGCCCTTCGACTTTATGCGGAACATCACGATGACGACGACGGCAGAAATGCGCCTGGAGTGTCCAAATAATTGCTATCGCAAGAAAATGGTAAAACGGGCTGCAACCCGATGATTGGCCAGTTCTCACCTAGTGAAGTTATAGCCTACAGACACCAGGCAGAAGATTATACCCACAATATTGGGGATCGGTTAGACTGGGCGGAAACGCATCGCGGGTCTTTTCACTACATAATATTACGGCTAGGATGGTACGTCCGGTATTCCGGGAAGCGCGGGAGGTTTGCCGGTTGAGCGGGGGCATAAATGTGAGCGGCCAGATTGGTGACGCCAACTGGTCGTGCAAAGCGCAACCACACAAGCACGAAGCCAATTACTATACTGTCACGTGGTGGTGACGTTAAGAACAGAGTGGCAATACTGTGAAAGGCAAAACTAGATTTTATTGGGCGAACCTGTGCCCACAAAACAGGCTACACTTATAGCATAACGAAAGCGGCGAACACAGTCGGCGATCGTCGAAAATCTGATCAGCGGGTCAAGCGCGTCGGCTTTTATACAGTAGTCATCGAATGTTCCAAACTAATCGTTCGGACCCGCGTGCCTTCCACAAAGTTCTACACCATTCGTGTCACGCGATGAAATCAGATAACACAAGGTTCGGCGACAACAGACAGCCGAGTAGAAGCATCGATAACTTTCCAGAAACTTCGGATACATGCAGGCGCGTCCGTCGCTGTGCGATTACAGTTGTTAAGCGGCGAAACGTGGTCGCCCGATAAAGATAAGTACACGTGTCAATATTCTGCTTAGCTGCTGGTGAAAATTTTCGGCAGTGGCGTAACCGTGTTCACAGTTACGCCGCTGCCGAACATTTGCACCAGCAGCGAAGGAGGATATAGTGGGTTACTGCAATTTTAGTTCTGGGTTTGTCTGGTCGAACTTTATGCCACCAGGCGGCTACACCGCTCCTGCAGCACATCCGGCAATCCGCCCCCGTTTGCCGGAATGGTGGGCACGCTAAATGTCTCTAAATATTTCCTTTCTCGCACACAATTTGGCTACTAAGAGTAAATAAGGAAAGACGAATATGCCATGAGTAAATCATCCTTTAGTTTATATTAAGAGGAAGCATTAGGTCGAGCCCAACTCCGACGCCGCCTATTCAAATACATGTAAAACGCAAAAACCTTTTTCTGAGATAACCCCTGGACCGAGTTTAATGAAATTTGTTGAATTTGAGAGAGAAAGTTAAGTTCCAGTGACTGTTGGAAGCGGAATTTCGATTTAGGGCCTGAATTTTGTTTAAGATTTTCAAATATTCGACCGTCTGAAAAAATAGAAGCACGAAGTTTACAAATTCATAGCGCTGCATCAAGAACAGATATCGCGGTTCTGTAAACGGCATCCATTAGAGCATTCAAAGCGGACAAATTTGATATGTAATTTTACATCTTACGTGAGTTTCTTACGTTGGTTACAAGGGTTCTGCAAAAACTGTAATTTCATATTACTAAATTTTTTTGTATTCATGTGTAACATATCAATTTTGTCCGCTTTAGATGTACTATTAGATGCGATTCACAGAATTGTATTATCCTTTTTTGTTGTTGAGTTACAGAGTTGTAAACTTGATAGTTCCGCTTCCTGAAAATTTTCGATTTTTGCCGATTTTTAATAAAACATTCACGGCTTAACTCAAAAATTCGAAACCAACAGTCACTAGATTTTAAGTTTTTCTTTTAAAGGCAACAAACCTCGTCAAATTTGGTGCAGTGGTTGCCGATAAAAATGAATTCTCCTTTTACATGTATTTAGATAGGAGCACTCAGCTAAAGCTTCCTCTTAATGCGGACAGCTCTTACGTCCGTTTTCGCGGTTGGTGGTCGGACTTTCACCGCTACTGCAAAGGGCACCTGCTTTCTCGCAACCGAAGTACGGGGGCGTGTGGCGAACGCTAACAGTAAATATAGCAGATTAAAAACAACCTTCGATGCGAGCGTAGTTTTCACAAACGTGTACGTGAGCTATGCGAAGCATTTGCAACGGCGAATTAAATATTTTATCAAATTTGGATAACTATACCCAGGGCTCTAATGCGCAGGTTGTGAAGATATATAGGAAATGGGCGACAGTGCGAAGGTAGAACTTGGCTCCGCAGAAGACATTACTTCGTGACATAGTCTAGAGTTGTGCGTGTCAGCAAATGGCCGGTCTTGCCGGCACGTGCTGTCGCGCGAGAGCATTGGGGTGTCAGAACGCCATCTCCCCCTGTGGCGGCTGCGGGAGAGGGTTCCGGCAACGCTACAGATGTACTGCTTAACGGTTCTCCACTCTACGAAATTACGCAATGAAACAAAACAATACCTAGATATACTCTCACTGCAGCAAACATAGGGCTTCGAGCGCATTATTTCGTCGATAAAGCGTTCGGTTGTTCGTTTACGTGACTATCATCGTCGATGGTTGCCGCACAATAATAATAAAAATAGTTCAGAATGAACGCCGAGGAAAAAAAAATATATGTACTCTCCATTTAGTCATGGCTATTATACATTCATAAATTCATTCCTCTTATAAGATTATAATATCTCTCCCTACTCGGGTCAATGCCTCTGAGTGGGTAGGTGGCACTGCCTTTAAGGTTATCATCAGCATCAAGTGACAGCACACGTGCTAGCAGCAAGCTTTGCTTGTTTTCCAAAGTGAATGGAAATTCTCTATGAGGCGTAAGTTCAGGCTTTCGGGTGTCGTTAAATACAGTGAAATGGGTCGCCTTCCTCTTTTTTTATCCTGATCGTGTCTTATAGACAGAAATATTGATGTGAGAGCGTCGGGATTTGAATGACGCAGAATGTTGTGAACAGTGCTCGTGAAAAATGGGCTTTGTTTTTGAGGTGGAATGAGAGAGAGAGCAAAGGCAGGGAGGTTAACCAGAGCCGAATTTCCGGTTTGCTGCCCTGCACTGGGGTGTGGAATGTAGGGGCTATAAAGACTACAAGGAGCGAGAGAAAAAAAGAAAGAAAGGGAACATGGAAAAGGGAATTTGAGAAAGAGAAAAACGAAGAGTAGTGCACGCTTTTCGTACGTCCTTCCTCCTGACGACAACCTTCTTTCTTTAGTTGCCCTGGATGTCCGTGGCGCATACCCACAGCGAGGGGTTGCCGCTAACGAATCGGGTGGTTTACAGGAACGGACAAAGGCGACGGGAAATAGCAATTAGGCAGTTATTGTAACTTATATATTTAAATGGTACGGAAAGAAGAAATAGTAGTGATCGCTTCGTATTCTTTTTTTCTTATCTTTTTGTAATCACGTTGTTGACATTGTTGCCGAACTGTAGGCCACGCTTGTCTTCATCCCCACACTCGCCACTTTTTTTTCTTTCTCTCTAATGTATTTTTTTTTCTTTTTTGTTCTGCAATACATGGAACATGTCTTCGTTTTGTGCCTTCGAATATTCCGTGTCCGATATTTAGCGACAGACTAATCGATGCCCCGTGGCGGCGCTCAGGTGCACGCCTTTCTTGTTCGGAGCGAGCGACGCGTCACCATGGCAACGGCTCCCATGGCCCCATTCGCGAGCCTGGCGATTCCATCCGCGCTGCGCTGGCCTTGCCGGCCACGGTAAGTGGCCATTCTCCGTCGTTTTGTTACGCGAAACGACCGCATGCGTGTCGTAGTTTCTCGCTCCTCCAGTACGTGAACTCAGAACGGTCTCGTTCATCGCGCCCATGCTGCATCCCGCAAGGCCGTCCTTTGTGAATATGCACGGTCGATGGCCCGAGGCGGCGTCACCGAGCTCCTCATCCTCCGTTTGCGCGCTCTGGAAAACGCAAGAGCTCGACCTTGACGTAGTGTGGTTCTTACATAGTAGCACTTGGATCGGCCTGCGCAGGCATCCTCCACGACCGTGAGACGCGACTGTGACTCGCATGACGCTGTCACGGTGCTACCTGGACCGAAACAGCGACGGAATTCAAAACGCTCATATCAATACAATAGAGACATTTAGCGCAGGAACAGTACAGATTCCCTGCCGAGACCGGAGAGAGAGAAAAAAGAAAGAAGCTGCGGGGGGGTGAGGAAGTCGCAATCATCTTCAAGCAGTAGTACCCATACGCGGTGACACTCGTTTACTTTATTTTCTTAGGCGAATATAGAATGAATGCTCTGACAACAGTGTATAGCTGAAGAACAACAGATGACTATCAGTGTATAGCTGAACGAACAACAGATGACTATCGCTCGTCGTCTTACCAGCGCTGTCAAGGTTAGTGCGCGCCCTCTCATTGTTGACGCGCGGTTTCGCTTGCACGACGACTGCAGGACACCAGCATGCAGCAGGGTCCGGAGCCGGCATCCTCCGACGCTGGGGAGTCCGCGCAGCCGGTGGTGTCACTGCACGGCTTCCAGTTCCATAGCCGCTGCCAGAAGATCGACTGGCGCAGGATCGGTGGGTGCCGCCTCTGCGTGGTCTTTTTTTTTTCTTGCCCGCTCGTGGGAAGGTGTATTGCCAAGTGTGTAAAGGATTGAGCAGTAATAACCGCGCGGTTCTTCGCTACTTTAGTCGGCCTCAATAGAGAACCGTCAACCAGTAAATCGCGATATGAAGCCACGACGCAGAACAAGTATTCGAACCACCCTTCAATCGAAGTAGTTCAAGACGCGCGTTAATCTGCAGCATGGCTTGGTGCTTCGATGTGACATCACGGACACTTTACCACACGTGGTACCACAAGTCACTGACGTGCTCGCCCGTCAGCCAAGTCTATAGTTACACGCGGGTCGCACCGCGAGTGTGCGGCCGAAATCCGTGTGTGGCAGCCTATCCCGCGCCACTAAACCGATCCTTCTATTTCGCCTCTCTTTATGCTTCCTTGCTTTTCACACTGTATAGGAGGAGTCACCGGTGACGGAGAGAACACGAGAGAGATCGGTACGCCCACGTGGGCACCGTGCACACCAGTATAAACGTTGACCTTACGTTCCCTCGGGAGCGACCGCGACAAATCTTCTGATCCAGGCTAGCATATACAGTGTAGGGCGAGTTGGTTGAACAACAGGGCTATTTACAGCGCAAGGACAGCACTGCAGATTGGACGAGACTATCAACTCATGCTTACTGTTAGATTCTGCAGAATGCATATGCCGTATATTCAGCGAGTCAAATAATGAGTACATAAACGACACTTTCGGTTCATGGATCCCTTGCAGCGCGACGCGTGTCTATACGAAAAAAAAAATCAGGTGCCTATGAGATAGTGAAACAGAGATCACTGACACACGTACCCAGCAATTTGTCTTCCCTCTATTATCTTTCACGTCAGCCTGGAGCGACTTCTGCGCAGCACGTCGATTCATCAAACCTCTAGGTACATCCGCACCTCCTGCAATGCAGTGCAATATGTTCCGAGAGAGCTTTCATGACGTTATATTTGGGTAGTCTCTCATTGAGGCATCGGCCGGCTTCGCCTATGCATTTCTTCTAATATCAAAACGGAATCCTGTTCGATGCGCCAAAGGTGTTGTTTCTGAAGGCACATTTTTCTTTTGCCTCTCTGGATCGCTTTAACGTGCAGTGAATAGCGAGCCCCTTAGGCGAGACTCGCTATGCAGTCGCAGTACGAGACTTGCTCAACTTTTCGCACCACGCGCAGCTGCTGTGGACGTGGACCAGGTGGCTCGCGAGGTGGACGTGAACGCGCTGCAAAAGAATGTCACCCACCTCACTTTCTGCGACATCGACCACGAACTGGTATGCAACCATTGCTCAATTCAAGTCGGGCTGGGCAACGATTAGCAGCATTGCGCCTGAATGCCCCACGTGTCCACATTCCATGCCATGACGTCGTGACACATGCACACCTGGCCGTAGAGAAGCTGTTATGGGAAGGTATCGAGGGCGTTCTGAGGCTTGCTAGATTTTTTTTTTCGCGCGTTCTGAGGTCCGGGAACTTTATCTAAAGCAGAGAACGAAATGTCCTATCGGTCATGTCAGTATTGCTGTAAATGAAAACCTAGACACGTTAAACCCTAGAGAAAACACATCATCATCATCATCATCATCATCATCATCATCATCATCATCTCTTTAAGTACGCTGAAGGACGAAGGCCTCCCCCAGCGATCTCCGATTACGTACCCCTCTCTTGCGTTAGCTGATTCGAACTTGCACTAGCAAATTTCCTAATTTCATCACCCCACCTTGACTGTACGTGCCTTCCCTTGGCAGCCATTTTGTAGCTCTGAAGGCCAAACTCCACGGACGCTTGCCGGCGCGCCACAGCTCGCGCCCACGCAGGTGGTGCAGGGCAGATCGTACGCGTCGAAGCGCGGCGCGAGCCCAGATATCATCTCCAAACAAGTATCGGTGCTCTGGCTGCCTTACAAAAATACGAAACGACATCTACCGAGGCGAAAATAGTGAGCCAAGTGGGCGCGCGCTGGCGCGCGTTTTGTATGTTCGAACCGCCATTACTCGCGAGGCGCGGCAAACGCAAGGCCCGTTAGCGCGAGCTTTCGCGCGCCAGCACGCGTACTTGTAGTTTGACCTCAATGGTTCACCAATTATCTCCCCTACGCATCACATGACCTGCTCAGCTCCATATTTTTTTTCTCTTAATGTCAATTAGAATACCGGCTATTCCCGTTTGCTCTCTAATCCATACCGCTCTCTTCCCGTCTGTTAACGTTACGCCTATTATGTTTCGTTCCATCGCTCTTTGCACGGTTCTCGAGTTTCTCGAACTTCTTCTTGAACTTCTTTGTTAACCTCGAACTTTCTGCCCCATATGTTAGCACCGGCGGAACAAAATGACTGTACACTTTTTTTTTCAAGGGCAATGGTAACGTCCGAAATAATTAACTATGTAACTGACTAATTAACTCGCTAACAAACTTCCTAGTATGTCTGTTCTGGAGAATGAGTTTCCGTTTCCGCATTCAGGAAGTGGACATGCGTCACGACGCCGTTACACACGAACTGACTACGTGTTGCAATTACCTTCGACTGCCCCACGCCCGCGCAGCCAAAACACGCGTACGGCACTGCTGTTTGTGTTCGTATGAGCGACGTCACCATGTCTATAGCTTTATTGCTACACGGAAATAATTTCGCTCTGTAATGACGTCACGACAGCGTCATTGACGCAGGCCCGACATTCTGAGGCCGACTTTAGTATCAAGTTATATCTTCTAGGCGTTTTCCAACCTTCATATTTGACAAGTGACATTATTTTTGGTGCGAGAAGCGTATGTAGCAGAGTTTCTTATACTTCACAAATATTTGTCAGTGTTTGTGTGCGTACGCGTTTACAGAGACGTGGTGCACTCTAACACACTTGTCTCATCACGAAGCGCCTGTTTCAGTGCGAATACGTCCTCGTTTGTTTTGTTCCCACCAAGTCAGAGTTGAGTTCGGTGATGTGCTCTGAGCAGTTTAGGCGATATTCTACCGCACAGACGTCACTCAGTGATGTTTCCGCAGGAAGGAACGTCAGTGGACACCAACTTCGTCAAGTTATTCAAGCTGGCACAACTCTGCATTGAATATCTCATGGTAGGTAACGTGTTTGCGGCTGGCTTTTGTTTTCTAGAACAGAAACAAAACATGTTTTGTTCTTTGTTCGCAGAAGCCTATTTTTGTCAGCACTCCAATGCACAAATGATGGCGCACGCCTAACACTGCCTCATTTTCTGTACTCTTGCATGGCGCTTAAGAGCTAGAGTATACGCGTAACATAAAACTGTTGTTGGATTTAAGAAACAAAATTGGAGACGGCATCAGGTTCAATACGCTGATGCCAAATATTTCATCGAAGCCACCTTTTACACGCCTCTGCATTTACGCAAAGCTTGTCAATTCTTGCCATCGGGAGTTCGAAGACTCGTACCGGACCGAACTCCCAGGCGCTCGTTGACTAAGCAGCGACAAACCGAGTGACCTTGCTGCGGCGAGCATTCATGTAACATTGAATACCTTTATTACTTGCTGCCACATAGTGAATTATTGCATAGTGTAAAAGTGCGTATAACTGAGTACAACGATGAAATGGAGTTCCGGCCGTAGTGCGGTTTAACACGAGTTTTTTCTGTAATTGCTCATGGTTTATCTGCAGTTAACGGTTGTCGGCGCAGGCAAATAGCTTTTTGTGCAAAGGCAGGAGCATGCATCGATTGCTCTGTAGCACCCGTCCTTAGTGGCATTCTTCTCAGCCGTGTCAACAGGAGAATTCCCGAGCACTTGGCAGGGACAGCGTAACGCATTTTTTTCTCTACGTTGACAATTATCTAGTTTTCTCGCGTTAAGCTAATTACAACCAAAGCGTCTTCCGAGAGAAAGCATTTGACACAGGACAACGTGCTCCAGTTTTTGGACAATAGGATGTGGTTTCAGCACGACCCCGTGTGTTGGCGTTACAACCCGGGCGGCAAGCAAGCATAACACCGGAGAGCAAGCACAGCACCGAACAGGAAGCAATCTTTATACAGCGCGTACCACCTAGGCCCTCTCTGCGCATTGCTCTGCCCAGACATGAACACGAACTTCAGCATAGCCTCCAAATGGATATTTTACAATAAATGAATGTGTGCGTCAACACATAAAATAAAAGAAACTGTCATTATCAAGTGGTCTGCGGCCGCTGAAGAGGCTATATGCGCCCGTTATTTATCTGTATGTGGTTCAAGAAGCAATTTGGCCACAAATTCGGCCGGCACGAAGAGGAGGCGCCCTATCTGTTCGACAACAAGCATGCCGTGGTCACCGCAGCGCTCACGAACAGCCACAGTATATCGGTGCGGGCACGAATAAGACGACTGACCGCATAAGGGTCGTTTGGACAAAGGTATTAGGAGAAAGCTTTTACTGACGTTGTGCACGAAGAAGAAACACTGAATCCAGGCAAAGCACAGAGAAAGCATTGGCCCTTTACTTGCTTTTAGGATCGCGTACACACTACACGTGACACCTACGGTTCAAGAAAGCTGTTCCTCGTCCACCGCTTTGACCGTGAGCGGTGCTTACCAACACTACCAGGGCTAAAGAAGAAGATTATGGGGTTTCACGTGCGAATACCACAATCTGATTATGAGGCATGCCGTAGTGGGGTACTCCGGAAATTTCTACCGCCTGGAGTTCTTTAACGTGCACCGAAACCTAAGCACACGGGTGTTTTTGCATTTCGCCCCATCGAAATGCGGCCGCCGTGGTCGGGATTCGATCTCGCGACCTCATGCTTAGCAGCCCAACACCATAGCCACTAAGCAACCACAGCGGGTGGCACCAGGGCTGGCTAGCCCTGTACAAATACACAGGTACCCAACGAAGTGTACGGGATGAGGGCCATCTTGATAAATTAACTGGTAAACCACAGTGCGCGTAATGTGAAAGGTGTAGGTTCAGGTACTAACTGGGACGGGTTTGCTTTTCGTCGACTTTCATTACCCTTCCATTACTGAGACTCGTACCTTCTTATTTGTACATTTAAATTAAACAGAACAATTAACTTCCCCCTTGCTCTCTGTGGCTTCGTTGTCTATTTCTTGATCTGGTTGTGACTATAGCAAAGAATCGAGCCCTTCGGATCCCCTTATTCCTTACGCTTGTGCACAAAGTACCTCCACGCCGACCTCTTCCCCCTCTTGGTGTGTGGGCGCACGCCATGTACCAGGGAAAGCTGAAGGAACCGATTGATCCTTTCACGGACCTGTCACACCTGACGTGCCAAAATATCCCCGAGCAGGGCCAGGAAACATCCGAGTAAAACGAAGGCGGGGACATGGATATAAAGGATAAGCAGATGGATACTATTAACGAGGTGTATCGCTGGCGCATGCATACATGTTCGCTTTGAGGAGCACTTACCGCTCCGTTCATGACTTGTCACTGCATAAAGTAATCTAACGTGCCGACGCTTTAAAGAACCCACCGTGGTGGCGTACTGGCTATGGCGTTGCACTATTAAACCCGAGGGCTCGGGATCGAATCCCGGCCGCGGCGGCCGCATTTCGATGGGGGGTGAACTGCAAAACGCCCGTGTACCGTGATTGGGTGCCCGTTAAGGAACCCCAGGTAGTCAGAATTGATCCGGAGTTTCTCACTACGGCGTGCCTCACAATCAAATCGTGGTTTTGGCACGTAAAGCCGCGTAATTTAATTAATCACTGAAAGAAGGGCGTCTTTTGGTGACATGCCTCATTCCGGGCATAACATCGTGCTGCAGTGGATTCCTAGCCATTGCGGAATAGCTGGAAATGAACAGGCTAACGCGGAAGCAAAAAAGGCGCACACTGACGGAAACATTATAAGAATTCATTTTACCCGGTATGAAATCAACGCCCCGCTCCAAAACGCGATCAAAACTTCTATGGCGCGACATTGGGACAACCCCGAACATCAGCATGAGCGCCTCCATAGACTTGACGCTGGTTTACGATTCCGGCTTCCACTTCGGTTGTGGAGAGGCCAGGAAACACTCATTCCTCGATTACGGCTGGGTGTGGCATACACTCCCCAATACCTTCAGAACATTGGACAAACACGGGACCCTGACCTAGCTGACTGACTCCAGAGACAATAGCTCACGTACTTTGCGTGTGCCCTCAATATGCGGCCGAACGAAGAACACTCAAGTCTACGGTTGACTGCTTGGACTCACGCCCCTTTTCGGAAGAAAAGCTTTTGGGCGCGTGGAGGAGTGTTGACTGTGCCCAACGTGCCATTAAGTCACTTTTGAACTTCCTATGCGAGACTGGTTTAGACGATCGCCTCTAGAACCTGTGGGACGTGCAATCAGTGCGAAATGTGGTTGCGCGATAACTTTTTGTGTGGACAAGATTACTCTTGCGTGTATAGCGTCTACAGTGCCCATCCGCATATTGGACAATGTGTATATAGTAGTTCATTGTACCGTAACATAATCACCCGCCACTTACCTTTCCCTGTATTTACTACTTCCCCTTTCCCCAGTGAAGAGTAGCAGGCTAGAGACACGCTCTCCAGGCCGACCTCTCCTCCTTTCTCGTCCTTAAAATGTCCTCCTCCTCCTGCTCCTCCTTTTTTATCATGTGTGCCCTGGATCCTCACAGATCAGTCCGTGGTTGACTCGCTGAAAGTTCATTTATCGGGGAATTCGTGTACACATTTTACTTGCATTTTCCTTGTGGCCAACAGTACTCGCAGGATCTCCTGCTCCAGTCATTGGCTGACACCGAAGAACAGCTGGCGGAGGCGACGCAGGCGCTGGAAGAGGAGCGCAAGTTCCGCATCTGCGACCAGGAGGCCATACGAGAGCTGCAGCGCGAGAACCGCAAGCGACGCCGCATCATTGAAAACCAGCAGCTGGAGATGCTACGCTCCGACCGTTTGGCACTCACTGGAGCAGTTGCGTAACTTTATGCACGCTGTCACGCTATTTGTGCATGCATCTCCTGTTCCCCAGCTAACGTTAGGCGAGCTGTTCTACGAAAAAAAAATTTTAAGATGGACTGTGCAAGATACAACTATAAAACCTACGGTGTTTAGTCGTCAGAGGTGTGACGACCGAACGCTATAGGTGTTTAGATCGCGTCTTGCGATGTGTTTTTTAAATATTCTTTTTCGCTAAGCAGCTTGGCTAACGTTAGCCGGGGCACACTATACTACAACGCGTACGCCACCAGCCTGTTCTTTCCTAGTAGCAAGCGCGTGAGCCAGTGACATCAGCTATATAGAGTGCGTTTCCTGCGTATTTCCGGCGTTGGCGCACTCATTATATGCGACGCAATTACCGCGCTGTTCTCACGACCTTACAGATTTAGCTCAGTGTTTAGCCTGCTCCGCTTAGACGGACGTACAGGTAGAAAGGACACACAATCAGTCGCGTGACCTTTCGATCTGCGGACAAGTCAACATCTGAGGTTTGATTCGCCCGACGGGACACTCTGTAAGATGAGTCTACCTACAAGCATAACGTGGGTCAATGTCGTCGAAGCATGCCGCACGCAAGGACGCCGCAGCCGAGCTGCGAGCTTGTAGCAGTTCCGTCGCTTCTCTCTCGCCTGCGGTCTTCCTCGGCGATCTGACCCGTCCTGTATGAATACAGTATTACGAGGTCGTATAGATTACCAGTAAGAGGAACGACTGCGCGGAGGCCGCCCGCCCTACAGACGTGTCTGGACAGCGAGCTCCGTTGCCCTGTGTCGTCGCAGCCTTGTCCCTACTGCCGCAAGGTGTTCGTCAGCCTGGCGTACCTGCAAGCGCACGTGGTGCGGCGGCACCCGGACAAGCCGGCGCCCACCGAGGACGCCCTGCTGGCGCAGTGGCAGCGAGTGGCCACCGGCACGGCACTGCCTGCCGCCAGCGAGCTGCACCGGGGCCTCCAGGAACTCAGGGGTCTCCTGCTGCAGAAGGACGACGACCACGCCGAGGACAAAGTGAGCGGAACGATCGCTGCTGCAGCTGCTGCGCGCGTTCGTAGTGGCAGAAACTACGTAGTAGCGCGAAATAGGCACTGGCCTCGAAGTTGCTCAGAAGACGTGTGTTGTGCCAACGTTGTATTATGCGCACGGATCGAATATATAGCATATGTATATGGAATAGGTTTGAGCGCGGCCCGTTATCTCGGAAAATATTTAGCTTTCTGTTCAGCGGCGTTGACTATTTCAGATTGAAACTACACTGTTCTCTACCGATGACTCTTATTCAATGTGAACCGCGCGGATGTGTAAACCGGCGCTGCATCTGGCTTCGTTAGAAACGAATGCATCAAACTGATTTTCTGTTTTTCCGGCGCGGAAAAACGGTATGGTACCGCGGAAGGTGTGCTTACTGTTTCCTTCCACCCATAGTTCGGCAAACTCGCTCATGTGCCGACTCACTCACTGAGACTCGTACATATACATGTGAGCCTGCAGTCTGAGTGAGCTTGAGCGGCTCCTATGTGTGTGAGTCTGTGCCTGAGTGAGCCCGGCTGAGTATAAGTTTGGTGAATGCGAGTCCGAGTAAGCACGCCTGAGTAGAATTTTCGGTCTCAGAGTCCAAGAGAGCCCTAAGAAAAAAAAATACTGATTTGAGAGTGAGTCTGAGTGAGTTTCGCTTATACTGCCCACCTGCGCTGCCGTCTGATTTTCCGGTTCTCTCTCACGCTGTTCGGAGTTTGGTCGCCGATGTTGGCTCGAAACATGAAGTGCGCGACAATGTTAATAGTAGCGCTGCGGAATGAATGCCCGTCAACCATTTAAAGGGAGGCCAATATGTTCACGCTAGACGAACAGGGAGAGGTACAGCCATATATCTTTGACCTCTCTTCCACTCCCTGTCGGCAGCTGCTGTTGCGCGAGGAGCTGCTGTGCCGGCTGGACGAGCTGCAGCGCAAGTGCGACAGTATGGCGGTGGGCGGCCGCAAAGTCGGCGTGGCGGCTGCCGGCGAGGCCAGTTCCTGGGAGCTGTCGGCCGAGCCTCCCGGCTCGTTCTCCGAGGGCCAGACGGCGCTGGCCAGCCTGTCCCAGCAGCTGGTGCAGCAGAGGGATGAAGTGAGCCGCCTGCTCGCGCAGCAGGAACGCCTCTTTCTGCAGCGCATGGACGCGCTCTCCAGGGACGTCGTGGCGCTCACCAAGGTGGGTTCTCTCTCGAGCGTTACGGCGCGTTCTGCATACCACAGCGAAACCTCCAAGAGGAATGGCGTTGCGTTAACGAATGGTGCCTATAAAGGATCTCCTGGCTGTGAATCCCGATTTTGACGAACCTCTTCCCAGGTCGAGTATCCCGAGAAGGCACGCGTTCTCATAACCAACGACAGGACAGGGCCGGGATTATACGACGACTGAATATGATTATATGATTACAACGCTGTTCTATTTAGCGCTTCGTAAGTTGTTCAAGCATATATATATATATATAGTTGTTCAAGCATATATCCCGAAGATAACGTGGACGGAGCGTCCACGTTATCTTCGGGATATATGCTGGTTGTGAACGGGGGATAAAATGAAAGAAATAGAATCGAGCGAAAGGAATCCGTGCGTTATACGAACACAAGGTACACCATGACAGACGCAGACGATATCCCCGCCTCATGTAAGTGAATACGGTATCGCAATAAGCCCTATCGCAAGAAATCACCTTCTCAAGTGAAATGCTACGCATGTGCAAGGAAGGTATAATTAGAAGTGGGCGTCATTCTGTTTGGGAATGTGAAGGATTGTGACGGTCCGGGACAAGTACCGGCTTAAAGCGCTGATGTCCTTCGAGGAATGGGTCTGACCGCTAGGTAACGTTAAAGAAACACTGAACTCACTATGGAGGTTCGCATTGAGGTTTCCATAGTGAGCAACACTACCCTTTCCTTTACCTGCGTATATATATATATATATATATATATATATATATATATATATATATATATATACACTCGTTCGTGAGACACGTTCTTATTGTAAGCGCAGAGTTACACACTATGTTCCTTAACAGAAGATGTGATGGGACACTCTGTCTGTTGGAGTAACTTCAAGTCCCATATCGAGCTCCAATTCAGAGGGTTATCGTATGTCGATTAGTAGACAAGCTTCAGAAATAGAACGCAGAACGTGGCGTTGCGAAGGTGGGCCTGTGCTGGCGTCAAGCTTCGTGCAGTGAAAACAACAATAAAAATATTCTAGCAAATACATTGAGGCGAATTTTCTCAGTTATATGTGGCCGTGGCCAAGTTTCCAAAAGTTTCTTGGCGGAGACTGTTGGTCGAAAGGGTAAGCAGCGAATAAGTGTAAACGCTGTCGTTAGGGTATCTCAATGTGCATCTCCGTTCTCGATCTGGAGTGGCGGGCGAGGCGAGGGCATCGAAGCCCCCTGGTGGTCACTTGCACTTTGTGCCTCTACACGGACCCTTTGTTTAGAGACGTCCGTCTTAAGAGTAATTATTTTGACTCTGCCTGAGCGGAAGCGCAGTGTACGAGGTTAGGCGAGGTCAGTGTACGAGGTCAGTGTAGGAGGTTAGGCGCGGGCATACACACATAAGACATGCCTCAAATTGGCTTAGGTTCTCAAGGAATAATGATCCCAATAAAACCGCTTAATACGAACCAGAAAACTGATTAAGCGGAACCTCCGCAGCCGGCACAGACGCCTCTGTCGCTCGGCTGAACGGGAGACGCGTCTCGGTGGTCTTAACGGTTCTGCTCGCTGCACGAGAAGCAAATAGCGTTTCTGTGGACATGGACAACTTCGCCGGCGTCGACGATGACACGTGAACGTGTATGGCTGACATCGCAGAAACTATTACTGAGGAATCTTCATGGTTCATATGCCGTCTGGCTTGACTACTTCCCATGGTGCATCTTTTTCAACAACATGAATACACTGAAGAATTCTTGAACATGCTTGCTGAAATGTCAGTATTTGCAGCAGCGCTCAGGTTTGCAGAGCGATATGGCATGCCGCGATTACTCAACAGGTTAAACAAGTGTGCTAAAAGCAATATTTTCTACCAGGCGAATACATGTACTATCGCGCTGAATGTGAGCTGCAACACGTGAGCAGTGGCCGAAGCTGTGCTCTCGAGAAAAAAAGGACAGGGTTTTTGCCATTCCAGGAATGTGCATACCCCCGCGCTTTATGTTGTCGGCTTTCTACGCGACGCGATAATACAGGGGCCCGCAAAGAAGCCTGTAAGTCCTTAGCCGTTAGTGCAGTGTGCTTCCTGGAGCATGCTGCACCTACCTTCGTTACTATTCCACACACACACACACACACACACACACACACACACACACACACACACACACACACACACACACACACACACACGCACACGCACACGCACATACACACGCACGCGCACACGCACGCACGCACGCACGCACGCACGCAAACTTGCTCTAACTGGCTCTGCAGGTCGTTTTTATCCGTCTAGTAACTGCCTAATTTAGTTAATTAGCGCTGTTATAGAGATGAATTAACCTATGCTTTTTGGCTGTGTTGCGATCCCGGAAGGCGCCTGCTGTAAGCGGGAACGTACTATATCTCCAGTGAAAATGTCCTCAAAGTGATTGCCTCTACACGCCGTTCACCAATGTGAAATGTTTCCAGTCATTGGCATACGAGAGGCTTGGCAGCGGAGAGATCGCCAATTCACTGGGCTCCCACTGAATAACGCGCAGACGAGCACCACCCTGGAGCGGAAGCTGTCGCAAATGGAGGATCCCATCCCAGCACGTGGCCACCCCCGTCACTCGCTGCTCTATCGCGAGGGAGCAGCACCGCAGGCCGCAGGCATCGGCGTGCGACCCGACGCATCTAGCTCACCCCTGCGCCTGTCCAGGCCTTACTCCGAGGCGGTCAGGGCGTCGCCGCTGCGCTTTCCGCAGGTACAGACGCGGAGACGACGCGGGAGCACGACTAAGCAACTTACGGTCGAATTGCAAACAAGCTGCACGTGCAAAAAACGCCGTGCACTTTTATGCTTCATCTCGGAAAGACAGCGGAGCCAGCAGCAGTTCACCCAAAAGCATACGCAAAAATAGGGTTCGCCTCGATTGGTTTTTCTTCTCGAAGCCGCTGCCTTTCCGTACAGATCTTTATTTGTGTTACAGGTTTCAGCAGGAAAACCGAATGCCTAAGGGAAATTCTATGGGTTATCCTGATCTCATGTCTCAGCCAAAGATGATCTTCTAGCTTGGAACAACGAGCTTTTATTTTGCAATTTCCCCAGCATTTATATTAGCAGAGCAAAGGCATTAAGCTGTGAGCTGACTCTGGCTGGCTAGGCTCCCCTTCGGAAGTGAAGGGCATTTGAACTGTATATACGTATTTTTTAAAGCAGAGCTTGTTTGTTATTATTAGCTTGTCGCCGACTACAGTTTGCTTGAACCATTATGCGTACCTTATTTCCGCGGCCTGTCTCAGGCTCAATTCAGGGAACAATGCATGGTCGATACTAAAAAAAAAATTAAATTATGGGGTTTTACGTGCCAAAACCACTTTCTGATTATGAGGCACGCCGTAGTGGAGGGCTCCGGAAATTTCGACCACCTGGGGTCTTTAACGTGCACCTAAATCTAAGCACACGGGTGTTTTCGTATTTCGCCCCCATCGAAATGCGGCCGCCGTGGCCGGGATTCGATCCCGCGACCTCGTGCTCAGCAGCCCAACACCATAGCCACTGAGCAACCACGGCGGGTGGTCGATACTACGAAGCAGGACCCGTATTCACAAAATTACTTTACGCTAGAA
This sequence comes from Dermacentor andersoni, assembly GCF_023375885.2. Classification (NCBI taxonomy): domain Eukaryota; kingdom Metazoa; phylum Arthropoda; class Arachnida; order Ixodida; family Ixodidae; genus Dermacentor; species Dermacentor andersoni. The sequence goes on from NC_092816.1 coordinate 162,830,665, forward strand.
TTGCTCGTAAGATAAAACTGGAGCCAATACTGATGCTAGACATAATTCGAGCTAAGGCGAGTGACCAATGGCAAACATCACTTATGAACAAAAAGCTATGTGGCTACGGCCCATGGGTTCTAATTCACATATCTGTTCGTTCGTAATTGAACTTTGCCATTGGCCAGTCGCCTTAACTAATATTATGTCAAGAATCAGTATTGGCCGGAATGTTGTTTTACGAATACTTCTAGCGTAAAATGTGTCTGTGGATACGGTCCATATTTTCGCACGTGAGGCGTATGTCCGCTTGTGAATGGCCGGAAATCTTAACCGTCTGAGATCTGGCTAAATATTAACGCGTGATATTCTGCACTTACAAGGCGAATGATATAAAAGAGAAACAAATGATGTTGAAGATGCTTTATTGGCATCTCCTTTGAAGTACGATGATGGCAAATACATACCTAGCCTGCTTGAGTTAATCAGGTATGCTATTGACACGTACACTTGTTTATCTTTTCCGGGTGATCGCTTGTCACCGCCTATCAAATGTTATCGCACAGCGCAGGACGCGCCTGCATCTATCGGAAGTTTCTGGAATGTTATTGATGGTTCCATCGGCTGTCTGTCACCGAACGTTGTGTAATCTGATTGCATGTATGCGCGACGCGAATAGTGTAGAAGTTTGTGGAGGACACGCGGGTGCCAGCAATTACTCTGGAACATTCGACGACTGATGTATAAAAGCATCACGCGCTTGACCCGCTGATCAGACTTTGATGAACGCCGGCTGTGTTCGCCGCTGTCGCCGTTCTTTAAGTGTAGCCTGTATTTGTGGGCACAGGTTCGCCCAATGAAAGTTAGTTTTGTTCTTCACAGTATTGCTACTGTGTTCTTTATATTTCACTACCACGTGACACTATACATGCTTGCCATTCTAGCATTTTTTGTATTAATCTGCTTAATCTTTTTTTTTTTATCTTCCTCAGAACTTCTCTATCTACCTTGTCTCGTAGACCGCCCTTGTTACTACCCCCATGTAACTGTAACTTTTTCTCTGTTAGATTTTATCTAATTTGTAGGTTCATTCTTACTATCTCGTTTTTGTTTGTGTTCTTCGTTTTTTCCTTCAATGTTCTTAACTGCAGCTGTATTGACTTCACGTGTAGCACCAATAATGTCAAGGCAAAATTGCCGCGTGAATTCGCGCGTATTCTCGAGCTCCTTTCACGCTCAGAAAAACACTTTTATGTAGCGCGTATTGAGTAACAGAAAGCTGTATCAGGAGTTTTCCATGTTGTTCTACAATTTTCTTATTGACACTTTTCATCTAATTATAATAATTGAGAAGTTGGTTATTTAATTAGGGCTAATGATCTAATTAAGCGGAACGCAAATAGTAATCTATGTTCAAGCGACGGTAAACATTACCCTGGTTCTGTCAAGCTACGTAGAATTTGCATATATACATATTTAGGCCGAAGATTACATATATATATATATATATATATATATATATATATATATATATATATATATATATATATATATATATATATATATATATATATATATATATATATATACCACGTGACAGGCTTCCCACTTTTCACACACTTCAAACTTTTGTTTTGTTTTGACACTCCTAATCCTGACGAATTAAATACTCGCAGGATATAGCCGCCACGGCTGTAGCGTCAGTTCAATGTTACACCACAGCACACCCGAAGCCCAAAGAAACCTCACACAAAAGCAAAAGCCTGACCCACCACTTTTTGGAGTTATATAACCAGCCGAGCGACTAACCTATATAGCGGCTATATACGACTACTCAATATGTGCTAAGTGAGCCGCAACTGCTCAAAAAGACGGCAGCGTTACATACAGGGTGTTCAAAATTGTACTTACATGGTTTTCTTAAACTCTGGGAGGCACGCGAAGATCACCTGTGCAAATAAGGTATGTGGCCAGGGGGGCATAAAGTGAGATAATTATCGCTGTCAACAGCATAAATAACTAAAATTGAATGATTCACTTTTTGTTGACTGCCGTAAGTGGATATGTTTGTATTGAAAAGTTAGAGGCAGTCGTGCTTCTACGCAGTATCACTTTCAAGAATTCTTCTAGCGTGTCTGTGCTCCGAGATATCCGACTGCAAATTTTAATTGTCGTTCGCATGATTACGCATGCAAGAGAGGATCGGCGCAAAGCTCCTCCCAGATGTGACGCGGCTGTTGCGTGCGGCGTTTAGTCTGACAACAGGGTGGAGGCACAGGCAAAAATGATAACTGTTCCCTTTCCCCTCAGGGAAGGGCAACAGGGGGCGGTTCCACCTACCTAGCATGAGCTGCCTTGCGTGCTGCCTCGCGCCAACATGTCACGCCCTCATTATGGTGAGAACATCGTCCGAGGAGTCCAAGCGGAGCGCTAGACTTTGCTATCGCTGTCGACGCTTCTCCCTTTGGTCAAATCTGGCAAACATTTTAACGGTAACCACACTTTTATTGCGATGGCGCTTATATCGACACCCGAAGCGTATTTTTGCCGTCGCCGTCGCCGTGATGTTCCCTATAAAGTCCAAAAGCGATCGCAGTGCCGCCGCGCGCCGTATGCTGTATGTGCGAGTGAAAGTGTGTGAGGGGAGTCGACGATCGGCGGCTCAATGTCGCGCGCGCTATAGAGGGAAGGGGAAGGAGGCGCGCCGTATTCCGTCGTGCGCAAGCCACCGGGGGGAGGGGAGGGAGGCGGTGACGGCGTTGTACTCTGGCAGCAACTGCATAGTGCACGGCCGCGCGCCCTACCTTGAAAGCGGTTTGCGTTGGGAGCAGAGTCTATGTGCGTCGACGGCTTATACCTTTGTGCGCGCTGCGTTCTTGCTGCTCAGTTTGAGTTGAGGCGATAGACAGCACGAAGGTTCCTTCGCTCGTTGCTGCTGCCACGCTTCCTCACGCCAGCGTTTGACAGCGAGTGTCCGCGGTTGTCGAGTGTGATGTGTTGATGTTTTCCTTTGCACGCTGACACCATACTTGTTAGTTTAGTTTGTAAGCGTATGTGTGCAAGTTTAAACGGCCGATAAAGGTACGATCCTTACTTCGTATAGCTGTTTGCGCATTTGCTGTCGCACTCGATGCTTCGCCTTTCTTGCGAAACTGCGACACTCCTACTTTTTTAGCACACGCAAAAGTTGAAGAACACAACGGGCAAAGCTATGACGGAGTTCTCCTCGTAGACAGTGTGTAGCAACTCTTTAACGCCTATGGTCTTCGCTTGGCAGCAAAATAAAATAAAGTGAATAAAATAAAATAAAATAAAAGACGTTGCGATCAATTAAAACTCTCTATTGTTTCAGAGCACGCTGTCCGTGCCCGTGCCAGCTCCTCGGCAGCGAATGTTCTTCAACGGAAAGGGCCTCAGGCAGCCACCGTCGCTGACTTTACCGCGAAAGGGTAAACGTGCACCGACTTTCGTCAGATGCCGCCTACCATGTTATAGAACCCACACTTTGGAAAAAGAAAGCGATAGAAATGAAGAAAAGGGTAAAAAAAATCCGACGGATTCCTCTGCAAAGCTCGTTACTTTAGCGTCATGTCATTCCCGTTAACTATGGGAAGTTCTTGAATGTACAGTAGTGAAAAAAAAAAAAAAAGTAAGGATTTCACGATTCCTGCGCCAACTTTTTTTTTGTGTCATACTTTGCTCTAGACACTTACCTTCAAATAAAATGGCACAAATGCGTGTGTGGTCGACCAATGCAGTTCATGTCGCACTTAGTGCTTGAGGGGCCACTGACGAAAAAGAAAAAGAAAAAAAACACTTCTTAAGGTTTTGTGCATAATGGTACGTAAGATGCGTTTAACAGTCGTTAAGAATATTTTGAAGATAATCAAAATAACTCGGAGTATGTGATCTATTTCGCGACGGCCTTCGCGAATGCGTGCGCCAATCACATTACGAGTGCTACCGATCGTCGCGACAGTGATGGCGCCGCGGTAGCTCAAGCGGTAGGGAATCGCACGCGTCACTCGCGACAGGGATTCAATTAGCTGTCGTAACACCCAGTAGCTGCACCGTGCATTAAAGGACACGCATATAGCACAGATCAGACTGAGCACAACGTTAACTGTTTGCCCGCCACTGAAAAACCGTCGGCAATGCGCGAAGCAGCTTGCTGCATTCCACCAAGCATTCACCTTTCAATTGGTACTTCGTCTGAACAAAGACCCGGCACTCTTGGCATGACGATGATGTAACATCGTCACTGCTTGGACGTCCGTAGGCGTCCCGCTTTGTTTTTGCGCCATTTGACTACAGGCATCATCATACCTATAGCTAACGAATTCTACGTAGCGTCAGTAAACTTTGGTCACTCTCATTACGCCACGATAATGTCGATGTTGCCAGGTCCGGCATTTCGAGAACAAATTTGGTAATAAATTAAAATATTATGTGTTCCTTAAAGAACCCTTCATATTTGTTAAGTCTTTTTGATCCACGTGGGAGTTATAGCGTGTTGCAGTACTTAACGTTAACCAGCCGTGGCGTGCTTTGATACGAGCGAAGAATAAAATCGGCATTATTATGGTTTGCTTCCACTACCCAGGCATAGGCACGCATGTAAGAGATGGCTTATTCATAGGGTGCTTACTGCGAGCGGTCTTGCTTTTTTTTTTTCTTTTTTGCAGATTCGAGGCTTCACGCAAAAGTTGCCCAGAGCGGCCCTATAAAAGAGCGGCATGAGAGCAGGTAAGCATTATTTCATTGCGGTTTAGAATATTACGATCGTCAACTATGTCTCCAAGGCACATTGTGACACGATTGAGGTGAATTGAGAAGCGCGGACGTTGCTCAAAGTTCGACGGTTAGAAAGGAGGAAAAAGATGAATTGTTCTGACCCTTGCTTGATTGATTAATTGCTTGCTCGATGTCTTGCATTCTTGTTTGCTTGATTGATTAACTTCAAGGTCCCAAATAAGCACTAGGGCTATGACATACGGCACAGCGGAGGGCTTTTAAATAATAATTTCTACCAGGTGGGTTTCTTCAAAAGTGTACTTAAGCCCGATGCACGAAAATAATTTGCATCCTTTCCCCATGGAAATGCGCCAACGCGGCTGGGGATCGAACCAGCGACCTCGCTCTCAGCCGCTGAACACCATAGTCACGAGGCCACCACGACGTGTCTACTGGCACTTGTGACTTCTATGCAATCGACTTTCTTCCTAAGTGCTACGGGACTTCGCTTACACGACCGTAACTCGCGAAGGCCATAGTCTTTGAGACTTATATCAGCGAATTGTAACCGGACACGCAACACTGGAGCCAGATCCAGTAAGGTTTGACGAAGTTGCATCGACAACCGCTTCGGAACGATATCTGTCAAGTGTCTGCATGCATACAATGGCGCGTTTAGTGGCGTACACACTGCAATCGTTGGAAACAGTGCCTGCAGTGCATGCGTTAGCAGATCTGAGCACTGCACTTTTGCCCACTTCATAGCAACGCTATGGTCACAATGTTTAGTTCCATTTCATTGCGTTACCGAAGCATCTAAATAACATAGCTCTAAATGCTGAAACTCTAACCCATGTGTAGTGCCTAATTGCTTTGAACGTGCGCAGTAGGGCTCGGGAGGCAGCCGAGGAGGTTTATTTTTAAAGATCATTGGGAGACAGCGTACCGAGCTTCAATTTATTAATAAAGCGCGTGCGTATTTTCAGTTGTGAGTTGTACAGCACCAAGAACGCACTACGGCGAAGAGCTGTGCTCTCGCTTGCTTACGCACTTGCCATCTCTCGCCCTCTCTATCGCTTGCCATCTGTCCGCACATCATGGATACCTCTCTTTGCCTTGCTCTCTCCCACAACGCCAGCACAGAGAGTCTGCGCCCTTTTCCAAGTGGCTGGTCATCTCCGTTCCAAGCCGTGCTTCGGTAAAGGGTGTTCACGCTTACTGTTGCATGCAACCACCGTTTAAATGCAGCCAGATAACCATTTATGTTCCATAGATTTTCATAGGATATGATGTTTTAGACGGTGCACACATCCTATATATATATCTAGATTTATACAAACAACGTTACAAATACATACCAGTCATAACCTAAGTCTCATCCAGGCAACAGTACTGCAACGTTGTCATGATATTGCAGCTCAACATATGTGACCCGTAATAGATGCTCACTTTAGGTATGAAGAGATCTATAGAACATCCAGTTAATATTTTTCAGTCGACGCTAGCTACCCATAATTACAGGTGCCACAGCAGATCCACCGACATACTATAAAAGATAAATTTAATATAATGTTCGCAGCAGACGCGGTGCGGCAGAACACCCACACATTAGTGCACACGCCCGCGACGAGGAAGCGCAGCATACTTAATCTCCTCGACCTTCCGCCTGGAACACTGAGGGTATTAAGTTAACGAAAACTTTAAAAGTAAAGTGTACCAGAAAATAGGCAGTGTAGATGTATACGTATAATATGCAGACATGATAGTTTCCAAATATACTTTGAACAAATGATAAAACAGAATTGTGGCGTAAGGAACCCCCCCCCCCCCCAAAAAAAAAAAAAAATACCTATTGGGGGAGGGGCAACTATTCATGTTTGGTTCGAGAAGAATTCACCAACGAATATGATACTTCCTATGCGAAGTTTGAGCGCAGCTCTACACGTGTTTTCATTTCGCGATATATTGACTGGCGCGGACAATGTCTCGTGCGGCACGCTGCAAGCGGAGATGAATGTGGCGGGACTGCCTCGCTAATCTGGGTATCGCGACAGCCAGCACGTGGCTGACGCGTAGGCGTGATTCCCATCAGCCGCCGCCGACAGACATCCCAGGCAACGCGCGCTACTCTAGCGATCGTCGCCCCACTACGCTTTTCTTCTCACTCTTTCGCCATAGCCTCCTCCTCCGATTTCAGCCTGATGGTTCCGTCACACTCTCACGCTTCGCTTTCCTCCTCGCGTCTTTCATTCACCGCTGCGCTCCGCGATCGCTTTCATCTTTCGCTGTGCTCGTTCGCTCGGTTACGCCGATACCGACGCCGACGCTCGCCGCAGTAAAGGCACGTTCACACCGAAGGCGGAGCGGACAAGCGGACAAGCGGACAAGCGGATGCGGCCAAGCGGCCGCGGATTTTCCGCTTTGCGGAAAATACGCGGCCGCTTGGCCGGATCGCGCCCGGACCGATTTTTTCCGCGCGGATAAGCTGGCCGCTTTGGCCGCAGCCAATCAGAACCCGACACTGCAGAAGCGCTGGTCAAGGAATATAAACGAATGTCTTTCTCTGGGCTTTTCGCTTCTGTTATTCAAAAGCGTCAAAACGGCAAGTTGGGCCAGTTGGTTAGGTTTGTTACAGCGCAAAACAACACAAGGACAAAAGAAGGTATAAAACGACGACACGGCACCGTGTCGTCGCTTTATACCTTCGTTTGTCCTTGTCTTGTGTTGCGCTGTAACAAATCTTGAAAATCGGCTAGACAAGTGGCGAGTAAAATGCCAACAATCTCGTTTTCTTCGTCTGAGCTCATCATATTGCAGAAGTTGATAGCGGACGGGAGCGCGCCGACCCACGAAGAAAAAAATATCGAAAGTGCGCGCACAAACCCAAAGTGCCGCGAGATGGCGGCACGTCCCTGAAATTGCTAAAGAAATTGCGAGATGCCCCGCCTTCACGGCGGCGCGGATAGCCAGACAACGCGGCCGGGCGCTCGCCGCCTCGCCGCTTTGAAAATCCGCTTGTCCGCTTAGACGCTCCGCTTTCGGTGTGAATGTGCCTTGACGGGCGCCTAAGAGCTGCGTTTTAAAAAGAAAAAAAGTATTTTTGTAGTGTTGTTACAGCACACATTAGACGTCATGTGATCAGCAGCGTAACGTGCTATAGGCGAAGGCTGCCACGTTTCGGAACATAAATCCTCTGAAAATTTTCTACGAGCCTTCACTGTCTAACCTTAACCTGTGGTTCCACCTTTTACCTCTGTAAGACTTAACTACCACGTTCAATGGGACTGCCATTTCATACGCAATAAAGATCGGGAAATTTAGAACTATATCGAATTTATATCGAATTATATCGCATAAAGCTTTAACTACAAAACTTTAATTACACTCCCCAACAGATCCGGCATCCTAAATAAATCTTCAATAAAACTTAAAATGCACCCACCCGATATGATATAGTGCGTAAATTTCTACGACGAGAGTATGTAATGCCAATAAAGAGTAATTCTAATATAGAATTAACGTCAGTAAGACATCAGCTATATACTTTATATTTGCGAAGTAAATTTTAGTAGGTAGGCGTTTAGATATTGTGTCGAGATGTGGACGCATGGATTATACCTGCATGCTGATAGGATGTCGGTGGTTTATTGGTTCACAGCTATCGGTCTATGCGTGCGATATTACGGTATATAGTGAAAACTTCGCACTATCTAAGAAATGCGGCCTTACTGCGCCGTTGCCACCTTTTGACTCTGCACTATTTACATCATGTTGAATGACTTGTGAAGCGCGTTTTTTGAAGAAACGCCCAAGACAGTACAAAGAGAAAGACGCATAACAGTAGTGAAACACACGCAAGCAAGAAAGTCGTCAGAAGAAAGGGAGCGGTACGTGGTTGTCCGGCCATAGAGTTGGCTACAACAAATAATTACTAACTCTGGTGCAGTGGTCGTTGAGCTACAATGGGGATGATGGTTATCACATGGATTTGTCTAATCTTCCTGCTTGGGGTTTCACACGTTCTTGTGGTGTTATTTGTTGCGCTTTACATTTCTCAATTTCCAGACACTCATAGTTGTGTAAACACGGCAAGTTGCATGATTAGACTGTATACGTGCACACTTGCGTGATCACTAGTAATCGTTGCATTTATGACGCAATAATTTGTGTGAATTATGAAGTTTCAATTTAACAAAGCCGTTTGAAGCCGGAAAAACTACATTTAGGGAAATCCGACTTCCATACCCGCCATCCGCATGCTGGCCGAAACCGCCAAGCTTGCAGCTTCCGTAGACACTAGCGCCAGAATTCCCTGTAGTAATTTCTTTGTGGAAACATTAAGGTCGCGGGGGTGGGGATCGGGACAAAAGAAAAGAGTTTGGCCCTCGTCTGCGGTATGAGATAAGGCAGGAGAGGAGGGCAGCTCGCCTCATTGCACCACAGCCTCCCAGCGTTTCATCCGCTTGTATCTCGGCTTGTACTGCGTGCGTTTCAACAGCATACTTGCTGCGTAGGACGCTTCCTTGATGGTGCTTTAGAATTTCTAGTGATTCGCCGTACTTCCCTAAAATGCTCTATGATAAACCGCTTTCGTAAGCGCCTTCGCACTCGTTCTTCGTGCGCAGTGGCCGGCACCTGACGCGCCAGGCGGCCAAGGGTGATTCGCGTTCGGAGCGTATGAAGTCGGCCGTGCACAGCACGCCGAACCTGATCGACGCGCTCAAGGAGGAGATCATGGACCTCACCCGGAACAAGCTGTCCGGCATCGGAATCAACGAGCTGGTGCGTCTTTTTTCTTCCCTTTTCTTCTTTTTTTTTTTTGCTCGGACGACAACTACGATTGCCCATTTCAAACGGGTATCACACTTGCCGAATGAACGAGGAAATGCTTTAACTTGTTGACCCGGTACAGGTGGGTGTCGTGTTCTCGAGGTGGTGGTCCCGGAAATACAAGTGCCGGGCAGTACACACCATTCGGATGAGCCATAAGAATAAATATGAAAATACTGAGCGCACGCAACACAAATATATAGAAAAAAATTCGGTGCTTCCACTCTGTGCAGGCGGACGACCAGCGAAGCTGTGTATGTGGGCCCCTTAATGGCGAACTGTCCATTAGGATTAAGGATCGGGCGAGTTGGTGTTGCATTCTAAAACTGGTACAGCGCAACATACAATACAGCGCAACATGTTGCGCTGTACCACTTTTTGAACTGTCCATTGCCGTGTGTCAAACGCCGTATGCGCATAAGCGGAAGGCGATGCGGGACTCCACGATGTTAAGCCTCGGAAGACGACGGGGCACCGGGGGGTATACATACCCATGTATGGTTGCGATGCGCGGCAGGACACCTTTTACTAACGAATTCCGGCACGTAAGACAGTCACGCACCTCACCGTACTCCCAGTGCACACACTGCTTCACCGTAGCCAGGGCGATCGTGCATTGGTCGACGTTCCGCAGTGCAGTAATGGTTCTGAGGTCACTCGAAAACCACAAGTGGTCACACACAACACGGACCACACAAAACTGGTTCCCCACAAACTCCCTCTTAAACCTGGCCGCTGATCCGGTGAAACGTTGCAAGTTTGTGGGATCGGGGTCACATGGGCGGTTCGCATTTTTTCGCGCCTCGCGGTCCTGATATGCAGCACGCTTGCGGGACCACCACCGTGGGAGAGCGGAAGGAAAGCAAAGGAGACACGCAAGCGCTTGGAACGCCGACAAAGAGAGGGCGGTTGGAGCGTAGACATGGCAGACGCAAGTCAAAGTGCAGTATCTGTTCTTATCAGCTTAGTAACTGATACGGGTTGTATTTTCACCCATGGTATTAAACTTACTTTTGCAAGGTAGCGGAGTGCTTAAAGACTGCTTCACCTCCGCCGCGGATCGGCCTGGTATTGCACGTATGGGGAGACATTCTCGATCTACACGGATCGATGGACGCGCGCAATTTTTTTCAGAATCTAGCCATATACATTTACGACAGACACCAACAGTCGGAGGAAAGAAAAGATAGAGGGGCGCTTGCATCCGCCTCTTCTTTCTGTCCTCCGACTGTTAGTGCGCTGTTGCTTAATTGCAATGGGTTGCCAACTAGCGCAGTCACACACACCTTGTTTCAATGTAGTCCTACACCAAACATGAGCGTGAGGGGAAATAAGACCGCTATGTTATATGTTTATGTATATATAGCTGGAGAAGTGCTCGTACTACACGACGCGCTTGCGACGCAGGGCAAGGTCTCAGTTACGGACAGCATATTTCGGGACTGCAGCAGGAGACTCAACTCTGAGCGCCGGCTTCTCGCGAAGGTGAGCGCATCTGAACGATTTGCAAGTACCGCGAAACACCCGCAGCGGCAGCCCAGTGACTATGACGTTGAACTGCTGAGCTCGAGTTCGTGGGTTCGTCCGCGGCAGCTGCATAATACGCGGGCGTTATTATTTTTTTGCATTTCGATGGAGGCAAAATGCAAAAAAACATCCGTGTACTTAAAATAAGGTGCGCGTTAAAAATACTCTGGCGGTCAAATTTAATACACTAGCTCCAGCTGCCGCATGGCTAGTAATAACGCCGTGGTTTTGGCGCAAACAGCACCATTCTTTTAATTTTATTTCCTTGAAATCCGATGCAGTGCAGGTCAACGTTTAGTGACGTTGGTGCAGGTCGCGTCGACGTGCGACCAGGAACCATAAAATCCGTAGAAAGTATTCTTAACAGTCCATCAATTCCCTTTTGGACGACGCCGGTTGAGCTGAAGAATCATGGAAATATTATTAGTAACCCTGTCTCGTCGTTTTCTTTCCTCTCGTTTTTGCTTTAGTTTGCGCTTCTTGTGACACTTTTTCGTTTGATCTACAGATTCTTTGAATACATCCTTTTTGTTTCTGCATTCGGTTTCTTGGTGTTTTGCAAGTAGCACTTGGTTTAGTATACCTGATAGTTTTCGAATCATCGTGCGAAATTGTTTACCCTGCCTGATGCCTATACATGCCTATACAGGGTAGCTGTAATGTTTGGGCGCATTTTAATGTCCCCATAACTTCAGAAAAAATCACATCCCCTTGCTGTCCGTGAAGATGGTCGAACAGCGAAGCTGTGTTAGATGCACTGAGTGTTACACCGTGCAAGTCAAACTTCGCAAGTAGTCTCTATTGTGAATCTTTTGTTTCACCATTCTTTCACCTCATTTTTGCTTTTGCGTGCTTCGCTTGTTGAGCATGCTTTAGGAGTGCCTTTTTTTCGGTTCTCCCAGTCTTTCTTTTTTCTTTTTGCGCATGAGTTTTGTGTGTGTTTTTCTGTGCTTTCTTTCGTGTGCAAGTTGCTCCGGCCAGTTCTTGCGCGCCAGTAATGAGAGCAAGGTTTGGCGTGAAGTGAAAACCATCCGATTATTTTTTGTTCATTTTGTGTGTAACGTTGTATTGCCTTGGTCTTGTGTTGTCCCTTTCTACCGCTTGATCTTGAGTTGTCGTCTCTTGTGTGTGCACTGCTCGGCATGCCTCCTCCGCTTGCAATGCTTTGTCTGGAGACGTTGAATCTGCATTTCTTGCTCTTAAATCGACGGCAGATAACGGTGTTTACATTTAACAGTCACAGCGTTGTGCTTCAAAATTAATTCTGTCCCTCACGTAAGACAATGAATGGCCCCTTAAGCAATGGCTCATAGGGCCGCAAGCTCGGCTTCCCCGTTAAGACGATATAACAGAAGTGAAATTCTACGCGCGCGCGCGCACGCACGCACGCACGCACGCACGCACGCACGCACGCACGCACGCACGCACGCACGCACGCACGCACGCACGCACGCACGCACGCACCCACCCACGCACGCACGCACACACACACGCACGCACGCACGCACGCACGCACGCACACACACACACACACACACGCACACACACACACACACACACACACACACACACACACACACACACACACACACACACACACACACACACATGCGCGCGCGCTTATATTTTTCCGACCGATCGCAACAAGGAAAAAAGCTGTTTTCAAGCGAAGCTTGTATACGCTAGCCTGGTGCACGATATCGTAAAACTATTCCAAACTTTTCTATTCCATTTCTGCAATCGGCCCTCCGTGATTGGTCAAAAGCTTTCTTGGACCACCCCCCCCTTCACCTGTCTATCACGCGACGTCACGAAAACCGCGATCGCTCCCCATCGGATATGACGTGTACACGTTGATTATGCATGATTTGACCGAACAAAAGAAAAATAGTTATTTGTGATTCCACGCCTTTTCGCCATTAGCCCTCGGCTATTGGTAGAAAGTTTTCGGGCTGCACCCACTTCACCTACCTGTCACGCGACGTCACGAAACAGCGAAAACTCACTGCGTCAAAGTGACGTGTACGCGTTAAAAATGCATTAATATGCCGAACAAAACTCAATTTTCTTCTGAATAGCCGCAGGTTGCTCCGTTCCGGAAGGAATAAAACATGGCTGCCACCGATCGCTCAGGCACTGGCTACTTGCACTTGCCGGAGAGCATGAGTTTATTTTCGTACAATAAATCTTTTTGCGTGGCCGTGTAACGTTTTCGAGCACTTTCGGCACGTTTACGACCTCGCTCTGCCAACTCTTCTTTGCTGACGATCCGTTTTAGCGGCATTCTTAACCTTCCGTTGCATGCGGCCGCGATTCTCGAGAAGTCACCGCAAGCTGAGTAAGGCAAAGCGGACCAATCGCAGACGCCGGCGCCACACTCTTCATCCGGTTATTGATTTTCAGTGCAGTGGCTCGGCCTCATCGAATCCCTCTCCACTTGAGCGTGCTCCTCGCCTCTTGTCAGCCAAGTAGATAAGACAAGCCGCTCAGTGTAGGCAATGTTATTCGTTTTTCAAACAAACAAAAGTGACCTCCTATGAAGGAGGAGAGCGTATGATTGGTCTGTTCAGACAACCCTGCGGATGACCGCCCGATGCTTGCGTCGGCGGTTAGGCAAATTTGACGTCAGGAGATTGGAATAAAAACATGTTGGCATATTTTTACATTTTCGGGCCCCTGCGCCTACGACGTAACGCTAGGAAAAAATCAGCTGCTCTCACAGCTGCACATGTGGACGGATTGCTATGTAAAAAAATCAAGCAATAAACCCGTTGAACGGAGAATCCTGCTGCGCCGCCGCGCTACTGACGTCATTCTCTCCGCCTATAGGAGTCGTGTGTCTAGGTAACGTGAGAGTAACGAGTGTTCCTCGCGTCAGAACACTATCGCAGCTGCGATGGGTCGGCCGCGCGTCGTGCGTTCGGCCGCAGGAAAGGCGGCGTGTGATGAACGCCGCCGGGAACTCGCCTGAGAAAGGGCTCGTCGTCGACGTGCCGACCTCGACGTGAGAGAGCGCGAAGCCGTGGCGTTGCGAGAACGAAGAGCCGCGGATCCCGAGCTTCGCTTGCACCCATCTTCACAGTAGTGGAAGGGTGGCCAATTTTTTTTACTCTACGAGAGCCGGTGATTAGCTGTGGTGACGTGCACATCACTCGCAAGGAACATGCTTTCGTTTCAGCGCACATGATGTATACGTACGGTCACCTTGTGGTGACCTCAGTGAGTGGCTCAATGTTTTCTTTGCAGAAGAACAAGAAATTCTTCGACGTCCGGCATCGCAGCGGACCGCCCACGGAGGACCTGTCGACACCAAAAGCGACCCAAGGCTCGCCTGATGGTAGCTGGCCTTTCGAAGTGAACAGCCTAAGTAAGTATTTCTTCGGAGCCTGACGTGCCATTTCAGTCACGTCGTTTTCGCTCGAAGGTGATATCTATAGGCCCCCTGCGCTGGAGTTCCGAAGCAAACGTGGCGCCACCTGCTGGCGTGAGGCGTGGAATCGAGTAGTACGGAGTCCGACTCCCTGCATCAGTTGGCTGCGTAGCTATCGAATGCGAAGCGTCTATTTTACTTCTTTCTGGCGTGTATTGCATGCTTCCAGCGTCTGTAGCACTCAGAAGAGCTAACAACTTATCTTTGGTCAGAGACGCTACAGACCATCTTGGAGTAGTTGATCGCCTCATTAGCCAGACCCATGCAGAAAACGGAATCGCTGCCGCTCCACGCCCTGCTACGCAACGCAGTCACCGACGCTACTGTCGCGTAGTGAATTACCACGAACAGGAAGGACTGCATCACAATGTTCAGCTTTACCACTTTTCACTCCGCCTGTACGAAGTAGAGAGGTGAGAATGCAGGATAAGGGCCGTTAAACACACGGGCAAAGGGAAACTACGTGTACTCCGCGCGACGGTCGGTCACATTCGGAGCGGTGCGATTTTCGGGCGCCAACACCATAACAAAAAAGAAAAAAAAAAGGAAAAAATAAGAAAGGCCGCAGAAAGGGAGGAGATAATTCGAAATTGCCGAAAGAGTTAATTCGCAGTTTCTTTTAGAGTCACTGGGAACTCCAACATCAGCGTCATATATGACACTGAATCCATGATAACTCATTTCCTGCCACGTACAGATGTGTTTCGAACAAACTACGGACCTATAAATTACCAATGAGTGCAGGTCGCGTACAGCGCAGAGCAACCGCATCTGTCCTGCGATGACAGAAACTAACATACAATTGCGATGTAGTATCGTACAGGTACGTTTTATGAGTTCAACACGCAGGTTTTAACATTGTGAATTGGTATAGCGCTGCTTCACCGAATCTCGGCGGATCATCCCTCCGTCCATTGGCTAAAGCTTGTACACGTATTAATAGCAAAATGTGCTAAAAATGGGATTTGCTTGTTTTTGCGCTAGTTGGATTTTGGGTCATGGCGAAAGTCTTGCAGGCTGCAGCAGGACAAGACGAAGGCTATCAACAAGGCAGCCTCTGGTCGTTTAGGCGCTCATTTTTGCGATTTTAGGTGCGTGCCCTTTTAAATAAACAAACATAAACAAATAAATAAAACGAAGAAAAACTGTTGTGTTAGGGCAGTGGTGTAGGTACGTTAAGACGCCTACTGACGGAGACAGGAAGAATAAGGAAAAAAGTTATGTCACCAGGCTTATGCGACCTTGCAGAATCACAACTCAATTTTTAGCGTAGCTTTTAGTTTCCAACAGTCGCAATAAGAGTTTCGCTGCCTGCATTTTAATTGCATACTTTAAAACAATTGGCCCGTTTCAAACATTGCCTGTACATAACGCTTTGGAGTACTTCTAAAGTGATTTTTACAAAGGCAGTAACTGAAACACACACTTTTGTTTTGCCAGCACACTGACTGGCTCTGATGCACTGCTCCCCCGTCGCTTCCGTCTATTTACCGCAAAATTTCCTCTCTGTTGCTTTCATAGTTCTCCCAAAGCAGCTGAATAAATTGTACGCTGTTCGTAAAACACACTTATAACGCTCCGGAAGGCTTGCATACGTATGGTTTTTACTAAGACCTCTATTAGTCAACGCACTTTGAACTTCGCCTACATATTACCCATAAATTGCCCTTAATGAAACAATAAAACATGCACGAGGTTCCTTGTTTAGATGACCGAGTGCACAATGGAGTTACTACCAACCTCGTATAAAGCTTAAAAAGGAAAAAAAAAACTAGGGTTCAGTAATTGTTGGCAACGCTTCTAATTTGGCGATGAATGTTAAACTTTCTTCATACGTTGTAATTAATTAGACCTCAATATCCACCAAATATCACGTAGGTGTAATGTAGAGTTATCTCGGGACAATGGGCAGCCGAGCTAATAAGCAGTATGACACTTGGGAACATTTGCTGAAATATTTTTTTAAAATATTCTGTTTTATCCACACTAATATAACTTCACACAAAGATTCGCCATAGCGTTAAACTTGTTTTCATGAAATTTGACTTCGGGGGAAACTTGTATTTATTCAAAGGAAAGGGGATAAATTCTGCGTCTCTCCTAAAACACAACCATAGTGCTCCGGGGCGCTTGCGCGCGTAATTTATTACAAATGCAGATATAAATCAAGATATTTTGAACTGTTCCTACGCATTACCTATAACCTTAGTGTACGTCAGTGCACATTACTGATCACTAACTGCCAACTTCTAATTAGGTGAAAATAGAGGGTATGTTAAGTAGAGACGCGGATTTTTCATCGCGAAACATGGCCATAAAATAACATTTTTGAAAATCACATTTGCAGTTTCTGTAACTATTTTTCTATCTGATTTCAAGACATCTTCACTGAAAGCCACGTAAAAGTGCTCAAAAGATTTATTGTATCAACCAAGGTAGTGAAACACTTCGCGGGAATTTCGAATAAATGGCGTTTTTAAGGCCGCAATATCTCAACAATGGCGCAACCGAGCGCCGTGGTGTGGGTCTTGTCAGAAAGCGCATTACTCCGGGCTCAGATCTATTGCTCGGCAGGCTCCTCTACACAGAAACTAGCGCACATAAAGCAAACTATCGAAGGTAGTTCCTAATTAACCAATAGGCCTCGCCTGCAACGTGAATCCATCGCGCTTCGCCACTGGTCCAGCGCTCACTCCGTAGGGGCGTCATTTGCTCCTTGCACCTCTAGAGCTGTCGACGCATTGGCCACCGTAATCTCGACAAGTGTCAAAACGGGTGCTACGCTTCACCTTCTAAAACGCATTGTAGCTGCCCCAACTGCTGGTCAGAACACTTTTTTAAATAATTTGTGGAAACCCAAAATATGCTACAAATACACGATTCCCCGGACAATCAAAATAAACGCAAAGTTTGAAGTCTTGCGAATCAAGGGAAAGAACCACGCGTTTACCTACGTATGCAGCACTGCACCATCTTGTTCGCATGTCGGCTGTTCCCAGTTTCTGAGGATTTCCTGGGTCGAAGGTTCATACCTGTCACTGTTCCCGGTTGCTCAGGACTCCCTGGGTCGAAGGCTCATTCATTGTTCTCACTCTTCAGAGTTGCTCAGGGCTCCCTGAGTCGAAGGCTCATTCTTGTTGCTTTTCTCTGTTAGTCAAAACTGCCTGAGTCGAAAGCTCATCCCTGCCGCTCTTCCCAGTTGCTCAGGACTCTCTCGGTCGAAGGTTCATACCTGTCACTTTTCCCACTTGCTCGGCACTACCTGGGGTGAAGGCTCATCCTTCATGCTGTTCCCAGTTGCTCAGGACTCCCTGGATTGTAGGCTTATCCCTATTGGTGTACTCAGTTGCTTACGGCTCTCTCGGTCGAAGGCACATCCCTGTCACTGTTACCAATTGCTCAGGACTCCCTGGGTCAAAGGCTCATTCTTCTCACTATTCAAAGTTGCTCTGGACTCCCTGGGTCGAAGGTTCATCCCTGTCTCTCTTCCCAGTTGCTCAGGACTCCCTGGGTCGAAGGCTAATCCCTATTGCTGTTCCCAGATCCCAGTCACAACTCCCTGAATTGCGGGCTCACCCTCCTCGCTGTTCCCAATCCCAACACCCTGAGTCGAAGGCTCATTCTTCTCGCTGTTCCCTGTTACTCAGGACGCCCTGGTTCGAAGGCTCATCCTTCTCGCTGTTCCAAGTTGCTCAGGACTCCCCGAGTCGAAGGCTCACACTTTTCGCTGTTCCCAGTTAAGCAGAACTCCCTAGATCGAAGGCTCATCCCTGCCACTGTTCCCAGTTGCTCAGGACATTCTGAGCCGAAGGCTCATACCTGTCGCTCTTCCCAGTTTCTCAGTACTTCCTGGGTGGAATTGTCACCTCTTTTGCTGTTCCTTGTTCTAGCTCCCTGAATCGAAGGCTCATCCTTCTCGCTGTTTCCAGTTGCTCAGGACTCGCTGGGATGAAGGGTTATCCTTCTGGCTGTTCCCAGTTGCTCAGGACTGCCAGAGTCGAAGGTCCACCCTTGTCGCTGTTCCCAGTTACTCAGAAATCCCTAGATCGAAGGCTCATCCCTGTCAATGTTCCCAGTTGCTGAGGGCTCCCTGAGCCGACAGCTCATCCTTGTCGCTCTTCTCAGTTGCTCAGGACTCCTTGGGTCGAAGGATCATCCCTGTCACCGTTCCCAGTTGCTCAGAACTCCCTGACTCGAAGGCTCATCCTCCTTGCTGTTTCCAGTTGCTCAGGACTCACTGGATCGAAGGCTCATCTTTCTGGCTGTTCTCAGTTGCTCAGGAATCACTGCGTCGAAGGCCCATTCTTCTCGCTGCTTCCAGTTGCTCAGGACTCCCTTGGTCGAAGGCTCATCCCTGTCGCTCTTTCCTGTTGCTCAGGAATCCCTGGGTTCAAGGCTCATCATTCTCGCTATTCCCTGTTGCTCAAGACTCCCTTGGTCGAAGGCTCATCCTTCTCGCTGTTCCCATTTGCCGAGAGATCCCTGGGATGAAGGTTCATCATTGTCGCGGTTGCCAGTTGCTCTGGTCTCCTGGGTCGAAGGCTCATCCTTCTCATTGTTCCCAGTTCCTCAACGCTCCTTTGATCGAAGGTTCATCCCACCACTGCCACCAGTTATCTGATCTTATCGTTGTGTGCGCGAGTTGGCCGAAGTTGATGAGGACTTAGAAAAATGAATGTTAATTTGCATTAAGTACAGGAATAGTAAAATGCAAAATAAAAGTAAAATGTCATCGTTACGACCGGCACCAAAGAGGACGCTGCGACCCGTGAAAAGAACGTCCCTCTCCTCCCGATGTTTATATTGCTTATAACTCTTTCAGTCCGTCCGTCCGTCCGTCCGTCCTTCCGTCATTTTCAACCAATCGTTCAGCCCGTTCAGGTGCCGTCATGTTCATCTAAACGTCCGGCCCGTGCAAGTAGTGTCATGCTCGGCTAATTGAGATACTGCTTTGGCTCCATTTTCCCATGGCTGCCTCTGTCGGGCGTTGCTTCCCCACTTGGAAAGCGCTCAGGTGGAGGGTATGGGTCGTTCTCGAACGACATTCCAGTGCTGGAAGGCAGCTTTTCTCGGGACAAGGGTGAACTACCTCAAACCGCGCCGGCTTCCAGTTGCAATTTCGGGAAGTGTTGTTACGCAGAGGGAGAAAGAAGCTCCACGCTTGGCACAGAAGGCTGGGTTAGCGAACCTGTTTGACCAGTCCGATAGCATGGTTGACGCTCACCTGCGCAACATAATTGCCGTGCAAATGCGAGTGGTTGCTTTCAAAGAACTTGACCAATACTAGTTAATGGTCCGTTTCTAACAACGACTAAGCACATCGATCCTAGACTCACCGGGCTCGCGGCGAGGCATTCCGCGTATCGGCGCCTCAGACTACGCGACTAAGCACATTGGGCCTCGACTCCTCGGACACGCAGACAGTCATTTCGCGCATCGGCACCTCGCACTGCGGTACTAAGCACATCGAGCCTCGACGCCTTGAACCCGCGGCTAGGCATGTCGCGCATCGGCATCTCCGAGTGCGCGACTATAAGCACATGGAGCATAGACTCCTCGAACCGGCGGCTAGGCATTTTGCGCATCGGCGCCTCTGACTGCGTGACCAAGCACATCGAGCCTGGAGTTCTCGGACTAACGGATAGGTATTTCGCCTAACGGCGTTTCAGTCCCCGCATCGCCTCCTCTATTTTTTGCAGTGCGCGTGCAATCCCTCGCTCACCAATGGGTACCGTTGGTGCACCTTAGTTGAGTGAGTTGCCATGATGCGACGCTACCAGATGGCACGAATTCTTGCGTCACATGTGTGTCTGAGCGCGCGCCACTGCTGTTCCCGTGGAGAAGCGGTAGACGCTCCGTCCCTGCGTTTGTCGGGCTATGACGCGTCGGTCAGTCTTCTTCCCATTTCCGTCATGAGGCGCCATCCAGATGGCACTCTCCCCCACGACCGTAAAGTAGGCGCGAACTCTAGCCTACGGTAGAGAGTAAGAAATGACCATAGGAGAGGGTGATAAACGGTCGGATCGGCCGCATCTGGTTGGCAGTAAAGAATAGAGGAGGTGCATGTCTGCGCGACTTGGCATGCAGAGCGCCGTCTCCTCGGACCCGCGGCTAGGCATTTCGCGCATCGGTACCTTGAATTGGCCACTAAGCAGATCGAGCCTCCACTTATCGGACTCACGGATAGGCAATTCACGTATCGCCACTTTGGACTGCGGGACTAAGCATATGACGTGCTGACTTTTTGACCATATTGGAATCTTACATTTTCAGGGACTCTCAGATAGCGCGCCGTTGTTTCAGTAGCGGCCGCGTTCCTTCGTGTGTCGCCCGCCTCTTAGGTTCAACACTAAACCAGGAACAGAGAAGCATATGCTGCCCGGGACATATGGTGCCCCAGGCGACCCGCACGTTCTGAGATGTCAAACACCAATGTCGAGAAAGACAACGCTACCCACCGCCACAACTTCAGCTAAGGAAGCGTATAAGTGTTGCCGTTTGCACACAAATACATACCCGCACCTACGGTTAAAACGTGCCCTCTACCCCAGCGCATACGTGAGCACTTGCCCGCGATGTGGAGGCCAGCCAACCTTCGCCCGCATTACGTGGGAATGAAAGCTCAGGCCAAGCAAATTTGATACGCCTCACATTCCGGCGCAAAAATTCAAAACGGAGCATTCGGAGACCTGGCTCGACAGCGAGGAATACGATGCCCTAGTGGCTCTCCTCGACCAAGGACGGCGGGTTGCCGAGAGCAGTGGAGCTCTGGACAAGGGGCCCCACCCACCTGCTTCCCCAACCCGTTCGTTTTACAATGAACGTTTTTCAATTCAATTCAATATTGCTACAATATCTCGTAAAAATATCTATCATAGCACCCCTTCCTAAATAGAACCTCATCATGAGTTCTGTTCGCAAGGTCTCTTGGGCGAGCACGGACACCTGGCTGCAGAGCGAGGCATCAAAGAAAAGTACAAGCTGGAAAGCACCTAGCTTTTCTGCCTATCGATAAGTGGCTCTCGGATCCTAAGCTTCACAGCCTTTGTCAAGGGAAGATGACTCGGAAGGGTCCCGAGAGCCTTCAATAAATAATATGGTCAATTCTACCAAAAGAAAGAAAATGCTTCACGGATTGCACTGGATACTTCTATAAATGCGGCACTGGCAGGTACAACGCTGCAACTATATTCATGCCCACACAGAATTCTGCAGACGAAGAAAAAGATGGGGGGGGGGGGGGGGGAGGGCTACGAAGGCACACCAGACCAGAGGCCACACGTCCAAGAAGCCCCACACTGCATAACGCACCAAATACTACAAATTTGGTGCCTTTTAGAGAAGCGAAAGGAAGGTGAAACTTTGAGAACCGTTTTCTGAAAACTCTTATTTTCCTTTCTGATTAGCTTTAAGCTGATTGCTTTGTTGCCGATTGACATATTTTCACTCTGCTTTTTTGTCACGTTCCTTGGGCTACACTTCAGGTCGTGACATCCACGCTTTCATAGCTTAATTTTATCTGAATTTATGATGCAGCTATTTGTTCACGCCAAAAGTGTGTTGATACGAGAGTAACATAAAAATGGCAACCGAAAAACATTTTTGTGCTGCGAAAAAAAAATCTAGAATTTCCCGACATTGAGCACGCATTTAGCTTTGATGTCAAGACTTAACGAGCCTTAAGTTGCATTTCTAGGCTCCCCAAGTCTTCCACAAAGTGCAAAGACGAATAATTTTGCCAAATAAAACGTTCTCAAGATATCACTCTGAAACTTTTATGGAAGCATCAGGGAGACATCCCAAATATTTTTGTCAGTTTTCATCAAAATCCTTGAAGAAATAAGGAAGGTGATTTCGAAAGCCATGTTCCCCCTTAGATGTAATAGCGAAACTTTCATGTTCCTCGTTTAATTCGTAGTGTTGGAAGCAATTAATAAACCCTCGTTTGTTACGTATATTCATGCACCATACGACGTTTGCAGTAATATTGTAGTTACAATGTTATGGTGAAATAAATGTGTGTGCGTGTGTATGAATTAGCTAGGCTAAGATTTCTTTACAAGTGCTTGAAAGCGCTATGTGCAGGAAGGGTTTCAAACGGTCCGGTCAGATACGGAGAACGTTTTAAAGTTCGTCATTTAACTACAGGCAAGTGAAGCTCTGATTACTGCCGTTATGTGGCTTTTAACTTCAGTAAGTTAAAGCCGACTAGTAACGGGTTCTACCGTATAGAAAGAGCAAAAACACCAAGGAATAGTGTGTACTATCGCGCTTAGTATGAGCTGCAACGCGTGAGCGCTTTGCCACGCGTTTTCACGTCACAGCTCGTACTGAGCGTGGTAGTACGGTTTATGAATGACTCCCTTTACGAATCCTGTAGTTTCTGTTGTAACAGAGACACCGAATGTAGGGCAACTTGGCACGTATTCATCGACCTCTTTTGCGCTGCTATTGCGCTTCCAGCCGTGACTAAGTAACATGCTATGAAGGAGCAGAAATTACCTTTTTAGTCCCTCGTTTGCTTAGTTATGTTTACTAGCATTAGTTGTTCTACCAACCAAATTTACTGACAACATCTCGTGTCAGCTAATCAGATAATTGTATTGAACACACGACCCTTTGGGCATAACACCTGTTTGTGACTGGCTGATTTTCGAGTGTTTGCCATTCGTAAGTTTCAAGGGCGAACCAGGGTGCTGGGGACCTCGTGACGGAAGCTGTGATTAAAAAAAATTACGATTCTCATTTTTTTTTGTCTTGGTCATTTGATCCTACGAAACAGTGCCCTCGCTATTGCCGGGATTTGTAACTGTGCGCCACAAATGGTAATGATGGAATAAAAATAGGACAGAAAGAATGCTTGAACATAAAAAAAGAATCCCTCATGTTATATGACGCTGCCACAATGTATAAACGTTCTTACACTCACATAAGTACGAGAACAAGCACTTGATGCGGTGTAATATGCACATCGGCGCGAGCGATGATTCAGTCGAAAGAAACACGAATAGCTTGAACGGTTTGTTTCTTCTGCAGACAGCTCGAAGGTGGCCATCCCACCGTCAAGTATTCCTAACTCCGACACCCCGAAGGAGAGCTTCGCCTTCAAGTAAGTGGTCATTCCAAGCTGTTCCTTTCTTGCCGTTGATTACGGCAAGCTAGACCGATATTAAGCGGTGGAAGATACGCGTGAAGCCCTGTATGTTGCACTATACTTCTGGGGGCGCCCACTCAAGACTGCGACTTCACAGCGCTCTAATAATATTACGCCAATGACCCTTCTCGCTAAGCACGAACAGTAATTCTCACGCTGGCGGTGAGAAGTTCCGCGTCAGCGGCGCGCACGAAAGACAAGAGCAATGCATACCAGTGGTATCTTCGGCTGGCCGTTATCGAGAGCGCTGTGAAAGCGCGGTCCCCTATTCCGCTGGATTGGAACGGAGCGCACAAAACGGGTTCGGCTGGTTTCATGGCAGAGAGCCAGAGGCCCTCTGGCTCTGTCGGAGAACGGCCGTAGAACTGGCTGTTCCGAGGCAGAGCCCTGGGGCGACAAGCCGACGGTACCAAGTGGCAATGCCTCCGCAATAAGATCGCCGGAAAGGAGATCTAGCCCATCGAGCGTGAACCGAGGTTACAGGACGACAAGAGCCCGGCATATCGAGATAAAGAAGTTGAAGCGACCATGCGCTACAGGACAAGAGACAATCAGCTTAGCACAAGAAGTTTTCTCAATGTATGCAACAGAGTTTGTCGACCGTTGAAAAATGTACGACTTAAGCGTGAGTGGACTAAAAGTCGACGCCAGAGTCGGGAGAATACAAAGAATATATTCTACATTTCTTTTTATTTTTTTGCTTTTCGCGCTTCGTGAAACACCCCGCAGCGCTCAGCCAACATTCTGACGGCGGGTCGGCCGCTCGTGAGTTGTGTGTTACTAGAAAAGAATAGAATTGAGGAAAAGTGATTCCTACATTTTATACCAGTCCACTAGTCTTTCGCTAGTCATATGAGGAGTGTCGTAATGACCTTTTTGCTTGAGATTGGTGTTTTTTTTTTCAGTTACACTTATAGTAGCCATACGTAAGGGTATGCATATACGCAGATAAGAAAATCATGAAGTCGCGTAATAATTTTTTTTCAGAAGCTTGTTTTTGAAGAAATCGTTATTTGCGCGTTTCATCAGAGATTAGCACGCACGCCTCGCGAAATGGCTGGTACGTTTAGCCATACTTTATCGCTTGAAGGGGCCGCGCAATAAGACGAAGGCAGAAGGCAGGAACACACAGGACAGCGCCTGTTCCTGCCTTCTGTCTTCGTCTTATTGCGCTGCCCCTTCAAGATGTTCAACCAGTACCAACTCGCCCAAATGTCGATCCTTATACTTTATAGCAGCCAAGACAGAAAGTGCCAAACTTACTCACATCCACTATCGGGTTTTACGTGCCAAATCCGCAATATGATTATGAGGTAGCATAGTGAGGACCCCCTTAAAATTTAGATCACCCTGGTTCTTTAACGTACGCCTTAGCTTATGTGCACGGGCGTTTTAACATTTCGTCGCCATAGAAATGCGGCCGCCGCGGCCGGGAAACGAGCCTCCAATCTAGTTCGCGAAGGTTGCAATGTGGACTTGTTTGTAATGCATCTTCAAGGGGTGTACGGTAGCGCGATTAAAAGACGGGACAAAAGAAGACACACAGGGACACACTTTAGTGGACACACTCCTATCTAGTGCATGGCAGTCCAACGCCACAGCCACTAAGCCACCGCAGCGGGTGCACCAAACTTTAAACACCAAACTTTAAAGTGCGCCTTTGCTGAGCATATTTTAGTGTGTATTTTATTAGTTTTTCTTTTGCTAAGCTTTGTCGCAATAAGCCCGTGAGATTCAGAAAATCGGTGAAGCCAAGACATGAAGATTTGAAGATGTGCTCCTGTTAGCACAGTTCTTAGACTTTTCAGCGTCCGCTCAGTGCACTGTACGACGGGTTGAAAAGGCCAGCTTGTACCAGTCGCATTAGCTTAGTGGCTATGGCATTGCGCTCCTGAGCTCAAGGTCGCGTGTTTGATCCTGGCTGTGGTGGCCGCATTTTGACGGGAAACTAAATTCAAGAACGATTGTGTACTTTGACTAAAAAAAATGACAGGTGGTCAAAATTAATCCAGATTTCCCTAGCCTGCCCCCCCCCCCCCACCCCCCCGCTACGACGTGCCGCATAATCATGTATTCGTTTTGGCACTTCAGGCCTCACAATTTCTTTTTTGCCAGGTCAGCCTGAAAGTATAACGCCTTTGAACGAAGAGTTAGCGGGGTAATATCTAGCGAACTAATCCGTGAAATCCCTGACCGAACACACTAACTAGTCATGTCATTAATTGACCTACAGAATTTCACTAATAAAGCCTTTGAGATGAACGCAGTTTTCTTGTTGTTGCGTTCTTCATTAAATATCTCTCATTTATCCCTACCAAGCTTTACCCAATGCTTCTTCACGTACTTAGCTGGAACAACATCGATGTCATCATGTGACATTCCCCTAGAGCTTATCATGATTGCTTTCTGATTTAATTACCGTCTCTTAGCACTCGGGACCATAGCTGCTGGGCGTATTTTTCTGAAACTTGACATTATTATTTCTGACCTGCACTGCTTTTCAGACGTTGTGTTCCTGTGTTCTTTCCTTTCGCCTTTCAGCACATAAATTCTATTATTTTAATCGCGCAACAAATAAGAACCTGGAATTTTTTATGTGGTAGCAAAATGGGAAGAAAATTCGCCATGGGAATAGCAGGATGCACAACGATCGTCTGCGACTGTAACTGTGATGACAGAAAAGCTCGTCTCCACCAGCACCAAGGATTCTTAGCGAGCGCGAACTGCGAAAAAAAAAAAAATGCTGAGTTAGACAGATGCCACTAAGCTTTGCAGAAGAACATATTAATAAGCTTAAACAATAAAAATGCAAACTAGCTACAAACTAAAGTGACAGTACAAGAACTAAAGTTGAGGGACAAATGCGAGAACAATTTCGTTATCGAGGCGTTGTGCACTGTCATAACGCAGTCATCGCACCTGTCGCAGTCATTATCCCACGCCGTTAAATCGTGACAATCATAGCAGTGCAGCGCTGCCGCAAAAGTCCGAAATCAAAAGTTCGTGTGTCCTCTACAATGAAGATTTCTTGACAACCCCATTTCGGATATTTCTCGTGGTTTCCGTTTTTTGTTCGTGATTAGGTTCTGCACGCCTTGCATAAGCCACGAGTGTATGTACGCATCCCTTCGCGGCAGGTGCCAGACGCCGGCCAGCTCGGAGGCGTCGCCGAGCAGGGGCGAAGGCGTCGCGAGCAGCTGCCGCTTCAGCACCGCCACGCCGGCTCCGCTCAGCAGCAGCGGCAGCGGGGCGCAGAGGCCGCGCCGCTTCCTGGCGCGGTCGTGCCGCTCCCGGCAGCCTTCGTCGATCGCCACCTCGCACGACCTCATCAAGCCTCTCATATCCAGGTGTGATGGCATCGCCGAAGTCAGTTAAACGGCATTGAGGGAGAACCGAAAAAAAAAAAAAAAATGGGAGATGAACTCACATCGAAACGTTCTGTTGCAAATGGCTAGATACATGCAAACATACAAAAGGCCCGTGGTACAAAATAAGGATAGACTTCACTAAAACTAGTAGCGTGCAGAAAGTGCTTGCACGCTATACAATTCTTTATGATACCGTCAACGAAGCATAGCTGATTGAACGAAAAATGGCACACGTCGTCACGGTACGTTATCGTATGTCATCACAGAAGCATCCAACACAGGGAGGTGGCAACGGTGCGGGACAGCATAATTTTTTTTATATACAGCCGCCATCTCAAACGTGAGAGCATAAGTGTTAAGCATGAATATAGAACGGTGCATAGTGCATTTGTCTACTCCTGTGTAAAGGCGGAGCAGGATACTTAATAACATATACTTTGAAGAAATTTTAGTCATAACAATAACGCATTACATTGCAATCGCATTTAATAACAAAGCGCGCGTTGGACCGAGCTGTTCAGTTCACTAACAGAACATACACATTCCTGTATGTTCCGTTAACACCAAATTTGTGTATGGGTCCCTGGGTTTGTCTTTTTTTAATTGCGTTATTTGTTTGTCTGTTTCACTTTTGTTATCGCAAATTTATATGCACGTTCTTTGCGTCCTTTTGTTCTGTTGCAAGTCTTTCTCTGTTCTCTTCTTCCAGCTGTTTTTTTACCAAGAACACATTGTTGTTCTGGGCACTCAATGCAATACGCGTTTTATTTATGCCAAATATGCGAATGCTGCACTTATTGTCCACATGTTTGCCCTTATCTTTGTTGCTCTTTTTGTTTGGTTATATTCATTGCCGTGGAGCAGCAAGAGACCGGGTATTGTCAAGCTGCTCCTAAGCAGCTTTTTCTAGAGGCGCACTTTCTCGCTTGGAGATGCATACATATCGATTTCATTTGAAAAGCAAACACGTAATATGACGTCTTATATCCAGACGTGATGCTGATGGGTTTAGCAAGTTTTCAACTCCTTAAGAATAGTTGAAAAGTCAAGCAGCGAGTGACTGACCCAAAACGGTCACTTCTCGACCAAAGCAAGCTGCGAATCAGAAGAGAACTCCGGGAAGTCGAGTGCTGCCGAGTCTGAAACTTGGTGAATTGGTTCATCTGGTGCTTAGCAACATATTCTGTATGTAGACACGAGGGGCATTTTTCATCGAAGCGCGACATTGTTTCCATAATAATGAAACATACTCAAGCTGCACAGCGATGGATACTAAATGCACGAAAACAACAGGTGGGACTGTGGGGTATTTTATGTAGGAGTTTTTGTTCCTGCACTAAACTGTGACGAGCCGAGTTCAGTTCACGAAACCGTGAACATGATCGCAGCAACTCCACCAAAAGAACGCGCTATGACAACCAGTATTTTTTGCACGTATGCGGAATGTCAAAAATTTAAAGTTTCATCAATTTTATTTAGTCTTGCAGCATAATGTCTTCCGCGATTCAATAGCGCGGTGCACCAGATGCTCATGCGCGAAGGTCAGCAGCGACAAAATTACCTAGACCAGGGACAATGAACGCATGAAAGGAAATCTGTTCTACGTTCCATGACGTCGCCTCGTAGCAGCGACGATGACGAAGGCGTGGTGGGCGTACGGCAGCGCAACTTAGCCAGCGCCACCAGCAGCAGGTATCCGTCGGTGGCGTCCAAGACGCATCCTCCCTCCGGCAGGCTGAGGTCGTCCCGGCCGCAGACGCGAATCACCGACCTGGTGCAGTCGATAGAGTCGCAGCTGTTGAAGCGATCGGCAAGGCCTCCGATGGGCGCCGTGAACACGGTCAGCGAGGGTGCCCACCGCAAGGAGTCCGAGGTAAGGATGCGGAGAGGAAGCACACACGCGCGCGCGCGCACGCACGCACGCACGCACACACAGGCGCACGCATTCACGAGCAAGCGTGCACGCCCACACGCACAAGCACAAAACACACACAGGCGCACGAGTTCACGCGCAAAGACACAGGCACTTTCACGCACAGACACAATCATTTACGAGCAAACACGCACACACGACAAACGCGCTCACACACACACTGCAAACACACCTACAGACACGCACACACACACTCAGAGAAGCACACAATCACGCGCAGCACGCACATGCACGACACATACGCGTGCACACAAGGGCACACACATACGCAAGGGCGCACACAACACCAGCATACGCACGCACAAGAATGCACGCACACACACTAATGCCCGCGCTCAAACGCGGACAAGCACACCCATGTGCACAACACACGTACCTGTACACACAGACGTACGCATTGGCGCGCAAACGAGCACGCACTACAAACAGGCACGCACACGTGCACATATATAGAGACGCACGACACAAACGCGCACACGCTCACACATACACTACAAACACACGTGCCCGCGCACGCATGCAGAGACGCACACACGCACACAAGCACATACACAGACACGGAGAGACGCACGCATTCACGCACAAGCATGAGTGCATACACACAGGCACACAAACACACATACACGCACGCCCACAACGCACGCACACACACCCGCGCACACTGACGCACGCATTTACGCGCAGACACGCACACATTACAAACGCGTACACGCACGCACATATACACACAAACAGTCGCACACATTCAGGCGCAAGCACGTGTGCTTGGTCCTTGTTTTTATTTATTGCTTGACGGCTGCCATGCAGATCCGGCTTCAGTAGTTTCTACACGCTTGCATGCGGTTCGTTAGGATGTGGACTTTCTCACCTGCGTTTGTGTGCGCTGCAATAGCCGTAACGATGGCTGTTCTCCAAACTGTACTATGTCCGCCGGGCGTCGCGGTAGAAAAAAGAGCTTGTTAACTAGAGTCAACGCGAGAGACAAGGCCGGCGTGACATGGTTTATGTATATTCATGTTCTGAAATTGCGGGACGGGAAGATGGTGCAACGTTGCACAATTGCATGATATTTTCACATTATTAAATGCGTAAGCATTTCTATGCTTGCGCAACGAGAAAACCGTCCGTCACGTAAGACAAAAGATTGCCGATGATTACGTTACTTCCTAATGCGAAATTTGAGCGCAGCTGTTCAGCTGTTTCGGCTTTTCGATATATTGAGGCAAAGAATTCGAGCAAGACATGCATGTGCAGTTACAAACAACTTTTTATTCTTCACGCATATTCCTTCTTCTAGAAACCCTCCACTCCCAGTCTTGATTGTCATGAAGGAAACTTTGTGGTCGAAGAAATAAATGGATATTTGCTAGACTTGCTGCACCAATGCCTGGTTCGGCGTAGCGCACCTATGGATTCTGACGGCGACGGCGCTGGGCCTCTGCTCGGGCGGCTCGTTTAGCAGCAGCGGCAGACGAAGGACTTCCACCGGTTGCCTCGCTCATTGCTCAGAAAGAACTAGCTGAGAATAAACTACTTACATACGCAGACGGATGATATTCTAATATAAACTGTATGTGAGTCTCGGACAATCCGTCTTGTGCGGAACATTACGCACCAGCGGCCGCAAACCCTTGGCGCAACTGCGTCGCTTATCGAGAGGTCGCGGGAGGCGGCGCGTAGGCGCATAGGAACGTTGTGCGGCGAAGAAATGGCAGCGACTGACTGACGCCGCTGACGTTACTAGCGAATCAACTGAAGGTGGCTCTGCGTTTCGGCTTGGGAAGCGCGCACCGTGATCCGCTGATACATGGCTGATACCGAGCCGGCGCTTCCGCGACCGGAGAACACCGCGCGCTCTCGCGCGGTCGCCGCCACGGAGAAGGGGGAGGGGGGGGGGGTAAGGGGTACACGCAATGGCGAACGGCGGTGGCTATGAGTTTCTGCTTGGGCAGCCGCACATCATCGAGATCAGCCGCCACCGAGCCGGCGTTCTCATTGCCGCCGCACAGGGGGTGGCATTAGAGGAGGAGCGAAGAGAGCAAAGCTCGCGCCGTGCGCGAGAGCTGACTTCAGGAGCGCGCGCTACCAGAGCAGCGTGCTGGCCTCGGCTGCAGAGCTGGTTACGACGAGGCATGACGGCGACGCGAAACGCAGGAACGTGCGCCAAAGAGCTGCGCTCTAAAATGTGGGCCGATCCTGGAGAGAGTGCGATACCGGGCGGACCCGCTGCGGAAGTGAAGCAGGCTTCAAGCACTCGGCAAAATGAAGCGAAAAGTGCATACATTCTTTGGAATCGCGCATACAATATAGACAAAGTCTGCAGCAGCAAGCAGCTTTCCCTTCGCGCTGCCTGTCGCTTCGACGCGAACGCTGCGGCGAGTACTTAGCGCTCACAAATCTCTCAGCACACGCCGCACCCTCCCTCTTTCGGAGATCGCTTTCAGGATATGGGCCCGCGCGGCACATAATGGATCGACGCGGATGGATAAGGCGCCAAAGAGCGATAACGGCTTATAATGATCAGTACGTCATCAGCGCACCTGGATACTTCAGGACCAGCAGTTTTCTTGCCTCATCAATTCACTTGGAGCCGCCGTCCGCCGCAGTTCATGTTGCGGCAGCGCTGTCTTTTATACCGGTGGTACAAGTTTCATAACGCTGATAATGACACCGGGCCGTGTGGAGATGAGCAAGTGGTGCAATGCTTACGCATACTTGGACAATTTCCACAGGAGTTTCTGCGTAATTTTTAAGGCGGAAGCCTTTAATGGCTCATTGTCAAGGTCATCTGCCGTTAGCAGCAGAAACTGTCACAACTTTCCGGCCTCCTGATTGGTCTCCTCTGTGTTGTGACGTCACTGTCGCTAGGCGCAGGTGTGCGCCTCCTGACTGGTTCGCGTGCGTGACGACACCCGGGGTGGTCACCCCGAACCACCCCGGGTGTCGGAGTGGTTCAGCGCCGCGCGGGATGACTCATCACATCGGCGTGCGTGGCGGCCGTCTGTTCCACGGTGCGCCCTAACGTCACTGTCGTGAGGTGCTTGAGGTGGCCTCCCAATTGGGCGCTGTGTGGCCTGACGTCACTGTCGCGAGGCGCGCGTGGCGACCGTCTGTTTGGGTGTGGTGTGGCGGCGGCGATGGCGGCACTTTACTTTGCAGTATCGGGTGGGAAGGACGCCTCGTCTCGTCAATCCAGTGTCTTCCAACACGCGATGTGCGACAGCCGCTGAACGCAAGCGGCGCTCAAGACAGGCTGAGCGTATACGTCGCATGCATCAGGGCGGCGAGGCGCGTCCGACACCACAGAGTACAGAGTCCAGGGACACGATGGGCCAACGCAAGAGAGGCAATGCGATTGAAGCGACTCGCTGCATCTCCGGGTACCAATGGCAAATGAAGCTCGGCGGCGCCGTGACCGCCATCTTGCCGCGGCAAGCCGAACAAGTACAAGTAAATCGAGCGAAGTGGATGATGAGGATGGCCAACTACACCCCGACACCGCCATGGAAGACGCGTCTCCTCCTGATCCACAAACTGCACTGCAAAGCAGCCATCCTGGACGTGGACCTACACAAGGAGTTCACCGGCCATGAGTTGCAAGCCGACATCCTCCCATGACAGCTTTGAAATGATGGACTCAGAAGACATCGAAACGATAGACATAGGCGTAAACGACGTTGCAGGCATTTAATAAACAAACAAACATTCACATAACAGTGTACGAGTTGTGTGCCTTCGTGGTGTTTCCGACGCAACAGATCGCCATTGGCAATGGTGTCAGGCTTCCGCCGTTTCACACTTTAGTCTCGACAAAGTGTCCCGTTTTTTTTTCATTTGTGCCATTGTCAAACCTTAGAATTTTTTCCCGGCACACTGAATTTCTTTTTTCATGTCAATTTTTTTATTTATTACTTGTACGTGCGTGTACGTCGACGTCGACCTCTTTCCTGTTGAGTTTGGCTAACACGCCTTTTTTTGTTATAAAATATTTATGGCAGCCTCAATTTCGGCACCAGGCAGGCAATTTTTCACCGCGTAACTGCAGCAACGAGGAGAAAGCGTGATTTTTTGTTTTGATCTCTTCATGAATCTTTTGATATATCTTTTCTGTAATGGCGTATCAGGCCGCCAAGTCTTAAAGGGTTAACAAGACACGGAAACTTGAAAGAAAGAAGTGCCTGTTGGGCAGCCACGAATAACTTTGAAGGTAACGTACAGTACGTTCCTCGCACATTTAAGGTCATTGCATTTATGTGTAAAAATCCCTCGTCACTTTGCCTTCTGAATCTGTCAGCAGCAAGCCAATTTAAAAAGGTGTCCGTTACTTCATGAATGGAGAGAACATAATTTGTTCAAAAGAAAACATAGAAGGCTATCCAGCGCGTAACTATACTACTTCGTGCTAGCTCAAGTTTTTTGCTCACGTTTTTCAAGAGGAAACGAATTGCTTCCTGCTAGATGGACCACGGGCGCTATAACGTAAGACTATTCCAAACTTTTATATTCCAATTCTGCAATCAACCCTCCGCTATTGGTGAAAAACTTTCTTGGGCCACCCCCACTTCACCTGTATGTCACGCGATGTCATGAAAACGGCGATAGCTCCCCATCTGATATGACGTCTACACACTGATTATGCATGATTTGACATAACAAAAGAAAAATAGTTATTTCTGATTCGACGCTTTTCGCCATTAGCCTTCGGCTATTGGTCAAAAGTTTTCGGGCTGCAGCCACTTCACCTGCCTGTCACGCGACGTCACAAAACCGCAAGAACTCACCGCGTCAAAGTGACGTGTACGCATAAAAGACGCATTAATATGCAGAACAAAACTGAATTTTCTTCTGAATAGCCGCAGGCTGCCCCGTTCCGAAAGGAATAAAAGATGGCTGCCGCCGATCACTCAGGCACTGGCTACTCGCACCTGCTGGAGAGAACGGGTTTATTTGCGCGTAATAAAACTTTTTGCGTGGCCGTGTAACGTTTTCGAGCACTTTCGGCACGTTTACTGCCTCGTCCTGCCAACTCTTCTTTACTGAGGATACGTTTCAGCGTCATTCTTAAGCTTCCGTTGCATGCTGCCGCGATTGTCGACGAGCCACCGTAACTATTAGTAAGGGAAAGCGGACTAATCGCAGACGCTGGCATCACCATCTTCATGCGGTTATCGATTTTCAGTGTAGTGGCTCGTCCCTGTCAAATCGCTCTCCACTTGAGCGTTTCTCCTCGCCTCTTGTGAGCCAAATAGATAAGACAACCCGCTCAGCGTAGGCAATGTTATTCGTTTTTCAAGCAAACAAAAGCGACCTCGTATGAACGAGGAGAGCGTTTGATTGGTCTGCTGAGACAGCCCTGCGGGTAACCGCCTGATGCTTGCATCGGCGGTTAGGCAAATTTGACGTCAGGAGATTGGAATAAAAACATATTGGAATAGTTTTACGTTATAGGGCCCAACGAGTTGTCTCACCAGCCAAAATTGTGCATTCGGTAGGCAGCTGAGGTCCAGCTCAGCTGCATCACCTTATCGCATCACCTTATCACCGCATCACCTTATCTAGTTGCAGATGAACGAAATATGCAACACTTTATGGAAGGCGCTTCCGAAAAATGAAGAAATAAGTGCGGCAAGGAAGAATGCAAAGTGGATGTAGCATTGCTGTATAAGTTCGGCCGTTCCTCTTTAAGTATGGTTGTCACACCGCCAGGGTATGCGCAGGCACATTTATAGCGAGCTGCACAGATCGTACCTTTGTGGCTTTATAATGACAGCTACCACCAGCCCTGGCCTTGGAATTTGTTTAGAAATGCTGCATTGTTCATGCTTGCGAAAATATTTCAAAATTTAAACTGGGAAGGTTTGTACAGGTGAAACGTACATTTGGTAATACGCATGTCCAATCACACGAGTGTTCACTTTGGGATTAGACTTGCCTTGGAGCACAGAATACTGATGTGCCGTATTTCTTCCCTTTTTTTTTTCAGCAGAAGGTCGAGGCTGCAGTTCTCAACTCTGGTGACCAGAGGATTGCGACGTGAGTGTTCTTGCTTCGGAGCGATACGAGTATGAGTGGGCAATGCGTTCTTAATTACGTTAGTTAAATTCTGGGGTATTACCTGCCAAAATGACAATGTAATTATGAGGCACGCCATAGTGGGGGACTCCGGTTTAATTTTGACCACCTGGGGTTGCTTAACGTGCACCCAGAGCGCGGTACAAGGGCGTTTCTGCATTTCGCCCCCATCGAAATGCTGTCGTCGTATCCGGGATTTGGTCGCGCGATCTCGTGCTTAGCAGCCCAACCCCATAGCCACTAAGCAAACCACGGCGGATAACGTTTCTTTTTTTTTTATAGTAAACTGTCCTTAACAACAGGGAAGGGAAGGCCTCAGGGAGCTTCGCAACATTGTTCAGCGGGCTGCTCACTGGTCACATATCGCCACAACTATCTCTCTCACAACCAGCTCTCGAGAAAACCGGGACCCATATACGAAAAAAAAAAGCGGTTTTGCAGGAAGGCATAGCATCGAAAGCTATAGAAAGCTCTAGCTCGAGGCCCTTGCACGGTGTTCTAACAATTCGCGGAGGCGACGTTGCGCAAAGCAGCATGCACGCCAGACAACCCAATGCTGCCGTCCTGGAGTAGCCGCGCTCTGGCAGGCACCAAGCATGTCCCAACGCTGTTAGCGCCGGTAGGGACGCCGGTAACGACGTTACCGGTGTCGCACGTGGATGGTCCACGGGATGAGACCGGCGGAAAACCCGCCGAAGTTTGTCAGCGCCAAAAGAAAAGATTATGCCGATTTAGCTTGGAGTTGACTGTGCGTTACGCTGCGACCAGTGCGTGGTATGCACGTTGCTGCTGAGTACGAGCGCTAAATAGGGAATGTGCAACGCTCGCGCCCCCATTTGAAGCCAGAATGCTCGCTGCACTGGGATCCGGCAGAGCCGAGTGAGCGGAGCGTGACGGCGCGTCCACTTGGCTTCGTCGCTTTTGCAGCCAAACACCATGTCACCTTCTACGCACGGGCAGAGCACGTACGCCGATATTGTGACAGCATGGCGGTGGTGGTGGCGGCGACAGTGGGAACGCACCTCGAATGACCGTATAATCGCAATCGCAATAACAGCTTGACGTTAAAGCTGTTCGAAAGTGCAACTGCCAGATAATCGCGACATTAGGCGTATTCGTAGCGAAGAAGGCGCTAGGCCAATGGCAAATTTCGCTTACGAACGAAGAGCCTTGTGAATCCGGCCCCCGGTTGATTGCAGTCGACTGACGCGTTGCGCGTGCAAAGGAAATGCCGGAACCTTACGGAGCTTAAGTAGCCTTGTTTCGTCTTTCAGGGACCTTGTGGGAGCAGCAAGACCTGCAGTGTCGTCATCAGGTATGCATGTCGTCTTCAGTTCGAAGTGTCCTTGCATTAAAATGTGTCCGGAAGCAAACAAATTGCGAACCAAGGGATCGCTAAAGAAAGCCCCAGACTACAGTTACTTCTCAGTTTCCTTAATTATGTTACCTCGAACCTTATTTATGACGTCATGTATACGTTTGAGACTCCGAAGTTTGACATCCCACGTACTGTGTTCCTGGTAAACTCTGAAAGAGCTCTAATGTCTCTAGAAGAATGAGATATACTGTCAGAGAAAAGCTGTGAGATCACATAAAGATCTCTTCACGTTACGCAAGCAGAGAGTGAACGAACTTCCCTAAGGCAATAATTTCGGTCATTCTGGACATTTCTCGATGCGGGAGAACGACTTGGCAATACATGTACTAGCAATGCAGGCATTGGGTAGAAAGCAGTACGTTGGCGAGAACTGCTCCATGGCCGTGATGACTTCGCATCACCCTATGTAATTATTTTTTAGTCATGAAAAATGTACTGTTTGTGAATAACCACGCAACGAAGCTGTTTCCAAGACTCTCAAAATTCGAATCGCATCCCAACAAATCAGTTACACGCCTCTTGTATACCTCTGGCGCTTGCACGGGCCCGAGTGGTGAGACATCCACGCTTTTGCAAGAGCGAAACTCCGCAGAACTCTCGCGAGGACATCGCATATGTGGAAAAGGAAACGCATTCGAAATGCTGCTTTATCTTTTCGTACAAACTGGTTGTGCTGACTGAAGAAAATTGCCTTCATTTTACTGCAGGTGCTGAAAGAAAAGGACGGCCACCTGTATTAAAAGATTACATCGACGACGACGAGAGCATGGAGGAAGTCAGCTAGGCGAACCAAATTCTCATTTTTCTTGAGACTGCTAATAAAATTGACCGCGGAAGTTTCATTGTCTGTTTGTTCTCAGTGATGATGTGGCTATAACAATTTTGTTGCAGTAATTCCTTTAGCACTGATGATATTTGCTTTTTCACGCATAGGATATGCAGAAAGTCTTCGGCGTTTCCTTTAACTGTGCACTTTATTTACGTATGATATATATTGCATGTGTATATCTTTGCGCCCTTCACGCTGTAATTAAGAAGTACGATAGCAGGGGTGCTAAATGTACGCTACTCTTTAGTCAGTAATTGAAGACTTACAAATATATATGATATCATGCAGAATTATCCTGCACCGAACAAATTCCGCCCGACTGGTTGCATTTCGCTCGGTGAAGCAAATAAGAATCAAGCGTATATTGGACTTTTGTCTTCAACCTGTCTCCATAAAAAGAACGCTTGAGAGATAGCGAGATAGAGAGAGAGAGAGAGTGACACTTTATTGGTCTTCAAACTTGAACGGGAGGCTTCTGTCGTAGGCGGAGCCCTCAGCCAAGGAATTGGTGCACCGCAGCTGCTCGGCGCTGCCTCTTAGCCAGATAGTGCTAGCACCGGGAGTCGACGCTGGGCGCCAAAGCTTCCCATTGCTGGGCGTTCGGGTGTGGGTTGTGCGGTATCGATATGGTAAGTTGGGATGCTTATGTGTCGTGCTAAAACGAAGCTGATGTGCTTGGGAAGCCAGTGTCTAGAGGCTGGCCGTTTTAGGTAGAACAGACCAAACTGCTGTTCGTATCGTCACGCAGAAGTGAGGGGTGGTGGGAGTGTTAGTAGGGGGCCAAACCACTGACAGACTTGTCGCAGAATACCGAAGAGAAAGGCGGTCAGTGAGCATGCATTACCGGTATCTGATGCCTGCGCCAAGTCACAATGAGCAACGTGATCTGCAAATGAGGCACCCCAAAATCTCTCCGAACTGAAGTTCGAGTGAAGTAATGGCGAACCTCTAGTTCCTTCCACTGCAGCCAAGCCAGCAACCAGAAGTCCGGAGCATCGTAAGTATCGCATGCTATTCACCAACCAATTTATTCCATACTCTTCAACTGCCTCCCCTCCTGTGTTTCAATTTCATCGTGTCCAGTGTGTAAACAACGGCAGCGCTGGTCGGTTCATAACCAAATAAGGTCCGTGCAGGAGTTAGACATGTCGTTAACATGATTAATTATAAATAAATCAATGCAATACTGCGTTGTTACTTTACCAATTATTGTATCATTACAATTCCTACAGTATTACATTTGCATGTCGTTTGTCTGTGACACGAAAAAAAAAAGAGCGAAAGGAAAAAAACGAAACAGCAGGGAGGTTAATCATGTCGCACCTGTTTTCCTGCCCTACACTGGGGGAGGAGGAAGCGGAAACGAAAAGGAAAGAGAAAATTAAGCGGTAGCGAGCTGACTCATGTGCACCTCCCAAAAACGATCAGCATGTCCATGTATTCAAAGGCGTTCCCACAGTCCAGTCATATCTATTGAATAGTGGCAGCAGGGCTCTGTCGGATTTATGTGGGAATAACGGTCGAGGCCATGTCCCAATATTTTTTTTTCCTTATGTGGGTGCTTTGTCGCCCAGTCGGCTTAAAGGGGCCCTGAAACAGTTTTTGAACACAGCAAGAAAACGTAGCCGATCTGTCGTTGAGGCTGCTGGGAGCCTGTGAGCCGAATACTACTGCACTGCGAGCAACGAGGAAATTAACCCTCTCGTGCCAGAAACAGCGAACAACCGCTTGCTGTCGCTTCCGCAATGCTGTCGTGCGGCGTCATCGCAAGAAGCTGAACCCATGAAGCGACGTTATTGGCTGATTTCGTGATCGCGAGAGCATTTTCAGTAGTATATGATTGGTAATTTTAGTTAAATAAACGAAACCTATATATGCGTGCAACTTCAAAAGGACAGAAAAATATTAGAACTTTTCACTGCGGTTCGGCGCGCGGCCACCGATATAGCAGCGGCACGCTGCGCATGACCTCCGAGATCTGGCGGCGCCAGCTGTAGAGCTCGCGCCGTCCGATCTCGGAAGCGACGAGCTGCGTAGCGTCGTCTACCGAGGACGCCACGGGTAGGGATGGCCGATTAAGTTATTTTATTGGATTAACGATTATACATTCTACATGTTAGCCTTTAACTGATTAATCGCTTTCGATGTAGAATTTTTCATCGATTACTTGATCAATCGAAAATTTTGCCGGTCACGGTCAAAAGGTTAAAACACAGTTATCTACATTTGTAGGACAGTAGTTTAATGTTTGGTTCTAGGAGAGTACTTGAAATATTGTCCTACCCATCGCTAGTAGTAGTTAGCTTAGTACTGCTTTCCAGAATAAATTAGTTGCATCTTTTTCCTTCCGATTCACCTATGTCAGGCCCGACGGCTCGGCCTTCGATGTGGTGCATGACTTGTTCTGGTAATCATTTACTGCACGGTTCCCCTGCGCGAATTGTAGAAACCATGTCTGACTGATCGCACAACCTCTAGGTGACAGACGCGTTTGCTGTGGCTTTTAGAAGGCATGATATTCCTGATTCGTTAACGACTAGGTCTGGAGAGGCTTCTTCGATGCCTGTGGAAGCTAGACGCGCCAGTAAGCAGCTGGATGCGTCACCGTGCGTACATCGTTCGTGGTTTTCGCGTGAGCAAGTCAACCCACTCCGCCATTTTTCCTCCCCTTCTAGCTTATCGGGCCCCACACCAGGCCCTATAGCAAATTTTGGTTATACGGTGGAAGTTGTTACGTGTCCTCTAGGGAGCGTTCTGCCGCAAGAATTTTTCATGTCGGTTCATTAATAGCCGAGATAGAAATATTTCTGTGCCGCGAACCCATGATTTCATCAGGCGGGCTTCACTGCCAAGCAAGGCGCTCTCCCCAATCGCCCCGTCTAGCCTACGCAAGCGAAATTTCTTCCCTGCGTTCTCCCATATCGGACCTCGAGGATCGCATGACGCATACGTCACCGGCCCCGTCTTCATGTTTTTCTCCGCTTTCTTTTTCGGCGTTGCGCACTTCCGTTGACGGCGTCGCGCGCAAGCTGTTGTGTCGTTCGCGCAGCGGACGATCTTGTGCGCTGTGCACAAGGAAACATGACTAGCGGTATAATTCAGTGCTACACGAATACTGAGGCAGAACAAGCGGATAGCAGAGCATGTTCACGCACTGGAACACGGTAGAAAATGGCATAGTTTCGGTCTCTGCGCACGTGACCGCACGATCGTGGGAACAAGCAGACAAAGCGGAAGTACATCTCTCGTGCTTCGGTGCGAAGTTAAAAAGACAACAACAAAAAAAAAAACACGCAGACATACTGTTTGCGTGTTTTATTTCTCTAAACTTCAGTTCGTTAATTCAAGCAACAGATCGCACAGATAACAGATGCTGTCTTGAATAATTCTCGAAGTCACGTGTCACCACGGGCGACATACACGGCGCACACGACTACGTAGGCGCAGGGGCCCGACTACGTCACCTTTGAGCGCGGCGCCCGCGAGGAGAAGGAAAAACGGCGTTCGGTTTGAAATTTGAGATCTTTCCGCGGCGCGTAGCGATGTAATACTTTGCAGACACGATCGTTATCGCGCAATGTATGCTCTGCACTTGTCAGCTCAAAATTGCCGGACCTGGTGAAGGACCTTTTAAGCGCTGTTCAAGCTTGCTGAAATGTCTAGTGTACTTAGCCAGTTTCACGATCGCCTGCTTACGTGAGGCTTAGAAACACGTTGTTAGAACCATTTGTGAATCTTTTCTTCCCTTTTATATCGCGGATAATTGAAGTGAGTTTTTAGGCATGTAGGATTCTCTGGGCTAGTCTTCTGCGCCTTAAGGTTATCTCGCCGCCTGCAGGATTATTTGAATGAGCCATCCCGGATGTTCGGTTTCTATAATAGGAAGCTAGAACCCTTTTTTTCTTTTTTTTTGAAGTGTTCCCTTTGTAGCTATGTGACTGAGGTGGTGGCGTGGAGCAGAGGTACAACATCGGGCTTGTAATCTGAAGGTCGTATGTTCGAATCCTCTTCCAGCACACTGCATCTCCAGGGTTAGAGTGGCGCCTGACACCGGCAACAAATGCTGAGCGGAAGTGGGCTATGCTAGTCCAGGTGCAACCAAATTATTTATTTCTTTATTTACCCTCAGGGGCTTTCAGCATTAGAGAGGGGAGTGGACCATAGAAGAAAGAAGGAGGAAATATATTACGCTATCACAGTATTTGATACTTATAGAATGTTAGCTGAAAGTATGACAAATACAGTAAAACAGCCGTTTACTTTGGTTTAGGTGCATGTCCACGAAACCCACATGGTCCAAATTATTCGGGAGTCCCTCACTACGGCATGCCTCGTAATCAGGTCGTGATTTTGGGACGTAAAACCCCACAATTATTTTTAACACAGACACACAAGGACATACACACATACACCTGGTATACCGGAAGAAGTTCGGACACAGTTCCACCGCCTGGCTCGAAGGACTGTCCCACCCCCGCACCCGGGGCTGAGCCGAGCGGAGGCGGTGCTGTTCAGACAATTGCAAACTGGTTCTTTACCCACCCCAGTGTTAATGACTCATCTATACCCAAAATTATATGTGAGTGATGTGTGCCGCGTGTGCCAGCGCGAGAGGGCCACCCTGACGCACATCCTATGGGATTGCACCAAGTTCCCCAATGAGGCTTCGACAAGTACAACGATTCCTCCGCGACTCGCGGCTGCGGCGGAATGCTACGACCACGAAAGCCAAACCTGGGCCGTCCAGCAGGTCTCGGCGGCTCTTGAAAGACAAAGGCCGAGCGAAACCGACGGAACGTTGCCCCACAGGGCGACCAACCGCGGGAGTAACACGCGCTGGAGTTGAGTAGAGACCACCCGCTGAGAAGACGTCAGGGCCCGCGTCACGGCGCCATTTAGTCATGGTGTCGTTCTGCAGGCGACTACATGAAGTCGTTTCTCTCTCTCGGACCTAATTTGAAGTTTAAATTTTACCAACGCAGCACACGCAGAAATTGTACGTGAGTGGCAAGGACAGAGTGGCAAGGACAGCACCTTGGCTGTCTTTTTAATTTCTCGTAGAAGTAATGACCGCCTCATCGAGTAACTTAAATCAAAGGTTAGAATTGTGCTACCTGCCATAGGGAATCTTTAAAAAAATTTAGTGCCGCTAAAAACAAAAATACCTTGTGTACGAGGTGGCAGTCATCGAGCAGCAAATCTCTTTAGATCATTTTAAGTAGCTATGGTACGAGAGTCGTAGATTTCGTCACTATCGACGATAGGCTGTTTTTTTTATTGGCGCCTCGCAAGGCACTCAGTTGCACACCTATTTGTTTAAAAAGACTCGAAACGTATCACAGGCAACTCTTAAGGCTTTTTTACTCACAGCGCTGGCAAATACTTTCTTTGTGCTTAAGCAAATATCGAATTAAACACAAAATCTTGACATAAACGTGAGCCGGAGTGCAACAAACGAGACTACGTTGAATGTCATTGACACCGCATCGTTATCACGGAATAGGTTCCCCCAAAAGTCGCGATCCCACCAGCTATAACGCACGAGCCAATTCAACATTCATTTTGCGGCGTCATTTCACCGCATCGTCACGAGAGTCACGTGGACCTAATGATAAACGACGTCGGGTCCGCCACATGGGCACGCCCCACCGTCGTATCTGTGGACGCAAGCGGTAGGCGGATAAGTGTGGTGAAAGCCCCGCATCGCGTCCATGCCGTCATAGCAATCACTCACATCTTCCCTGAAAGTCACCTTCGTCGGACGGTTGGAACGCACAGGTCGTACCTCGCGGGAAAGGAATGAGTCGCGCTGCTGGTTGTCCCGTCGAGAAAGTGTCCTGGTGAGGCGCCACTCTTCGCTCGCCATCGATGGTACCGTCACCATGGAAACCTCGCTGCCCGGCGATGGCTCTTCACTGATCGTGTGTAGGGTATTTACGCGGCTGGCTTTTCCCGTCAACGGCAGGCGAATCTTGGTCTTTCTGGAGCTAGACTTTGGGAATAGTTCTTCGACTAGAACGGCATTGACGTACTTGTTTCTCGTCGTCTTCGGCTTTAAAATGATGACTCTGGGTGCCGCCTTCGCCGATGTACAAAGCAGGACTTTGTCGCGCGTGCGTTCCGAACTTAACGATCTCGTTATTTCTTCGGTCGACGAAGCGTACGTGGTCGTTGGTGTTGCGTACTCGCTGGACTCGGTGGTGGCCCACGAAGTTCTCTCACTCGGCGTCAACATGCGGTTGATGGCATCGTATATGTCCACGCCCTCCTCCGTGTAGATTTCACGGAGACGTTGCCTCCAAGGCTTGCTCAACATGGATAGGTAGCTAATGTTTTCTTCCCTCTTGCGGGGATCCGCAATGCGAACATGACCTCGGAACGACGATGACGAAGAGGGGTTCGCGTCCCCACCGAAAAGTTCTT
This sequence comes from Dermacentor andersoni, assembly GCF_023375885.2. Taxonomy (NCBI): domain Eukaryota; kingdom Metazoa; phylum Arthropoda; class Arachnida; order Ixodida; family Ixodidae; genus Dermacentor; species Dermacentor andersoni. The sequence goes on from NC_092816.1 coordinate 162,874,322, forward strand.
CACGCGACGTATCGCTCTGCTTGAAAAGGACGCCACGAATTTTTTTTCTTTTGCCGTCTTGAGGAGCGACAAAGCACTGGGACACTGCCACAGTCAAGGGAAGAATCATCACCGACAAAATCAGCCCTACTGCCAGAGAGAGAGCCACACCAGCGTGCTTCTCCAGAAACTTGTAGCAGAAGATGTTCATCGCTGTTCTTACAACGCTGTGAAGGGCCCTGCAGTTGCCCGCTGTTGCGTTTTGGCGCGTTGACAGTGTCGTACTTTGAAGCATCCAATGCCTCGTCACGTGGCTTCGCGTCTCCATAGTCAGGTATGGCAGCTCGGTTCTATTGAAGTGCCGTCGTAGGTACGCGATGGATGTCCCCTCGCCCGTGCATTTTGTGAAGACGACTTCCGGCGTGAGCGCCGCAAACAGAGGACTGCGTTCGGTGAGAGACCACGTCATCTGTGACAGCCTGTTGAGGAGCTCGAATCTGTTCTCCCTGTATGGTGCGCAGACGTAGCACTCTGCCAGAACTCCTGTAGTGGTCATGGTCATCAAGAGAGGCACGGCCAGGCCGCAAAACAGCACGACAAGTGCAGCGTTCGCCAGCATGATCACGCCCGTGAGTTTCTTTGCATTCGCTGTCGTTCCTGTTGGATTGGTGCAGTTTCGAATGCTGGAACCCGTGCCAAAGCCTAGGAGAGCGACAGTTACGCAGAGGAGCACCATTGCGATAGGAACGGCAACCAGATCCACCATCGATGTCCTCGTCCACAGCTTTGTGCGACTCTCGAATCCGCGGAAACTTGCTTCTAGTTGGTCGACGGTCTCGAGGGTTCGGTTCAACTGAAGCTGCAGGCTCTCTGCGACCACGTCGCTCGTATTCGGCACAATCGCGCCGGGCATGAACATGTCGGCCGTGGCGTTCTTGCAACGGCGGAGCTTCGATGCGAGAGAGTCATTGGCGGGCGTGACGAGAAGGCAGTTGATGGACGCGATGCGCGCCAACGTCTCCTGCGGTAAGACGCCGTAGAGGAAGGCGCGCACGCTGCTAGACACTGCTTGGTCGCCGTCTGCAAGTTCAGCGAGGAGCTCTTCCACTGTCCGCTTGACGTAGTGGCGTAGCTCAGACAGCGCAACGGTCAGCGTATCCGGCAGACGGCGCACGGCATCGGCGAGAGTGACTTGCGAGGCGAGCATGGTGCTGAGGTCGCCGAACAAGAGGGCGACCAACAGCCCGAGCAGGACGCAGCAGGTGAGACAGTGATTGTTTGGCCGGGCTGCTAGCCCGAGAAGCGGAATACGGCCGCCCGTGATGCACGCGACGACACCGACGGGTACCGCAACCACCAGGACGGCCACGCCGCCGAGGAGGAGACCGGCGAGAAAGAAATGGAGCCTCGGATGGCGCCTGTACGCCAGGTCGAGGACGTCGGCCGCGGCGCCGCGCGACGAGAGGTCAAAGAGGAATGCTTCGGCGTCTCCTCCAGAAGGTTGGCCGAGAAACTCGGCGACGCGGACTGCGGCACCGCCCCACGCAGAGAGCAGGCTCGAGCGCTTGGCAGGGCGCGAAGACAGTGCCATGCGAAGGGAGTTTGCCCAGCACAGTTGCAGGGAGGTGAGAGTCCGGTAAGCAACGATGCCGAAAAGAAGCCGCCTTGATATCGCTATGTGACAATGACGAATGTCGGTGACAGGGCCCTTCCCTCTTCTTCTTCTGCCGATACAGCACTGGCGCTTGCTTTCTCGAGCCTCAAACCATGGCGCTTACCCACTACGGGTGACTGGTGAAGAGTCTTGCGGTTCGAGAGAGGACAAGGAATAAAACTTGAAAGCGAAAGTAAGACACGGTGCCCTATAACGTAAATATATCCCATTATGTCTTTATTCAAATCTCCTGACGCCAAACTTGCGTAACCGTCGACGCAACCATTGGGTGGTGACGCGCAGTGTTTTCTGAACAGACCACTCAAACCCTCTCCTCGTTTACAGGAGGTCACTTTTGTTTATTTTAAAAACGAATAACATTGCCGACAGTAAGCGGCTTGTCTTGTCTAATTGGCTGACGAGAGGCTAGGAGCACACTCAAGGGGAGCGGGATTCAATGAGGCCGAGCCAGTGCACTGAAAATCGATAACCGGATGAAAAGGGTAGTGCCGGCGTCTACAATTGGTCCGCTTTCCCTTACCTGGCTTGAGGGGGCTGGTCAGTGTTTACGCTTCACCAGATGGGTAGCTATCGTGGTGTTCGTGACGTCGCGTGACAGACAGGCGAAGTGAGGGTGGACCCTCCACCTTTGGTGTTACTTAAGGCGAACTTAATGAAGGCGCAGTTAATTAAGGCACTCAAACCCTAGATCTTTGGTGGGAGTCGAACCGACGATCCTTGGTGCTAGTTAGGTCGAAGTTAATTAAGCCGCAATTAATCAATATATAGGTAAGTCCCTCGAACCAACGACATTTGATTGGAGAAAACAAGTTAAAGGTAGTAACAACGGATTCGAATGAGAATGTCAAGTAATTCATTGAATATCTCGCGAGTGCACAGGCTTTCGCCTTCATCCTTTTGGTGTATGCTAAACTGGCTGTCAGTTTTCTTGCATGTGTATAGAAAAAAAAAGAACGAAATATGCTTCAGAATTGCATACATTATATTATGTGGGCAAATACGGTAACGAGCTCCCGCAAAATTTACGAATTGCACATGCGGACCACGCTCGGCTCCGTGCAGCTTTAGCATCGAAAACACTCCCACTGTCGCCACAAGGGCGTGCTAGCAAACACCGTATTGATCGTGAGCTTACCCCCGCAGCACGACCACCTTTATTCATCTGAAGGCTGGAACGTAGAGCGGTGAGTACTCTAATATTATTAGAGTAACAAAAAAGAGTGCGAACCTCTGGAGGCTCTCGCATCCTCTGCCAGGCACCACACTCTAAAGACAGCATGATCTCCCTGACGTGAATCCCGGCACATGCGGGCCCTGTGTTATGTTTGTGCCTTGGGATTTGCCTGAAGGGAGGCCAGTGCTGTGGTGTGTCGACCGAGGAGGCAGCATTCATCCCCACATGGTGCCCGCTTCGGGCACATGACGACTAAGTGCACGGCTTGGGTGTCCTCGCGGCTGCACGGCGTCAACGACGGAAGCGGCCGCCGGCTCACGGACTGCTATTCGGCCCCTCCTCGTGCGGGCAGCAATGCACCCTCCCCCCCTCCTTTGTGCGGCGGCGCCCAGGGGCAACCCTTTTACCGACCACCCAAGGACTATGTTTCGACACCTTGCCTTGCAGATTGTTCCGTTGTCCTATGCCGGGCCATTGAACTTGCCCGGCGCACCATACCGACCGACCGCCAGATTGGCCTGACGGCGCAGCGCGGTGCCCGGAGGCGCCGGCCATTGGAAGCGGCGTTGGGACCACAGAGCCTGCCCGGACCCTCTCTCTCTCTACCTTGTTCGTCCTTAGGGACTGTCTGGGGAATCTGGGGACGGGATGTGTTATTTAAGCAGCTTGGAGCTGCTCAGTTGGCTCTCCTGATAACCACGGCAACTTGTACATACTGTATAAAGAATTCTTCGCCGAGAAAGCTCTCCTCGTCTCTGACTCTGCGTGAAGTGGGGTCGAGACCTCCTGCCGGCCACGCATACCTCGGCACACGCAACAGCTGGATGGCGAGCGGTGGGATCGAGCCTGAAGTATGACGGACGACAGCACACCGAGATCACGGGGACGGACAGCTTAGGGCTGGTGAGTGTTGGCTTTGCTCTTTTGAGTAACCAGGCTGACTGGATAGAGGTGTAATCCTAGTCGCTGGTAGGGACCTGCCGCAGAAGCGTGTGTTTTGGTACTTCTGGGTAGAGGTCGAGGCATTGTCACACCAGTGTTCCGCGATGGATCTGAAACGGTTGCTTAGAACTCAGCTCATATCCCTTTGCTAGGAGCTAGGCGTTGAAGTTCAGCTTCAAATGACGAAAGCAAGTATCATTGAAGCGATTGAGAGCACCGATCTTGCGAAAGAGGAAATCGTAGAAATGTGGAACGAAATCCTAAGGCGCAAGGCGGACGAGCAGAAGCTAACAGAGCTTCAGATAGAGAAACTTCGACTTGAAGTCGAGTTGAGAAAGACAAGTGTGGTTCCGGAATCAGAGGGAGCAGGTAGACATGACCTTTATGATCTATCTAAACTTATGCAGCCCTTCAAGGTTGGGCAAGACATAGGCCTGTATCTCGTAAATTTCGAGAGAACTTGCGAGAAGTCGAAATTTGTTCGCAGCTCTTGGGCGCGGCGCTTGCTTAGTTTGTTGCCCTGCGAGGCAGCAGATGTGCTTGCGAGGTTGCCTGCGGATGATTCTGACGACTATGATCAGGTGAAGGAGAGCCTATTGAAGCGGTTTCATTTGTCAGCAGAGGCATTCAGGCAGAGATTTCGAAGTCTGAACAAAAGGCAGGGCGCTACTTTTGCCGAGTTTGCTTATGAGTTAAAGGTAAATTTGGCCGAGTGGTTAAAGGGCGCCAAAGCTTTTGGCTGCTTCGAAAAGGCGTTGGAAGTGTTTGCCTTGGAGCAGTTTTATTCAAAGGTGCCGGAGGCAATGAAACTTTGGATCCAAGACAGGGATCGTGTCGAGTCGGTGCAGTCAGCCGCTGACCTGGCGGATCAGTATGCCTCACGCAGAGGAATTAAAGAGGAGGCTACGATCGCCGGTGCGGTGAAAAAGAGAGGCTGGAAGGGTACAGCTAAGCCCTGTAATGGGAAAGATGCTGCGAAAGAAGTGGAGCTGAAGGTTCACGAGCAGCCGGTAGGGGAACAAGAGAGAGAGATTCGTGAGAAACGTTCACAGAAGAGCTTGTTCGAAGAACGGAGGCCGGTGACGTGTTTTAACTGCAATGAAACCGGTCACATAGCGGTCGGCTGCCGCAAACCAAAAGTTGTGTTCGCGTACGTTTCTGACACGCAGACTAAGGATGAGCTGCTCAAACCGCACCTGTCTGAACTGCAGGTGAATGGGAAAAACTGTACCGTGTTGCGGGACAGTGGAGCAACCATTGATCTCGTGCACCCGGATTATGTAAAGCGAGAGCAGTATAATGGCCAATGCGCTTGGATAAATGCTGTGTTAGAGGACACGAGTGTGTGCCTTCCGGTCGCAGATGTGGTGCTCAGCGGGCCATTCGGTGAAGTGTGTACTGAGGCGGCTGTTTCTAACAAGCTGCCGCCACAGTACCCTTACTTGTTCTCTAACCGCACCGATCGCCTACTGAGGGACCAGGGTAAAGATTGGGTGGAGGGTAGCGTTCAGGCTCTAACGACATATAAAGCGCGTGCCTTGGCTCCTAAACCGGAAATGAAAGAACAGGATACTGACGTAGAATTGAGCAATCCACTCGGCGATGAGTGCGAAATTGAGCCGGAAAGTCCTTCAATATCAGTGAGTAGAGAGGGAGAGACTGTTAAGCATGATAGAGAGATTGCAGAAAATGCAGAGGTGAGGGCTCTTGGGCAATCAGGCAGAACAACCAGACAAACCAAGTTCGAGAGCGCATTGATGAAGGACGTCGAATGTGTCGATGGGTTGTTTGTCCTGCCATGCTCTAGCTCACTAGATAGCATGCTAGCAAAAGTGACGAGAGAGGTTCTCATTGGGGAACAAACAGTTAATTTGGCTCTCAACGTGACGGAGGAAGTGGCTACAGAAATTCCGTGCCTAAGTGGAATGAATCAAATTACGGGTGCGGAAGATGCGATGAGGGTCGCTGCGTCTCAGGAAGCTTTGACAGACATGCGATTGGCTGATCTAAATAACTTGGTAGAAGAGAACATGGATTTGTTTTCTCAAAATCCAGGAAAGACGGAGCTGATGGCTCACGACATAGAACTCACATCCGAAACTCCAGTGAAATCACAAGCTTACAGGACGGCACCTAGACAGCAGGAAATGTTAAAAAGAGAAGTTGAGCGGATGCTGTCACTTAGAATAATCGAGCCTTGCGAGAGCTTCTATGCTTCTCCGCTCATTCTTGTAGAGGTCCCGGGTAAAGACCCACCATCATCATCATCATCATCATCATCAGCCTGGTTACGCCCACTGCAGGGCAAAGGCCTCTCCCATACTTCTCCAACTGCCCCGATCATGTGCTAATTGTGGCCATGTTGACCCTCCAAACTTCCTAATCTCATCTGCCCACCTAACTTTCTGTCGCCCCCTGCTACGCTTCCCTTCCCTCGGAATCCAGTCCGTAACCCTTAATGACCATCGGTTATCTTCCCTCCTCATTACATGTCCTGCCCATGCCCATTTCTTTTTCTTTATTTCAACTAAGATGTCATTAACGCGCGTTTGTTCCCTCACCCAATCTGCTCTTTTCTTATCCCTTAATGTTACACCTATCATTCTTCTTTCCATAGCCCGTTGCGTCGTCCTCAATTTAAGTAGAACCCTTTTCGTAAGCCTCCAGGTTTCTGCCCCGTACGTGAGTACTGGTAAGACACAGCTGTTATAAACTTTTCTCTTGAGGGATAATGGCAACCTGCTGTTCATGATCTCAGAATGCCTGCCAAACGCACCCCAGCCCATTCTTATTCTTCTGATTATTTCACTCTCATGATCCGGATCAGCAGTCACTACCTGTCCTAAGTAGATGTATTCCCTTACCACTTCCAGTGCCTCGCTACCTATCGTAAACTGCTGTTCCCTTCCGAGACTGTTAAACATTACTTTAGTTTTCTGCAGATTAATTTTTAGTCCCACCCTTCTGCTCTGCCTCTCCAGGTCAGTGAGCATGCATTGCAGTTGGTCCCCTGAGTTACTAAGCAAGGCAATATCATCAGCGAAGCGCAAGTTACTAAGGTATTCTCCATTTACTCTTATCCCCAATTATTCCCAATCCAGGTCTCTGAATACCTCCTGTAAACATGCTGTGAATAGCATTGGAGAGATCGTATCTCCCTGCCTGACGCCTTTCTTTATAGGGATTTTGTTGCTTTCTTTATGGAGGACTACAGTGGCTGTGGAGCCGCTATAGATATCTTTCAGTATTTTTACGTACGGCTCGTCTACACCCTGATTCCGCAATGCCTCCATGACTGCTGAGGTTTCGACTGAATCAAACGCTTTCTCATAATCAATGAAAGCTACATATAGTGGTTGGTTATATTCCGCACATTTCTCTATCACCTGATTGATAGTGTGAATATGATCTATTGTTGAGTAGCCTTTACGGAATCCTGCCTGGTCCTTTGGTTGACGGAAGTCTAAGGTGTTCCTGATTCTATTTGCGATTACCTTAGTAAATACTTTGTAGGCAACGGACAGTAAGCTGATCGGTCTATAATTTTTCAAGTCTTTGGCGTCCCCTTTCTTATGGATTAGGATTATGTTAGCGTTCTTCCAAGATTCCGGTACGCTCGAGGTCATGAGGCATTGTGTATACAGGGTGGCCAGTTTTTCTAGAACAATCTGCCCACCGTCCTTCAACAAATCTGCTGTTACCTGATCCTCCCCAGCTGCCTTCCCCCTTTGCATAGCTCCCAAGGCTTTCCTTACTTCTTCCGGCGTTACTTGTGGGATTTCGAATTCCTCTAGACTATTCTCTCTGCTATTATCATCGTGGCTTCCACTCGTACTGTATAAATCTCTATAGAACTCCTCAGCCACCTGAACTATCTCATCCATATTAGTAATGATATTGCCGGCTTTGTCTCTTAACGCATACATCTGATTCTTGCCAATTCCTAGTTTCTTCTTCTCTGCTTTTAGGCTTCCTCCGTTCCTGAGAGCTTGTTCAATTCTATCCATATTATACTTCCTTATGTCAGCTGTCTTACGCTTGTTGATTAATTTCGAAAGTTCTGCCAGTTCTATTCTGGCTGTAGGGTTAGAGGCTTTCATACATTGGCGTTTCTTGATCAGATCTTTCGTCTCTTGCGACAGCTTACTGGTATCCTGTCTAACAGAGTTACCGCCGACTTCTATTGCACATTCCTTAATGATGCCCACAAGATTGTCGTTCATTGCTTCAACACTAATTTCCTCTTCCTGAGTTAAAGCCGAATACCTGTTCTGTAGCTTGATCTGGAAGTCCTCTATTTTCCCTCTTACCGCTAACTCATTGATCGGCTTCTTATGTACCAGTTTCTTCCGTTCCCTCCTCAAGTCTAGGCTAATTCGAGTTCTTACCATCCTGTGGTCACTGCAGCGCACCTTACCGAGCACGTCCACATCTTGTATGATGCCAGGGTTAGCGCAGAGTATGAAGTCTATTTCATTTCTAGTCTCGCCGTTCGGGCTCCTCCACGTCCACTTTCGGCTATCCCGCTTGCGGAAGAAGGTATTCATTATCCGCATATTATTCTGTTCCGCAAACTCTACTAGTAACTCTCCCCTGCTATTCCTAGTGCCTATGCCGTATTCCCCCACTGCCTTGTCTCCAGCCTGCTTCTTGCCTACTTTGGCATTGAAATCGCCCATCAGTATAGTGTATTTTGTTTTCACTCTACCCATCGCCGATTCCACGTCTTCATAGAAGCTTTCGACTTCCTGGTCATCATGACTGGATGTAGGGGCGTGGACCTGTACAACCTTCATTTTGTACCTCTTATTAAGTTTCAGAACAAGACATGCCACCCTCTCGTTAATGCTATAGAATTCCTGTATGTTACCAGCTATATTCTTATTAATCAGGAATCCGACTCCTAGTTCTCGTCTCTCCGCTAAGCCCCGGTAGCACAGGACGTGCCCGCTTCTGAGCACTGTATATGCTTCTTTTGGCCTCCTAACTTCACTGAGCCCTATTATATCCCATTTACTGCCCTCTAATTCTTCCAGTAGCACTGCTAGACTCGCCTCACTAGATAACGTTCTAGCGTTAAACGTTGCCAGGTTCATATTCCAATGGCGGCCTGTCCCACCGCCTAGCATTGAATATAGGAAGCTGAATGCGACAACCAAAGATCAGATGTGTCCCATTCCCCAATATTCAGAACAAGCGGCTCTCTCGGCTTCTCCCGTGCTGCGTGCACCGAACTACGACCGACCCTTTATTGTACAGTGCGATGCAAGCAATCGTGGGTTTGGGGTTATGTTGTGTCAGGAGGGTGACAATGGTGAAGAGCACCCAGTGTTATGCGCGAGCCGAAAGCTCACAGTACGAGAGGAGGCCTATAGCTCATCGGAAAAAGAAGGTGCATGCCCTGTTTGGGCATCTCGAAACCTAGCCTGCAACCTTTACGGAACGACATTTGTCTTTGTGACTGATCATTGCCCGCTAAAGTGGCTGGCTCAAATGTCGGGCAAGAATCCCCGATTGTTAAGGTGGAGTCTAGCACTTCGGGAGCTGAATTTCAGCGTGCGCTATTGAAAGAGAGCAGCCAATGCCAATGCTGATTGTTTAAGCCGCGCCTTTTAGTTTATCTTGCCAGCTTGTACTAAATTTCTTTTGGTTGCAACTGTATACTTTTGCTTATTTGTCTTGTAAAGAACCGAGAACACTTGTGTGACTGCCAGGACTTAACGCAGTATAGGAGTTTTCACTGTTAATGTCAGCTTGGTCGCTTGGGGAGTAGGGCTGGCGCTGCCGAGCCAGTGGTTTCGTTCAACGTGATTTAGGAGAAAATCAAGAGACAGGAGACGAGGCAGATCTCTTCCGTCGAGTAGCTGAGACTTCTCACCGTACGAGATCTACCCCGTCGGCGGAGGAGCTGTTATGTTTGTGCCTTGGGATTTGCCTGAAGGGAGGCCAGTGCTGTGGTGTGTCGACCGAGGAGGCAGCATTCATCCCCACATGGTGCCCGCTTCGGGCACATGACGACTAAGTGCACGGCTTGGGTGTCCTCGCGGCTGCACGGCGTCAACGACGGAAGCGGCCGCCGGCTCACGGACTGCTATTCGGCCCCTCCTCGTGCGGGCAGCAATGCACCCTCCCCCCCTCCTTTGTGCGGCGGCGCCCAGGGGCAACCCTTTTACCGACCACCCAAGGACTATGTTTCGACACCTTGCCTTGCAGATTGTTCCGTTGTCCTATGCCGGGCCATTGAACTTGCCCGGCGCACCATACCGACCGACCGCCAGATTGGCCTGACGGCGCAGCGCGGTGCCCGGAGGCGCCGGCCATTGGAAGCGGCGTTGGGACCACAGAGCCTGCCCGGACCCTCTCTCTCTCTACCTTGTTCGTCCTTAGGGACTGTCTGGGGAATCTGGGGACGGGATGTGTTATTTAAGCAGCTTGGAGCTGCTCAGTTGGCTCTCCTGATAACCACGGCAACTTGTACATACTGTATAAAGAATTCTTCGCCGAGAAAGCTCTCCTCGTCTCTGACTCTGCGTGAAGTGGGGTCGAGACCTCCTGCCGGCCACGCATACCTCGGCACACGCAACACCTGTCCGCTCACATCTCCCCAATCTCAACAAGGTGACCCACTCCATTAAGCGAGGCCTAGTCAACCGCGCCAGAGTCACCGGAGATGAGTTGGACACCAGGGACAATCTGACAACTTATAACGATCTCATTAAGGCCTTTTACCTCAGTCGGCGAACGTTCCCCGCACCTCAACCCAAGTTCAGCCGGGCGCAGGCTACCCCCTGCGTCTGCTACAAACAAGCACGTGTCCTTCACCCGTCCGCCTCCACCTTATATGCCCAGACGTTTACACTACCCCCAACTGCCGGTGCTGTGGCATTCACCCGGCTACGCTTCCGCATATGCTGTGGGAGTGCCCAGCACAGTACACACAAACACCACGACCTTCTCGTCGAGGTTGCATGAGGCTCTGCGGAGCTCCGCCCTCGACGACCAAACCTGGGTGACCCAGCACGCCTGTGAGGCGGCGGCGAGGCAAGCGCTCGACGTCCCCTCATGGGAGGCTAGGCCCGGCCATCAAAAAGTGCTGGTTGTACAATAAAAGGTTATTCCTCCTCCTCCTCCCTCTGGCTGCTACACTGCAAAGAAAAAGAAATATATATAGCACCATCACTCGTCCATTTCTAGTAACATTGAAAAACGGTATTAAAATATAATGTCAGAGGTGATACAAGGTTAGAAATCGTGTGAATACAGCTGTAGTGTTACCAACTTGCAAGCTTCTTCGCTCCATAGGAGCACCTCAATGGAATTCTGGTTATTTCTACATCTAGTTCTAGAGAAGAACAAGAAGTGGAAACGAAAATCTTCTCATACGCCGAAATATCTGCATTCTGTACTCTTAGAAAGAACACGCACGAATTAACGATGAGCTTTTTCTTCCCTACACCGGCGCCTTAACAACGGCCATTATTTTTCCCGTTACACGAAGCTGCGAACTACGACAATGATGCGCAGAGCCCCCAACGACAAGACAAGATAGAGACGAAGACAAAAGAGCGGACCGGGTGCCCCTGTGGCCGCGCTTTTGTACCTCGTTGGTACTTTTTCAGCCTCCAAGCACCAACTATGCTGAGCCATGCCGAACAACGCTCGCATATCGTCGAATGTCCATGGTGCAACCCATATACGGGCAACAGCGGTTCGGCCGCCTACTACACGGCGCTCTAACACCAAGCTCCGCCGGGTGCTACTGCAGACCCGTCGCAGCAAGAAGCTGCAACTGACGCTGCCGCGAACGCCGAGCAGCAGCAGCCCCTACCGGCAGAGCAGGCGCTGCCTCAGCAGCGGCATCACCTCCACCACCACAAGCATCACCGCCACCAACGTAGGGTCTCCTCGGCCGCCGCTCCGCCAGCCAATCCGCTACCAGAGTGGCTCGTTGTACCCGGCATGCCTGAAGTGCAGCCTTTCGTCCGCTCCCATCAGGTTGGCTGCAGCATGCATGTGTTAACTTCGAAAAGTTCTAGCGGCACCCTCTTGCATTCGACGTCAGTTGAAGTACGCTGCTGTCCGCCTGCGTGGGTTAGAGTGGTGTGGATCGCGGATCGTGCGAGATCGGGTCTGCGCACGCATTTCACCTCCCCCACTCAATGAAGTGAGACTGCGCGAGTCGGCAGCTTGCACTGGAGAGTGAGTAATATTGTAGCTCGCTATACCTTGCGTAACTCTGATGCGTGGAATCAAACAAAGCTGCAGAAACTTCGTGTTCCAGCTTCTTAGAAGAAACAGACATTTACCCGAAAGTTTATTGCGATAAAAAAATATTAAACTTATTAATATGCTACAATGCTGCGTTTCTACGTTGTATAAGTTTACCATTACCATAGTTATCTGACGGAGGCAGTTGTAGTACAGTAATATTTCAATGGTAATGGTAAACTCCTCAATGGCAATGGTAACTCCTCAATATTTCAATGGTAATGGTCCTCAGTAGCTTGCTACACGGATATTTGCAACAAATGTATCCGTGAGGATAATATCGTTCTTCAGAACAGCCAATTTTCTGCAATGACAAGTTTGGAACCTTTCACGTAAGGTCAATGAAAAACTGTGGTTAAGACTGTGGTTGGCACACGCTGCAGCGCTGGCTTGCTGACAACAATTAAGCTTAATTACTTCCACCGGGCCCCTACAGGTGCTAGCGCGTGTTGCGCAAAACTTTGGGCCAGCACAGAGTGAGTTCAGTGTAAGCGTTAGAAAGAGCAAATAACAGTTAATAATCCGTAATAATGTGGCGTTTTGCAACTGATTTGCCGTTTTATAAAGATGCATTGAACCGAAGAAGTCTTCATATTAAGAAGACTGAAAATGACACTATTTTCCTAAAAAAAAATCAAGATTACTTTATAATTACTACATTGAGAAAGACGAAGAAGGGGAGACAGGAAATGACAGGTCCATGCGTTGACTATCAAGTGAACGTCCTTTGCGTTGTAGCCACATGAATCAATGGAAACTACCCCAATTTGCCGTGCTCCTAAGATATGAATATTTCAGCAATATTACCGAAGCATACTTGACGATTGTATAAAAAGAATTCGGACTACGCTTAAGCTTCGCTATTAAGAGTGGAACGCGATAGCATTCAAAAATCTCTGGCTGCTTGACACGCCTCCCGGCAACCGCAGCTTTTGCGGATGCGCGGAGGCGAGCGCCATCTGGATGGTGTTGTTGCAAGGAACGTATCCGGCCGCGCCGCTTTATGGCTGGTAGAAACGCTGGAAAAGGGCCTCATCTTTGAGTATCCACGTAACACAGTTATGTTTTCTGGTATATTCAAATTACAATCCGGCGCTGTCACGTCCACAGTTTGTGTTTAAGTCGTACTTTACGATTTTTCGGACACATTTTACTTTGGGGAAATAATTGAATTGAGTAAAGCTTCTGCGCTACGCGGAGGGCCTGCGTGGTTGCGGTTCAAAATAATGTTTCGCAAAGTGACGGCCGACGCCGACACCAATTTTCGTTTTTCGACACCATGCCCTTAAAGCTGACGCGTTAGCAAGGACAGACAGACCTTGGTGTAATTAATTGTGTGTAAGCGATTGTTAGTAAACTTGTGACATTTTTGCTTCCAGAAGTTTGAAGTATGTACCACCAAGTAAATGAAACTGAGCGAAATGTACTCTCGCGAACAAGTGAGACACGAACGACGGAGCGCCTGCATGAAAGCACAGTGAGCACCATGAAGTGGGCACACCTGCTTCAGGCGATGGAGGTTAGGATGTGTGGCTCACTCATATAACGAGTGATCGCTTGCGGCGTGCTAACTTCGTGGCAGTACCATGCGATATTACGTAGAAGCCGCCTGTGCTGGCGAGTCCAGCGCGGGATGGACTTGCAGACAGCCGGGGACTGTCTCTCCGTGGTGCAGACGACGAGTCCTATAAATAGTGATGGAGGTCTGTTAGGTTCTTCACTGACTGAAACGTTCAGAAAGAAGTATTTATTCACGCCATATGATCAGCACACGGCTGTTCGTGTCCGCCACGCGCTGCTTCGCCTTCCTCGCTTCTTCTCGTCGCGTTCACCGTCCTGTAGCTGTGGCGCTAGCCATCGGCTAACAGCTTATAACAGGTCGAACAGCAAACCAATGTGTTCGAGCCTCCTTGGTCTTTTAAGGACCAGTCATGTTTATGACATCATTTTCCTCCTAGACCCTTGGACCACGTGCAATTTTATTTTCTCGCTCTTTTCTTTCTTGCTTTACTTAGGGGTTCCGAATATAAACAGTTTCGAATGTTAATCGAGTATAGCATACTAACAATTCCTATTCGTAAAGGAAGATGAACTATTTGGTATTTTCGAATATTTGAAAGTTGCCAAATATTTCGCAACAAGTGACTTTTGCAGTCTGATTACCTTTATCCGTCTGCTAAACAAAGTATCGCATGTTAGCAGAAGCGGAACAATGACTAAAAATTTCGAAGCAATGCAGAAACAATATGACTGAGGAAGCATACATGAAAATCTGATTTTGCGTGTAGTCTGTGATTCAGTGTTGTTCGCTGCGTAGTCATTAAGCAGTTTTTCTTTTGCGCTACAACAACAACAACAACAAAAAAAAGCTTTCCTCGCAGCGGGGCCTTTTACCTGTGTATATACGATACACAAGTCCTTCAGCTGCCTTTTCTTTTTGCGCAACATCAGATTCTCTTTCGACAACGATGAAGCTGCTATTCAGTGAAAATCTTGTGTGCTACTGTATTCTAAAGATGTTGAGAGGCTATTCGTACACAATCTCTAATGAGAAATAGTGATCTCGTGTTCAAATTTCATCGTACATGACCCTGATATTTAGCTGTATTTTTTTCTCTATGGTTAGAACAAGCGTGATACCTAATTGTACCGAAATATATATGCTTGCTGTAAATAAACGCGTCGGCGTTTGACTGTTTCACATGTGATTCGATATTCGATATTTACTATTGGTATTAAATTCGTATTTTAATAAGGTGACATTAGCCCACTTCCACTTTTTTGTTCACGTAGTATTTGCTAACCACCGACTCAACTTTCAACCAGATTTCGCATTCCATCACTTTGCAAACGCATTTTGCAGTTTTGTTATAGACACATACTTCATGCTGTCATCGTTCGACCAAACTTGTCACTCTCGCTGTGAAGCTTGATTTTTCACAGCATTTGTTGCGCAGTTGAAATGTCTAGCTACGCAATCGCATTTCGAGACTTCATCTTCCAGCCGGAGACAGCAGAATATTTTGCGCAGCTGGATTTCCTTCCTTCACGGCTATCGCCATTACCCATCCATCGTTCGCCACCGCACTTGCACGCGCCAAGAATCGCGTTGTTATTGTCGCTGATGCGTCAAGAGACTGCAGGTCCCGCGTGCTGTACCACATTTGGCGGTGGCGCCAGCATACCAGGGCGGTGGACATCCACCGGCGGGAAGCGGCAAGGGCGGCTCGACGACAACCGCCCGCCGCGGAACCTACGGTGACCGGCATGCGCGGTTGTCGTGCAAGGTGTCGACGTCCCGACTGGACAGCGTCTGCCAACCGCTGGGACCACGGCGTCATCACGGGCCTCGAGACGTGCCTCGCCTTCGCCGTGCTCGTGTTCGTCGGCGTGCTGCTGCTCTTCCTCTTCGTCACCACGGGCGTGTGGCCCTTCCACGGCGGGGCCACCACCACGGTCCACATAGAGACCGTGCTCGGCGACGCCGGCTTCCAAAAGGCCTACAAGGCGCTCGCGCGCCTCTCCCGCCGCGCGTCATCCACTTCGGGTGGCGTGCTCTACACGGAGGACGCGTACGCTACCCGCATGCCGGCTGCCGGCACGCGAGTCAAGGAGGAGTTCGCCCGAAACTCAAGCAGTCATACCGCGGCACTGGTGATTTGAAATGCGAGAATGTTCCTCGACCAACGGTTCCTCTTCGGCTACGGAAAGCTTACGTGATCGCCATCAGATGCCTTCTGATGGCGATATATATTTGACTGCCTGTCCACTACGATATCAAATAAAAAAAACTTGATTATCTGTCAGTGGCTACGCGCAGATCATGTGTAATGCGTATCGATAGGGGTGATAGTCATGCGATAATAGGGTACATTCTTCTGTCGCTACAATATGCGTAATAATTGCTCAGTAATAGATAGTAGACAGTTCTAGCTCAGCCTGGCAATGGTCCGCTCCGCTGACGTTTCAGGGGCCGAGGCACCGCAATTTAAAGCGAAGCTTTCTTACCATGTCTTCCCGTCGTTTGGCATGTAGTTTTGCGTAGTCTTAGTAAGTTCAAGGTTCGTCATATCACGTCTCCCTCTCGTGCATAGACGCTGAGCTGTTTCCCACACGCTCGCTGCTGCTGAGGTGATAGGGCCTTGATTTCCCGCCAATGACTTGGTAGCAACAAAACAGCGAACTTGAATCCAATGTTGTGTGAATCACAAGAGTTTCCTCTTCCTGGCGATTACCCAGAAACGCTGCTAGTTGAATTGCTCAGACAATCCACAGGAAAAGAAAACACCGCGGCAATGAGGGAGCTGCGGGCGCAGAAAAGAAACGCTGACAAGCTGTACAAGGTCGCAGTGATTCCACACATGCATCGAATGTCTTCCTCACTTAGGAAAGATAGGACAGCTTTATCAACGTTCGCGTTGTTTTGTCCGCTGTACAGAAGCACTCTTAGTTGGCAATGGGAGCCTACCCTGCAAAGAAACGCATGAGCCAATGCCACGTGAAGCATAAAGGGCCCCGTATGAGGGCTGCGTACAAGAAAAAATTCCCATTTCTTGTGCTGCTCGGTATGCAGGCCAGATGGCCAGATGCCCCATTTAGCGTCTGCGCGAGCCCGCAAATAATGTCCGCAACGGGAATGAAGGTTTTCTGGCTCCTCATTTCGGTACGTGTGCCGAAGTCCTTGCTTCGAGCAGACTACCGTGATTAGTAAGTATATTAATAATCAGATTCGTGTAATTGGCGAAGCAGAACAAATGGCTAAGGAAGAGAGCGCGTGCACCAGTAATCCATCGGTGGCCGTATCTGACGAACTTCGGTTCTTGGAATTAGCATGCAGAGGTGGCGATTGTGGTCGTACAGAGTTTTTCAAGTGCAATGCTATCGTGGGCATACATGCGTTAATTTTTCATACCCACTAAGAAACCGTTAGTTGGCAGTGAGCGATTGTACGCGTCTCGTTCTCGTCCTTGTTTCGCCTTTGAGTTGTTCATGCATGACTTTGGCACGCCCTTTACGCAAGACTCTTGCCATCTCTTTGGACATCAGTACAGCCAATAATGTGAAAACTGCACCGCGTCAGAGAATGTAGACGACGTACTTTGTGCGTGCCCTCTTTATATTTTAGAGAGGAAATGAATGACTGGTTGTTTGGGACAGCGTTGACAAGGGGTCACTTTCGGAAAGACGGTTTCAGGCCATAAAAGGCACTGCGGCTTTCTCGAGAGAAAGTGAACCGAATATGCGACTCTACTAAAGCGTTTCCAGACATTGTTTTCAGCTTAATTCATGCGCATTTTCTTCTGCATTCATCTGCATGTGCTCGTCACACGAACATTTCTGCTATCTCAATGTGCCAGCCTGGAACGAAACAACAAAGAGAGAGAAGCGCTGACCGGGCTCGCGAATTGCGAAGATCAAATTCAGCCGGCGCACGCCTGCATGAGCAGCGCGCAAGGTGTGAAGACCAGCTGTCCCCGTGAATGGGCGATTGGCCAGGTTTTTAAATACCTCAGCGCCTTTTTGAGCTTTTCTCTGTGTATTGGGTCGTCATGTCTGTTAACTCCACAGGAGGAGGGTCGGTAGTCTTGTTTGCCAGCTTGCCAGTCCAAAACTATCCCCTCGAATGATTCCCTCAGAATGGCTTACGTGGCATATCCGTGGTGTTCATGCCATTTGGCTAAGCGCCGTCAAAATAAAGAATGCTAAAGTGATTCAGGAACAGTTGCGCACAGCTACTAGCCACTATCTCGAAATTTCGGACGTCAGATCACTTGACAGAAGGGTAATCGTCTGCAAATCCTCAGATCTGACTTGTGTGTCTGACTTGCTCCGTTGCACAACCATCCTGTCGTTACCGGTAAAGGCCTTCATCCAGGAGCAACTGGCATGCACAAAGGGTATTGTTTGTGGTGTGTACCCATCTTGATCTCCCCAGGAAGTACTAGAGGACTTCCAGGAAACTGACGCAGGGCTTGTTTCGGTTTACCGCTGCAACAGGGTGGTTGGCGGCACTCGAGTACTAACAGAGCCAATAATAGCAACATTTGCTGAAACATCCTTTTCTACAGAGCCAAAGGTAAGGCCTATTATCTAAAGGGGTAGATCGTTTGGAACCACACCCTGTCTCCAGTGCAAGAACTGTTGGCGCTTCGGACACGGCGGCAAAGCGTGAAAATCTGCGACGCGCTGTCGCAACTGCGGCGCAAATCACGCGTCAAAAGTCTGCCTTTCATAATTGCCAAGCTACTGCCATTGCCACAATCTTCACGCAGCGTATGATCCGCAGTGTCCAAAAAGGTCCGATGAGACCAGAACTGGAATTTATACATCACAACAGGTGCTTCAGAGCAAACGCATATGCACTTTTAGAGCGCAGCAAACATACATATGCTAATCTAACAAGACAATTTGGAGATATTCTAGAAAAAATTATAACATCAGTAGCCGCAGTTGTAAAGAGCGCACTGAGTCGCTTACTAGGTCACTAATTGACCAGTCTTTCGGATGCATTATCGCAATTTCTTTTGGCCAAAGTGCATGTCCCTGAATCTCCTACAGTTATGAACTCGCCTTCCCAACCTGT
The DNA here is from genome assembly GCF_023375885.2 of Dermacentor andersoni. Lineage (NCBI taxonomy): Eukaryota > Metazoa > Arthropoda > Arachnida > Ixodida > Ixodidae > Dermacentor > Dermacentor andersoni. Next base: position 162,892,943 of record NC_092816.1, read on the forward strand.
ATTAACTTCCGACATACCACCCGTGCACTCCGTTTCGAGTGAATCACCTAGATGATGCTAACCATAAATGACTTCGCTAGCACGTCTAAGTCAAATGTTAGCACTGATGTGGAATTGGTGAATGCGGCTCAGAAGCGCAGGGCTTCTCATTTCTCGTAAACCAAACATGATCATTCTGTATTGAGAGAGGTTCTTGCCACTTCTGTCTTGGACGAATCATGGCGGAGTTCAATATCCTCCAATGGAATTGCCGCTCTGTATTGTCTTCTATAATTGATCTTCAACGCCTTATTTATATTTACGACCCAGACATAGTTCTACAAGAATCTTGGCTGACACCTGTCAAATCATTTTCTTTTAATAATTTTCGTGTCTTCAGAGTAGACTGAATTTATGGCCATGGCGGAAGTTTAATTACTATGGTGCCCTCAAAAATTTTTCACACGGCTGTTATACATTAAGAAATCATCAATCCGGAATGTAAACTGTTGGCTATTGATTTAGTTCTTCCCAAATGCACTGCCATTACCATAGTAAACGTTTAATTTCCTACAAGGGTCCATAGAACACACCACTTTGCTGGTTATTGAGTAAATCGGACAGGGTTGTCATTGCAGGGGACTTTAATACACATCACGTCCCATTGGTTTAACGCTGAGATGCGAGTGGTGAACTCCTGTGGTCATGGTTTTCGTAAAAAAATTTAGCTGCTGCAACAGAATTTATGCGCCGAGATTTGAGGTCCGTGATTGACCTAACTCTGACAGCTATACCACCTGCCGACATACCACATGCTCAGCTCTCCAAATTATAAGTCGCAACCTTTCTTTAAGATAGAGAGTCTGGACTTATGTCAGTGTCTTGGCGTTCCTAAGTTCCTAACTATGTGCTCTATTTGGAAGCAAACATGCCAGATTTAGCGTCAATATTTCAACTGCTAAAAGTAAAAAAATTTCTTAGAGTATACAAACATGTTCTCGGGACAAATTTCCCGGTGTTTGCCGCACAACTAACACTATTTTTTAATTCTATGTGGCCAAGATACAAGCTCTCCCAAGTCGTGTTTAGGCAGAGTCTTTTAGCAAATATAAACGTTAACCTACGATCAGTTCAATGCGTCACTTCAATAAAAAATATTTAATACTTGTAAGTGTGATAACGTCTTTCCAAATAATGCTAAATTCATAGCCAAATAGACACCAGTCCTACTCTTGAATGAGTAGCTGGAAGATTTTCCCTCATACAGTGTAGTGCCCACGGATGCCTCAGAAAAAGATGAGAAATCAGCGATAGGCATTTGCTCTCAAACAATGTCATGGATTATTGCTATTCCTCTTACCGATTGCGCTCCAAGTTATGTGGCCAAATCCATGGCCATATGCTTGGCCGTGTACACAATTAAGAAAAACGTGCCACACATAATATTGTTTGCGGACTGCCTGTCGGTTCTTATGTCGCTGGGAAGGACAAATAATTCGCTATTGCACCGATCGCTACACTTCTTTTTATTCCACATCATGTTAAAGAAATTTGGTTTTTGTGGATACCTGGACATTGGGGACTAGCACTTAATGAGAGTGCAGACACTATGGCAAATGCAGAGCTTGGTGGGCCAGTGAGTTTCTATATACACAACCTTACTTTTCTAGCGGTAACAAGATTCAGAAGGCGACAACAAATCCTAGGTAGAAAAAATGAGCCCCTCCTTGCTGCACCGGAGTGCGAACGTTCAGCGTTGCCCTGGAATGTCTGCTCTTGTCCCTCTCGGCAGTGCAAATTGCTAGTATCCTGTTACGATGTGCAATACCGCAACTAAATCTGTACATGAGTAGGGGGTTGGCACCATGGAACCTTCGTGGGTCTTGTGGGGATATAGAATCATTGGACCATTTCCTCCTCTTCTGCCGAGAATATACTTCCGAAGGAAAGACCTACTTAGAGCAGCCACTATTGCGCATAGGCTTTCCTCTCTCGGTGATTGACGTATTACTTTTTGGGGCAAGTACCCTTGTCCGAGCCCGAAATAAAGTGTGTCATATTATACGAATACGTCATTGGGACTGGGAGACTCTCATGTTAAGCACACTTCCTCTTTATTAGCACTGAATCGCGTTATTTTCGTAATATAGCATCTTCGTCAAAACTGGCATGACTACTATTCAAGAAACGAAGACAAAAAAAATTATATTCACTAATGATTAAATATGCATAGTGCAGATGAATAAGGTAACAGGAAGCAAGAACTTCATATTATGTTTCCACTGAGACCATGGCCAGTCGCCCCTCGTGGGTACGTGCCAGAATTTTGAAGGAAGATGATGAAGAAGGAGAAGAATCGTGAACCACGTCCAATCCCCCCTCGTGGGTAAGTGTCATAAGTTGAAGGCGACAACGACAACAACGGCTCGCCTTGTCACTGGTTAGTACCTTTTAAAGCCTTTAAGCATTGACCATCCGGCTCGAGCAGCCTAGAAAAGGCCCCGAGGTGAAATCCAAGATGCAGAGCCATCATCACGAGCCCCCGCATATTGTTCAGTGCGAGCGGTGCAGCAATGCCTTGGGCGCCAGCACTCCGGCTGCCTACCACACCGCGCTGGAATTCCAAGCATCGCCAGACGTTCTTGCAGAGAAACAACAGCACGAAAATACCGCTCGTGTTGCCGCGAATGACGCGCAGCAGCGGCGTCCTCCGGGAGAGCCGGAACCGTCGCCTCGACGGCACCACCACCGCCACCACAAGCACCACCACCCCAAACACCAACATCAGGTCTCTTCGGCCGCCGACCCGCGTGCCAAACCGCTACCACAGTTGCTCGTTGTTCCCGGCATGCCTAAAGTCGAGCCGCACTTCTCCTCGCACCCGGTAAGCTGCTCAATGTGAATGTCATTTAATGCATTTCTAGGGCATAGGGGGAAACGGAAAACACTGTTATGCAGTTTCTGAGTATTTCGTGTTTCCCTCTAAACGCTGGAATCGCATCAAATATCACATTTCCAAATAACCCAACTCTCCGCAATAAAACCTCTCCATTGGAACGGAACATAGCATCGACCTCAACCTGCCACCGTCGTAACAGGCGTCAGCGCCAGGGAGTGCAGCCAAAGCTTTGACTCTTGGCAGTTAATCAGGCTAGTGAACGCACAGCTAGCACGTTTATCCCCGACTCCACGATTGTGCAGTGTGCAAGCAGACGGATTTTTGTCAATTACAACAAAGGACCGAACTATTACTAACTGAAACGCGCAGCGGAGTTACCGAAGAGAATATAAAACACTTTGGAAACTGCGCTAGACAAGAAGGCATCTTTAGTGAACATTGCACAACACTCATTAGGAAAGATACAAGAGTGTTGGTAAATCAGCCGAAGCATAAGATAAAACTACGCCGGCACCTACTGGAATGGCTTGAAATTCGTGAATATTCCCATTACAGCTATGTCTATAAAACAGGAAAATGAAAATTTAGATCTGACGTATTGCGTATTCAGCTTTCTTCCTCGTCTCTTCGTGTTTTCGCACTAGTACTTTATATCGACCTCGCACAAGTCATTCAGGACATTCGATCGCGTATCAACAGAACAGAAACTGAGCGGTAACACAGCACGATTTCATTATGCCTTATGTAAAATGGCATCGCTTTGCGAGCAGATGGAGTACAATAATTTTTTTCTCGTTTATGATCCAGTGAATTTTTTACAATGTTCTTGTGTATTTATGGATTTTCTTTATGCACATATTTGCCTGTTGCTTGCATTGTGTTTGTATTTTTCTCAAGTTGTTGCATTTCCTGCAAGTTGATTTTTTCCTCTACATGTATGGAATTGATGCCACTATATGCCCAGCTATGGTGCAAGGACCTAGTCAAGCCTTTTCAGGCTTTTTGTCCCTGCTCCAAACATTTGGGAGGTGTTGAACAAAGCTAAATTGAATTGAATAAGTTACTTTGAAGAATAAGAAATGTTGACGTAAGCGCTTTAATCATTGCGGCCTGCCTTCGCCGGTGGCAAACGAGGAGCTATCAGCCAGGGGGCCGCTTCGCGGCAACGAAATTGTATCCAGAAGGCATGGTGCTCCACGGTGGCATAGTACTGGTACAGGCGGGACAGCGTGACACATTCGCTTGTCATTGATAAATGAGTCGTCAAAGTCGCACATATGTGTTATGCGGTTGTTTCTTTCCCTCGGTGCTCATTAACGCGCAGAATATTTGCAGGCCGAGTTGGCAGTACCCCACCTGGCGACCCCAATTGCGCACGAAAGCGGAAGAGGCCCGGTGGCGGCCGCCGGTAAGACCGGCGCGTCGACGTGCTCGTCGACGAGCAAGGGCAGCAACACGGCATCGGTTTGGCACAGCGACCACAACGCCGCCACCTGCCTCGAGATGTGCCTCGCCTTCGTCGTGCTCGTGTTCGTCGGCGTCGTGCTGCTCTTCATCTTGTTCAGGTCGGGCATGTGGCCCTTTCACGGCGGAGCCATTACCACGGCCCGCATCGAGACGGTGTTCAATGGTGGAGGCTTTTCCAAGACGCTCGTGCCCATCTTCCACCACGCATCCACCGGTGGCGTGTTTGCCGGCACGGAGGACGCTGACTCGTTCTCTGCCACAAGCATGCCGGCGGATGCAGGCAGGCGAGCTGGAGAAGCGTTCGACAAAAACTCGACAAATTACACGGTGACGATGTTTGGGAATGGCCTTTTCTCCCACACCTTCACTTCTTCCCAGTAAACCAAAAAATTAAACAAAACAAAACATTTTACGTACATCGCCATAACACGCTGTGCGCTCCACTCTTTAGAATTACTGGCAACTTGTGAATTACTTCATTCTATCGGTGCTACAGAACCTTGGAAGTTAACAAACAAGCCTGACAAGAAGCCAAAGACCCTGCAACTAGCGATGAAACAAATATGATAGGCGTAGCGTTAAGAGACACATAGACAGATGTGTGAATGATAGAGCAAAGGGTGCAGTCGATATTCTAGTTCACATTAAGAGAAAGAAATGGAGCCGGGCCGGCCATCTAATGTATAGGGTGGATAGCCGGTGGAGTTTTAGAGTTGTACAATGAGTGCTAAGGGGAAGTGCTGTAGAGGACGACATAAAATAAGGTGGCGTGTGGGCAATAAAAAATTGAGAGGTATAAAGTAGTGACCGCTCCCGCAGGACAGTGACAAATGGAAATGCATGCGAGATGCCTTCTTCCTGCATTGGCCATAATATAGGCTGATCACGATCATTAGGGGAAGCTTGGAAAACGCAGAACAATGATGGAATCTTACATTTTCACCAGCCAATTATATTGCGGTGTTTCGCCCAATTTCGAGAATTGTCGTGGAGGCCTGTTTTACTTTACGTAAATACATCAACGGTTTCCTTGCTGCCTTCTCAGAAAATTGAAGTAGGTTTGAAGTGGTTTTCATTGCACTTCTAAATAGTATGGAAACATTTAAAGAAGCACACACTATCCACTTCAAAGCTCAATACATGTTTGGTTCTTTGTAGCCGTACGATAGTCAACGACTATTTTTTACAGTGGCTCTTTTGACTCAATCTATCTTGCCAGTCTATAAAATGCTGTACTATTTATTGACCTTTCTGTCTCGGGCGGCACGTTGGAAACGGAGCGAAGTGTGGCGCAACTGAATCGCTAATCGGTAGATCGTGAGAGGCAGCGCGTGGGTGACGCGTGGCACGATTCACAGCCGCCGCTGCAGAAAGCCCTACGCTCATTCGGCGCTTTGTTTCCAATGTGGCATTGGTGGCGTCATCGGTGAGCAGACGATGCGCGCTACTCTGGCGCCATATCGTGGCCATCGTCGCCGCCACGCCAGTGCTGCGCGGCACTACGCTTTTCTTCTGAAGCATTCGCCATACCCTCCTTCTCCGCTTTCCTCCTCGCGCTCTCTTCGCTATCGCCATCTTTTATACGCGCTCCACGATTGCTCTTTCATCCTTCGGTGCGCTTGTTCACTCGGTTACGAGGACGCCGACGTTCGCTGCAGGAGCGGGCGCCTAAGAGCTGCGCTCTAAACATTGAGAGTGTATACCGAAAGGGCGTGGCATTCGAAGCGCTAACTTAGTTAACTGATCTAGACGAATGTCATGAAAGCGCAACACTGCAAAGCAGTTTACAAAATAGGTTTACATTTATGAAAAGAATGTGCTTTTGAAGACTGTATGTTATAATTAGCTGAAAGAACTTGCGAAAATGTTTTCTGCACCTTTTGAGCACGTGCTGGTGGGCGAGTTGGTTATACATGTTTACGACGAAGACGCGAAATTAAACGACGGGCGAGCGAATACGACACAGGACAGCGCCTACGTGGTTGTGCCGTGTCGTCTTCCTTCGTCCGTCGTTTTATTTGGCGCCTCTATCGTAAGCTGCACCTTTTCGACCATGAGAGGGTATGGAGGATGTGCACTGCATGGTCGACGTTTCACCTTTTCGACTCAATAGTGTGCGAAGTATGTTAGAATTATGCCAAGCCATGTGTAGTCTATGAGTGGAGGATGTGGCACGTATCCACCAACAAATCCGGCTTGTTTGATGGCGCCGTCACGGTTCCTAAGATGAATCACTACGCGTATGTAGCCGCCGCAGTGGTTGAGAATCTATGGTGCTCTGCTGTCACGTACGAGAATGCAGGTTCGATTCCTGGTCATGTCTGGAGCATTTAGGGCAATTTCAGGGTTATTTGTTTTCCGAACCGAACTAGGTTACCACACAAGCGACGGCCGCTGAATGTCGCAGGAATAGTGAAAGTAGTAACAAATAAGGTTGATAGTATATAGCATTAGAATATAATATGTGTTGCCCTTGGAAGAAGCGTACATTTCGACAGCATGAACCACAAAGCAAGAACATACTTATTTAGGCCATGAAGTGTACGCTAATCTGCTGCGCATTGTGCACAGGTCGATAACAACTACACAACATGGACAAGAAGCTAATCAGATACTGAGCAACTGATAGCAATGCTCCCTGAAGGAGGCGTGCATGCTTCCCACACGTCACTCAAGCATAGCGTGTAGTTTGACTACAATAAGCTCAGGCCTGTGGGCGGCGTTAACCGCATTGTACAAAATACAGCGTTGTTTTTATGTACTTTCGGGGCAGGATCGACTGCCAACTATTTTGATACGAAAGCATCAAATCGCCCATGGAGCGAAAAGGCCGGCGTCTGCAGCCAGGAAACGGCACTTAAATTCCAATTGTCTACGACGCCACGTGCACGCCTCGACAGGAGCAGAGCGGGCGAAAAGGATCACCTTGTGGTGCTGTGTGAGGGGAGAGGGCATCACCGCGAAGCCAGGTGACCCTCGCTTTCGCTCTCGGAAGCCTGTGTTACCCGCGCGTTCCTTTGTCCGCGCAACTTCGCCTGCGTTTTAACTTCGTGTCGGTGATCGCTATAAAGAAATTAATGTATAGTAAACAGAATAAATACGAAAGGAAAAAAATTATGAGCCATTCCACTCTTCGAAGGCGGCGACCAGTGAAGCTGTTTAGCACACGACACAGAGGCGACATAGAATTTTGAACAATGGTACAAACATATTTATTGTCCTGATCCGTGGTAATCGTGAAGACAGTAATGCACACACATTCACGTACAACCTCTGCTATTAAATGCTTCCGTCATGTAATACAATGAATGGTTCATACAACCTTAAGCCATGAGCGGTAATGGACCCAGCTGTGGAAGGAGAGGACGATGACGAACGCGCCAACATAGGCACGTTTGCGCCGACGGGCGCAAACGAGCCAGCTGCGTAAGAATACGACGATGCACGAGCCATTAATCACCATGACAGTTGTTGATGATGATGAGGATAGTTTCATCTTGCCAATGACTGGCTCATACCCCCTTAAGCAATGAGCGGCAACGGAGCCAGCTGTGGAAGGAGACCAGAACCAGGGCTTGGAATGCTGGTTCTGGTTAAGTAGCTGGGGGTTTTCCTTTGCACTTTGTCTTTTATTGTTTTAACACGACAGCGTTAAGGACTTCGTGTCACAGAAAAGCCGGTGTCGTCGGCGTCGGCGGCGTTGGCCGTGAGCGAAAAATGGCGGAAAGCAATTCATAAAAAATTGGACGACGCTTAAGCTTCGCGTTCAAGAGTGGAACGCGATGCGTTATCGCACCTCGTTCGCACTGCCCACTCATTCACTCGGCATGCTCTTGAGTCACACAAAGACGAAACGTGCGCCTGAGCAAGCGGAACGAACCAAAGAACTCGGTGTCTCGAAGGGGGAAACGATCTACGCGAGCCAAACGTCGTGATCGGCACGGACAGCCGGGCCGCGACTGGGACGCGATCATGGGGCTCACGCCTCGATGGGATCGTCCTCTACAAGCGGGCGAGTGGTGCGCCAGCTGTCGGGGCAGCCCCGTACATTGCGAGGAGGGGTTCTTCTGTGTTTGCCGCAAGATGGCTCTGCGTGCGCGCCAAGCGCAGAAGAAATGTAGCGGAAACATACTTCGCTACGCTTTTAACTGCGACTTCTGTAATTTACATGCTCATAAATACCGATATGCAACTGCGACTTTTGTAATTTACATGCTCATAATTACCGATATGCACCGCAGTACAACTTTCTACGGCACGTTTCTAAGGCAACACCGCATTCACTAGAGGCGGTTTTATCGTACTTTGAACGATCGAACTCACGGCTGAGTGGCAGCGTCTCCGTCTCACACTCCTGAGACCCGGGTTCGACTTCCACCTAGCCCATCTAGATGCAAGTACTTTTCATTAACGCGACAGCGTTAAGGAGCTCGTGTCGCAGCAAAGCCGGTGTTGTCGGCGTCGCGGCGTTGGCCGTGAGCGAAAAATGGCGGAAGGCAATTCATAAATAAAAACAACTCGTGAGATGGGCTGGGTGGGAATCGAACCAGGCTCTCCGGAGTGTAAGACGGAGACGCTACCACTCAGCTATGAGTTCTTTATTGCACGGAATTATCGGTAGTGTCAAACCAATGAAGTTACATTACATATGAACACACATGAGAAACAAATTCAGACATAGTATGCAGTCCAATGACAGTTCAAAATTCTGGCAAACAAACACAAGCGTCCAGACGCGAAATCCATTCAGGTACGAGATCATATGTAGCCACCACACTACGGACTTGAGCAGTCTCTTCTCGGAAGATAGACCTTGGCTCGGCATGTCTGTCAATCATTCGACTTCTCCATAATGAATAAAGTCCTAATAACATAAACAAATCGTATGGTGTATTACTGGCTGTCTTTTTTGAAAGGAAGGAACCAGATATCATAATATATGAGAGGAAAGTCTTTTCTATAGTTCTTTGTAAAATGTCCGAAAAATGAAATGCGTCACGACAAAGTATAAAGCAAAGTTCTATTGTCTCGGTTTGATTGCAAAGTCTACAATTTGTATTCTAGGGCACATACAGTCCTTTTTCCTGAAGCCACGTTTTAATTGGCAGTGTGGAGGTGTGAAGCTTAAAGGGATACAGAATAAAAATCGAAGAATATAGAGAAAGCCCCACAATTGCATTCCTAAGACACGATTGCTATAGTATATAGTCATTATTCGGGTTACTTTTGAGCGGATGGCTTTATTTTTGACTCTCCATGAGCGGCCACCGCGTCAGTCGCAAAGCGCTCCCGACAACAAGCCGGCGGATCTGACGTCACACCTACCCTCAGCAGCCGCGGATCGAGCTGGCCGGCTGCGCAGTTTTGTTTTCCTCGCGCTGCGCAGTGCAAAATGCAAAGTTCTAGTGAGAGCGATAGCATGAGCGGAACTTATGGCTCCGACTTGGATGAGCGGCCTACTGAAAGACCACGAACGATAAAGGCGTATGCCTACGATCCGTCCACGTCGTCAAGCGAAATTGACGACGACCCGCCGCAGCAGTCCCCCTCCGCGGTGCCGAGAGAGTCTGGACCAGCAAAGTAGTGTTTACACTGTGCATTCCATGTACACGCGTTCGCCTCGAGAGATCAGGGGCGGCATCATAGGTGGAAACCAGATATAAGCGCGGTTCCTGCGGCTCGGATCGCAAGCTCGCACCTGTCACGAATGAATTAGCGAGACGAGAGGCACACGCCTCATTGACAGTGTTGCATCCGTGGCGGTGCGCCCAGCGTGATTCACTCACGCAAACTCTTTGCCATGTTTGGCTTCAACAGAGCGAGGATGTTTATGCCTCAGGCTATGCAATGTCAGGCGACGTAAGGAACTTACTCTGCGTTCTGCGCAAAGCGGCTTGCTCCGCCCGCTTGGATGGCTAGCTGCTAGCGCGTAAAACATGAAAGCCACCAATGCACAATACAGGTGCCGTGAGTACACATTGTACAAAAAAAAATAATAACGTAGAAATCGTTGAAGATATTGACGCGTGTAGACCTCCCTGTACCTACGCCATCGGAGCAGGTGTGGCCGGCGGCGTGAGCATAACAGTCGGCTGCCGACCCTCGCGCGGCAGATGCTTGATGCGCGCAAGTAGCTGTTTTGAGAATAGATGCGATGAAGCAACGGGTGAGGATTGAAGCCAGGCATGTGCAGTGACTGAAATGCGCCTCTGTAAGCAGGGAACGTCTTGTTATTCACGGAGTGAACGAGTACATGCGCAGCGGTTCCAGCGTCCCGTTGTTTCATCCCAGCCGAGCACTCCTTGCCTTGGTGCACACGAGATGGCGCCACCAGTCTAATGTCGGCGAATTTTTTTTCGTCAGTCGTCGCTTCAGACGATGCGGATTTCGATTCATGCTGGCAGAATCGGCCAAACATCTGGCTCCGAACGTCGTACAAACGACAAATTACGGTCAAACGGCACCTGTGTGCAAAACTACAGCGTGAGCAAGTACGCGAGAAAAAGACTACCGCTGCCTGCCGTGTTCACATGCGCACAGCAGACCCTCGGCATTTTGCGGCGTTGACACGACTGCTCCACACATCAAACCACAAATCCACGAGATGAAAGACAAGGTTTTCGAACAGCTCACACGAGGAAGCGGTACGAATAGGACGGTCGAACAAAGAAAGCGCGTTGCTGCAAACGTCAACTCGCCCCTTCGCGCGCTCAGTGTGGACGATCGCTCGCAATGGGCCTCGAGGTGGGTAAGCGTGACGTGATATCCGGTTTTGCCAGAGCTTTCGGAGGAGGCCGGTAGGTGCTGTGATTTGAGAAATATTCACTAAAATAATTACTTTTCGCTCACTTCTCCTCAGAAAGAGTGTCGTTTTGGTCGCTCTCGGTGCGACAGCTATCACTCGAGACAGAAATCTCGGCGACAATTTTTTTATTCACTATCCCTTTAAAGAAAAACGTTTTTGCTGCTGGTACAATGCACATTCTACGGACACGGCAAAGAACGTCTTCACCAAATAGAGACAGATGCGGTTTTCGGTACAGAGGTTCAGGGAAAAGGTTATCTATAAGTGCTACATTGAGCGACGTGCGAATAACGGTAAACGAATATTCAAGGGTGAATCTGGCTTTTAAGAATGAAATAGTGTCGACGAGTTCCTTTAGGAAGCCCCATAACGGTAGTTCTTGAGCAAAGTTTGTCGTGACAAAAAGAAAAGGAAGGTGTGACGCAAGACGTGCTCGATTAACTGCGAGAAGGAATTGATGACGGACATTTTTAAGATAAAATAAGCGCCTGACCAATTGTCGCACAAACAAATACACAAGACCCAGGCCCCCCTATTCAAGCGGGAGAAAAAGGTTGGCCCTTCTCATGGCTTCCCGTGATGACTGCCAAATAAAACATGCAAATATTCCATGAAAGGCCTGGACATAGACACGTGAGCAGTGCAAGACCTGCAGAACATAAAGAAGCTTAGAAGCGAGAAATGTATTGCATGCTTTAGCTCTAGCAAAAATGGAGAGATGGCGTCCCTGCCAGGTTGTCACCTTTCGACGGATAGTGGTTATCGTGGACGTCCAATGAGGTCCACTATTACGGAAGTTATCGAGAGGTACTCCAAGATATCGCAACGGAGACTGATCCCTATGAATATTCGCGAATACAGAGGGAGTGAGCGCCCATATGCCTAGCCAAAAGCCTCTACTTTTGTCAAAATTTACAGTAGCTCCTGCAGTCTCACAGAAACACAGGGTAGCGTTTATTGCCTTGGTAATGCTTGGCTTATCGACGCAAAAGAAGGCAATGTCATCTGCATAAGCAAGCACTTTAATTGCCTCATCGGCATACCTGTATCCTTTAATGCTCGAGTCACAAAGCACGCTTAAGCAAAGCGGTTCTAAGTACATGGCGAAGAGTAAAGGCGATAGCGGACAACCCTGACGAACGGATGACTGTGCCTATATTATATCTGAGATGGTACGGTTCACAATTAACTTTGTAGTGCGATGTTTATGACAAAGTGTTATACCATTGTATAATACATCCCCTAACTTAAGATGCCGCAGAAGTTGGAACAAAAATTCGTGTTGAACCTTATCAAAGGCTTTGGCGAGGTCAATCTGGAGAAGAGCTACTTGATCCGTACTACCCTCTATGCACTCAAGAACTGAACGTGTGATATGAACATTTGTCTGTATAGAGCGGCCTCGAATTCCGCATGTTTGATGATCACCTACTAATTTAGTAATGAATGTCTGCAATCTATTTGTCAGTACTTTTGCAAATATTTTGTAATAGGCGTTACATAACGATTTCGGCCTATATTCGTTTACCCTCGTTATTACTTCATCATCAGTGCTCTTTGGTATTAAGGTTGTGTGGCCCTGATAGAAGGATAGAGGAAGCTCACCATATTGATAGGCTTCCTCGAAAAGCTGCTCAAGAAAAGGACACAGTAATTCTTGAAATTTTATATAAAATTCAGCACTAAGGCTATCAGGGCAAGGCGTCTTGTTCTTCTGCAGCGTTTCGACGGCAAAATTAATTTCTTCTCTAGCTATTGGCCCATCAACGCTAAGTCGATCATCTTCTAAGTGTGGCATAAGCGAAATAAATTGATCAGCTTTTTCTTCGTATCCATTCTGAAGGCTTAACTGCAGTGAAAAGATCTTTATAATGAGCTTCAAATAGCCTTATTATTTGGGGCGTTTCTGTGTATATAGACCCACCAGGCGCAATTTCCAATATTTGCTTGGAAAGCGCGTATCGCTTTTCATCACCGAGAGCCCTTTTTGTGGGCTGCTCCTCTGTGACGCGAGTTGTGAGTGAACATACCATTGCTCCTTTGTACACTTCCGTCTCATATTTGTGTATTTGTGCGCGAGCTGTATTTATTTCATCACTATACAACCCTGGTTCCTGGCTTTCGAAAGCGTGCAATTTGTGAAGTAGATCGTGAAGGTAATGCTTTTCAGCTTTTTTTCTTTTAGACAGCTCACATGAAATGGCAATCGCCTCATTTTGTACTCTATTTTTGAACATTTACCATTGAGCAAACAATGGAAGCTGTTGACATTGTGTTATTTCTAGCGATAATTCTATCACTTTGTTTACAAAACTTTCCTCTCGTAAAAGTTGTGTATTAAGTTTCCACCGTTCCCAGTTTGGAGCAAACTTGCGAAATTTTCGGGGACCTCATGAAACAGCTACTAAACAGTGGTCTGTGAAAAATACAGGCTTCCCGGCGTAGTTGTGAGTGTGAGACCAGAGATTCGTCGAAACATACGCACGATCAAGTCGAGCATGGGAGACGCTTTGAAAGCGCATGAACCGCACCCAAGAAGGTGTGTAGGCTCCCACGTCTATTAGATTGTGATCTTCCGTTAACTGATGCAGGAAAGCAGCACTTGCTTCATAACGATTAGTTATGTATGAGTGGTCTCTGGAATGACACAGTTGAAGTCTCCCAACACTACCAAATCTCTGCCCGTATCTAGGAGCGGAGCAAGTGAGAGGAAGAAAGCCTTCCTGTCACTTACTTTTGAGGGAACATAAACGCAAATAAACCGCCAATTACGGGAATGAAAAGAGAGGTCACAGCACATAAGGCGGCCTTCCTCACCAACACGTAGCGACAATGAAGAATGATTTAACTGCTTTCTGACTAACAAAAAACATCCAGCGGAAGCACCCCATGCTTACCTAATACACACCTTGTAATGAGGTTGAAAAGCTTGCAGCGCAAGGTTGACAACACCAGCAGACAATATCTTTGTCTCTTGTACTGCACCAACATCAACTTCATGCTGCCTAAGCACGTGCAGTAACTGCTGCTGACGCCTTATATTCCTCTGCCCACGTACGTTGAGTGTCGCCACACATAAGGGAAGGGTGAAGGCGGTAGACATTCTGCTCAGCTAAAGATTTTGTGTTTCATCGCCCTTGGCCGCAGGTAAATCTATGGTCTTGCTCCCTTTGGACTTCTTTGTGGCACTCTCCTGACTACGCTGATAAAACCGGCGCGGGACATTATCACCAGGAGAGGGAGTTCGCTGAGCACTAGGAGACACTTTCTCGGGCGCCTGTAGTGCACTTTCTGTTGCTTCGTCGTTGCATCGTGCCGGCCGTTTCCTTGCCTGACTTATGTCCAACGCCTCTTCCTCTTCTTCCTTGTGATCAGGGGGCTTTTCTTTTATTCATGAGTTCGATGCTTCAAAGCGGAACAAAAACGCCTCTACTGAATGCGGTGTTGCCTTAGAAACGTGCCGTAGAATGTTATACTGCGGTGTATATTGTTAATTATGTCGCAGTTAAACGCGTAGCGAAGTACGTTTTCGCTACATTTCTTCTGCGCTTGGCGCACACGCAGAGCCATCTTGCGCAAACACAGAAGACCCCCTCCTCTCAATGTACGGCGCTGCCCCGACCGGTGGCGCGCCACTCGCCCGCTTCTCCCCTTCGTGTCGTTTGAGCGCATTGGGGCCGTGCGGGGACCGGTGCGAGGAGAGAGAAGTGGTTCTTGTGGGGAAAGAGGAAAGGCTAGCACTATCTTCTGCAACCCATGCGGGAGCACGGCTCAGCGCCAGCAGGGTGTGGGAGATGGGATTAAAAGAGACCCCGATACCCTTGCGTTTAATAAGTTTTCTCGCTCTCTCCCCTTCCAACTTCCAGCGTGCGTCACTCGCACCCTCGTGTTTAGGCGACGCGGCTGCTCTTTCCGCTCACAGCACGATTCTTAGATGCAACGTCCGATGCGGGACGCCTCTAACGTGATCGCGGCGCCATAGCGCGTCTGGTGGGAAAGCGTCCGCTGCGATGTGTGCCGTGCTGCTTGCGAGGAGTCATGCGTCTGCGTGGTGTTCCCAACGAGATAGAGGACGATCCCATCGAGGCGTCAGCCCTATGATCGCGTCCGCCTTCATGGCGCGTCGCGGCCCGGCTGTCCGTGCCGATCACGACGTTTAGCTCGCGTAGCTCGTTTCTCCCTCCGAGATACCAAGTTCTTTGGTTCATTCCGCTTGCTCAGGCGCACGTTTCGTCTTTGTGTGAATCAAGAGCATGCCGAGTGAATGAGTGGGCGGTGCGAACGGGGTGCAATAACGCTATCGCGTTCCACTCTTGAAAGCGAAGCTTAAGCGTCCTCCAAGTTTTTGACCTTTTGTTCGAATATCTGTTAACTTTTCAGAGTAATTTCTTACTTATCTGCAATGTCTCTCTCATCGCCAGGCCAGGAGACTTCCTCCTGGTTGCCTTCTGTTCCTTCCCCTGGTTGGCCGGTGGAGATCTTATTACGCAGTGAGACGAGCAGAATACCTGTGCCTTTGGTCCCGAGTGATGGCGGAGTTATTCGCACGAAGAATCACAAGACATATCAAACTAAACTCCGGATGGCCTTGGCCTATTTTGAACAAATCACTGAGGTTTGAAAGCTTGGCCGAGGGGGCATTCTATGTAGTTCGTCAGACCAGGCTTGTGTTGACGATTTACTGAAGTGCGATGTTCTTGCGACACATCCGGAGAGCAGTTTAATTACTCATCCCCTTGCATGGAACAAAGGCCTAGTCCACGGCGTCGACATGAGTCTATGCCCCGCAGAAATTTTGAAAATGTTTTCAGTGGCAGGCGTGATTTCTGTGTATCGTTGCAGCTATGTCGTTGATAATAAGCGTATGCCCACAGAAACAGTCATTGCTACCTTTGCTGGAATGAACCGCCCATCGGAATCAAGGTTTGGCCACTGATATACCAAGTTGAGCCTCAATGACCTCGCGTCGATCAGTGTCTGAAATGCTGGCGGTTTCGGTACGGTGTAAGGGGTTGCAGGTCCAACACACGATGCCGCATTTGTGAAGAAGGCCACAATTCAAATGACCATTCTTCCCGAAATGAGTTTCGCTGCCTTTGCAGTGGTACTCACCCTGCAGATGAGCCTAACCACCATGCAATGTCAAAAGAAGTGCAAATCCTCGAAGTAATTGATAGACGTCTATGCTCTCCTCGCGAGGCCATTGAAAACATTCAGAGCAGGACTCAAGGGTATGCTGGTATAACGACCCGTCAAACACTATGTAGGAAAAACTCAATCTCTCAGGCTGTGGCAGCTTCTGTAGAAAAGACGCTGGAAAAAGCAATGAAGCGCATTATGACAAATATCTTCGACTGCCTTGAACAGGTGATGTCCTTAAATATAGCTACGTGGCTTCAACTTACTAATAACGCGAAAATTGACACTCACGGGCCGAGTCTACCGCGGAATCCACCTTGTAAAGTATCGACAGCGCAGTCATTGACTAATAACGATTCATTAAAGCCATCAACTTCTGAGAAAGTGGACCACATCTACCTCTGCAATATAGATGAAAGGGAAAATGAAGATGCCGTAAACGAACAAGGTCACCGATGGACAAAATGTCTAGCTCTCCGACCAACTCCAAGGCAAACAAAGTACGTGAGAGAGATTCCGAATAAGGAGGAGTTCATAATAGAGAGTGTTTAAGACCAAGTAGTCTCTGCTGCTCGGATTTATTCGCCATAGGAAGTTTAACAGTAATTCAGTGGAACTGTCGTTCCATGCTTTCCGCTGCAAGAGATTTATTATACCTTACTTCTAAACATGTTCCAGATAATATTATTTTACAGGGAAATTGGCTTGTTGGTGGTCAGACTTCTCATCTCAAAAATTTCCGATCTTTTCGATTGTATCGCCTTTCCCGAGGCAGTGGTTTAGTTTTTTTTATATCATCAAACATCCGCCATAAAGCTACTATAGCATACAAGAGAATGTCACCAGACTGCGAAATATTAGCATTGGATATAATACTTCCTGGTTGCACACCTTTTTCTATAATTAACACCTGCGCACCGCTGAAATGTAGGATAACGGTTATCTCGATCGATACCTCTGTTGTTTGCAGTCAGAAGAACATCATACTAGTGGGCGATTTTAATTCTTATCATGTATCGTGGTATTTCCGAACGGACACTTGTGGCAAACGCTTGTGCGATTGGGTTTAATCAAATCATTTATCTTGCTTAAATTCGAGAACTTTTGTTCGGAGTCAGTCGAGATCTGCCCTAGATCTCACGTTTGCTACCTTGAGCATTTATGTCACCTACTGGAAGACTGTTGATTCCGGAACTGAGTGAGTGCCTCGCTATAATTTTTGAACTGCTTACCCCGTTAACTAGTTTATATAGTCGTGCGCGCACTTCTGTTCATTAAGCAAAATTTAAACGTGCGTTAAAATCAGCTTTAAACGCTCAAGAGGGCATGGAGAAGGACATTAAAGCAATGAGCCTGTATTCAATTCTAAAACAATCATCAAAAAAGCTCAGTTTTTTGTACAATCTAGTAAGGGTAGACCATATTGTCCCTAGTGGAATTCTGACTGCGAGCGAGATTTTAGACGTCAGAAAGATTCGTGGAAAAAACTTTTATGTAAACAATGCCCTGTTAATTGGGTTGATTACACATATATATCTACTACATTTATGAGAACGGTCTCAAAAGCTAGTGAGGATTATGATTCCAAGTTCTACACATATCTTTGGAAGTCTAGCAATAAAAACAACCCTGCTTAAATTTCTTCGATCCAGTAAAGTTATAGCGCAGCCCGCGGATATCGACTCTGTCGTTCTATAAAAAAAAGTTATCAAAGTCACTTCAGAAAATTACTCAAGGACTTATGCGACGCTTCCAACATAAATTACCGATTGGACTAAAGATGCCTCCCTCGGCAGACGACTTTGTAGAAGCAACAGCGACAGAGCTTGAGGGCATTGTTACATCATTACCGGCGTCAGCCTCAGGTCCAGATGGCATTACAACAGGAACGCTAAATGTTTTGTTTGATTATGCGCCTCGGGACCTACTAAATATAGTATATTTCTCTCCAAAAATGCATGGGTTCCAAGAGAGTGAAGAGTAACTAAAATTATTTCAATGTTGAAGAAAGTAGCTGGACTTGACTTAGACAACATAAGACCAATTTTTCTTACTTCCAATGTCTTCATATTAATAGAAAGGGTTGTTCACAGCTGTATAAGAAATTTTATGCAGGGTGATATACTTCTCAGTTCTTTTCAGATGGTATTTTGTGCCGGCCACTCCATATGGTGCACCAATGCAGATTTAAAGAGCCACATTGAACTTGCTAGCCGCAAACGAGAGTACGCAGCTTTGGTGACGTTAGATGTGGCAACACGTATGACTCTACAGAATATAGTATTCTATTCGATAAGCTTCAGTCCACGTAATTCTCGAAGTATAGAACCACTTGGATTATTAATTTATCAGGGATAAAGAGTTTTATTGTTATGAACACGGTATTTCGACGTCTAAACACAAGCAGACAAGAGGTGTACCACAGTGTGCCTCTCTTGTCCAAATTTTGCTAAGTACAATTCCTTCGTCTCCCGAAGTACATGTTTATGTTTATGTTTATGCGGAAGATATCGCATTTTGATAGCCGCAAATAATATACATTCACTGCACCAGTCGTTGCAGAACTACTTAGGAAGGCTGTAGACACGGCTAGAGGGGTTATGCATGTCGTTAAATATTAGCAAAAGTGCGGTACTAGTCGTTCCGTTAACTGCACAGGGGCATATATCTTTATAATACCGCCAGGAAATCATTGAACTTGGCGCAGTCAAGTAGCTTAGTGTTATTTAGGATGGAAAGCTCACCTGGTGAAGCCACATTGAACATATTAGAACAAAGGCAGAACGTGCTGTAGCTATGCTCCGCCGGTTCAGTCACCATCGCCCTGGACTACGCAGGGTTATCTTACTGATGATATATAAGATGTATGTTCGGCCCATATTAGAATTCGGCTGCCTAGTATCTTCCGGCGGTCCCACCTATAAGCTTAAACCCCTCATACTTTAGAAAGGGAAGCTCTACGATTATGCCGCAGGCTACCTAGATTCGTTCCCAAAACACTATTTTATATCAGAAAGCTCATATACCCATCCTAGATTGGAGATTCCGCATTCTTACTGGTCAGACATTTTTAAAAATGTATGACTTAAAGATACTTAGGCAATACGTATTTATCGCTGAACCGACTGAGTTTTTTTTAATACCGTGGTCGAGATTATAAAGCCCTCAGATAATATTTGTGCAAGCACAGTTACAACAATTGGATGTGTCTATACGTCAAGTTGGCTGTTCAAATGATGCCTTAGCAGACCTCAAATTGAGTTCGAGGACATATTTCCATATCATGCGAAACTAATACCGAGTAGACATTTAATTAATATCTTACACGACCACCTACACTCGCCAGCCACTGACGATGAAATAGCTACTGACACTTCTGTATGCGATGGGAAGGCAGGAGAGGGGATCTTCTGAATATCTTCAATGGTCTTACTCGCTTCGCTTTCCCAACTTCACAGCCATATTTGAGGCAGAATTATTAGTGATTATATTAGCATTACGAAAGCTTCCCCAAAATGACCCATTAGCTGTTATTGTTACCGACTCGCTATCTGTACGCACAGCACTTACTGCACCTTTAAATTCAAGAATTCAACAAACATATTGTTAGATGGTACCTCCGTACTTACGGAGAGTATGTTTGCTTTGGGTACCGGCACAGCGTGGGTTGAACTTGGACGAAATGGCCGATTTACTCGCACGAGCATCCCTCAATGGCCCTATGATGTCTGTTTTGCCGACATCAGCTTATGTCACCGCGGATAAGAACAGAAATTTCTCTATATCGCAAAATTCTGCAATATCTATGCTAACACAGTCTACTGAATTCACAGTCTTGGCTTCCCATGGAATAATAATTGGTGTCCTTCAAGGCAATCGGAAGTTTCCTTCCCAAAATTGAGATGTCGTATACCGCCTCTAAATTTTTACTTACACAGGTCCTGTCTCGCTATGTCCCCTCTATGTTCTTCTTGTAATGCACCTGAATATACTGAACATTACTCTCTCTCGCGCCGCCAATTTTCTAGACAAAGAAAACTCTTAGAAAACTCATTTAGCAAACTTGGACTATCGCTAACCTCGCCAACCATTCTTTTTTTTTTGGGCGACTTCACTGGGATCCAGCCACAGGGATGCTTGTCTCGGAGTTTACAATTTTATTAGAGAGACGAAAAGAGCACCTTGCTGAATGTCTAAGATTATGAATGTTTTTATTTCATTTCATTACGTTGGCTTATTTTATCTCAAAATTCTAAATATTTTTATTAAGCTTCTAAATCACATTTCTTTAGTTCCAATCTATGCTGTTCAAATCTTGTTTTAATTGTACACATACTGGAAGCAGCCTGCTTCTTGTCCAATACCCCCTACTGGATATTCGCCAGTGTTTGAGAGACAAGACAAGACGAGAGTGTTCGTGGGGCGCCAACGAGCTAGTTCGCGAGTGGTTTGCGTACCAAGGAAATGCCCTAGCCATATACAGCTTCGCTGTGAAACGCTGCCGATAGTGAGTTTAGAACCTACGACTTCACTCTTAGAAGCCGAGTGTCTTACCCACTGGGCTAAACTAGCGCATCCGAGATAGTAGGCCTGTGCACTCTGCTTTCTGACATCGTGCTACTTGGACCGGAATTTCCACTGCCAAGCCCAGCGTGACAAAAGCGGTAACGTCAAAACGTCTGCATCTTACTTGGTAGCGTCCCCCTTAGATTCTATGGCAGTCGGACAAGGTAGCATGACGTCACAGATCGAAGTGCACAGGCCTTGTGCTATCTACGAGGCGTTGTCGAAGCGTCTCAACGCGCTCGCTTGCTCACGAGGAGTTCATAGCTCCAAGGACCACACAGCGGCGTTCAAGTGGACATTAATGATCTCGCATTCACAACTCTTGAGAAGTGCTTAGGCGTCCTCAGATCTTTTTTTCGTAAAATGTACAGACGTCAGTAATTTCATTCCACAGCACTGCAATAACACACCTTCATATTTACTGTATCTTCCTGTAAAAAATACAGAAATATGTAATTTCATTCCAACGCACCGCGAAAACAGGTCGACATATTTACTGCAATTTCTGCCGGTAAAAAAATTCTCGATTCTGCAATTTCATTGCACGGCACCACATTGACTTGTCATACGTACTGCACGTAGTAGTGACGGTGAAGAAAATAGCAAAACTGTGAATGAAGATACTTGCGTTTTAATGGGTGAACCTGTGCCCTTAAAAACAGGCTACCCTCAAAGAACAACGACAGTGGCGATCGAACACAGTCGGCGATTGTCAAAATCTGATCAGTGCGCCAAGGTCGTTGGCTTTTATACATGAGTCATCGAACGTTTCACAGTAGTCGCTGGTGCCTGCGTGTCTTCCTGAAAGTACTACACAATTTGCATCGTGCATCAGATTACAGAAGGTTCGGTGACAAAAGGCAGTTCATAGAACGATTGGTAACATTTGAGAAACTTCCGGTACGTGCGGGCGCGTCCTGCGCAGAGCGATAACATTTGTTGGACGGTAAAACGCGGTCACCCGATAACGATGAACACGTACACGTGTTATTACAATCTTTCAAGTTATTCTGATAATTCTCAAATTTTATAAAAATGAACCTGCCTCATCCATTATTCATCATTATTAGAGTATCCTGTTCACTGGAAAAGTGTCCTTTATTACCCTTGCTGCAGGGTCTTCCTGCTTTACCAGACACGAGTTACATTATAGTGTACTAGTCATGCTTTGCATCTCATGCAAGACAAATTGAAAAAAAAAGAATAACCTGAAAAAGTGGCTGGCAATAAAACCAATGCAACAGCTGATGCCAACAACGAAGTATGTTAGCAGTTATTTGATGTATATTGAAAGTTCTTGTAGTTCAAGGAAGAACAGCACCTTCAGGCCCATCGCCTTTCGATATTGCGGCTATATCGGAGCTCAAAGCTTAGCATCGACAAGCGGAGAAGTTTCCCAATAGCTAAAGCTTGTTGAGACGTCTCAGGAAAACGCGGAAACTTACCACTCGTGTTAAACAGCATGTTGGTTGTGCACCCTCAGCCCGATCCCACATACCAGCATGGCGCCGGACGAAAGACGGCACGGCGAAAGCAAAATGGCGGAGTCCTCGGTAAAACGGCCTGTATACTTTCCCGATATACATAACCCCTGGAGAACACACACTCACAAAACACGAAGAATACCACTGGCGGCGTCTTCAAATAAAAACTTTTACGTCCTCATTACTTATGCAGAGATAATTGCTGGACCGCCACCAGAGCAGTTGTCGATGGTGCAATAGCCCTGTGGCTGATACTTACCATATCATGTGGGCCTGCCTGAACACCCCTTTAGATCAGTAAACACGCCAAGTAAAACGAGGTGAGAGACCATGTTAACCAGCTCAAAACCCAGAAACCACCACATCGTGGTCGCTTGAGCATTCGAGGTCGCCAGAATCCTAGGCTTCCTGGCCACCCCCACCTAGCGACCAAACGCATTTTAAATAAAATAAATATACTTTCTCTGTCTCTCATACAATGTTTTAGTTTGTCCTTTTCCTTGCATGTTCAGTCTCCCTCACTATCTTCCTTGGCTTAGTATACTCTACCTGCTCAGCCGATCCACTTATTGTAAAATGTAAAGCACTAACGCACATTAGTTGGCTGCTATAGAAACATAACCGCGATGTCCCAATGAACGAATTTCTAAGTACTGTTCAGGGGCGGAACGACCTAACGTGAATATACAAGTAGATGTTAACACGTATTACATGTGGAACTAACTGGCCTCAGAAAAATCTTCGTTGACTGCATCGCTCTTTCCCAATCAACATACAGCGGTACTAATAATAAAAATTGGACTGTGCTGTGCACATCTACCGTGCATATCGACGCGTGTACTTATTTGCCCTTTTTCGGAGGCTGTATTGTGCCCACCAACAACTTAATGTTGTCGCTCAGCGGATGACGCGGCCGCATAATAGGAACTTATCGGAATGCTATCGATGATTCTATCTACTATTTCTTGTCACCGAAGCTTGAGTAATCTGGTTGCGTGTGCGACGCGAATTGTGCAGTACTTTCTGGAAGACAGGCGAGCACCAGCGATTGCTCTGGAAGCTTCGACGACTCATGTATTTAAGCCGATGCGCTTGCTCAGCAGATCGCAGTTCGACGATCGCCGATTGTATTCACCGCTATCTTTGGGCTTTGAGTGTGCTTTGACTTGCTTTTGTGCGCGCAGGTTCACCCAATAAAAGTTATGCGCAGTTTTGATGCTCTGTTTTTCGCCGTCCATACTACGTGACATCTGGTGGAGGTGCTAGTGCGTTCACTACCGAACGCGCCTGCAACGCCGCCATCCAAGCCCGAACCTCGAAGACAACACCAACGTCGCCATGGACCAGCGAGCTAGCCGCAGCCTGTAAGGACTGCCTGCAAGGGGCGGCTTGCACGTACATTTAATTACGAAAATAATAGCGAAGTCAAGAACGCGTTCCTACATTTTCCCTAAACAACGCCTAGCTCGAACTAGAACGCGTGCTTAACTTTGTTATTATTTTCGTTATTAAATATTCGTGCAAGCCACCCCAGGAAACCGTTGGCCAACTCAATAACCACAGTGGCAGCCCCTGCGTCCCCCATCGTGCTTCAAGAATACCGGGAGCAACCTACCTTCCGTGTAGCTTCGTCGGAGGATACAGAAACCTGGCTCGAAACCTTTCAAAGGATCTCAAAATTGGACAACTAGAACCCTCAGGATAAGCTACACCATGTGTACTTCTTCTTAGAAGATATTTCGAGGACTTGGTTTGAGGACCGGGAGTCCACCCTTTCAACGTGGGACATGTTCCGTGGTAACTTTCTGAGGACCTTCACGAGCGTTACCCGAAAAGAAAGGGCCGGAGTTCTGCTGGAACTACGAGGGCAACTATCCAATGACACCATCGCCATCTCCACGGAAGAGATGACCTGTCTTTTCCGGCACGCCGATTTTGGAAATGTCTGAGGTGTAAAACGTTCGCTTGCTGATGAACTTTTCGCCGGACTGAAACGCAACCTGCCGAAGACCGCGGCTGAGTTTTTGACAGAGGCAACGACGACCGACAGAACTCTGGAAATGTGCGCTTGGCAATATAACCTCCAAGTGCTCATGGCGCAGTGCGTAATCCTAGTACTCGGCTCCGGCAACCTCCAAGCTACCATCAGGACCATTGTGCGCGAAGAACTGCATGCGCAAGCTGTTACCGTCGCCGCAACCTCAGTGTCCTGGGTCACTGACATGGTCAATGACGAACATTGACGGTCACTGGGCGTTTCGCAGCCCGAATCACCGCCTCCCCCTACCGGAAGCGATACCTACGCAGCCGTCGCCCGCCATCAAGGTCCCCCTGCACGCCCGCGCCAGGGCACCGCAACGCCGCAATTCCGTCGTCGGCTGCCGCCGCTGCTACCTCGCCCGTCTGTCGCCGAGCGCCAGGAAGATAGATGTATGGCGCGCCATCGACCACCGCCCGCTGTGAAATCACTGCGGAGAAGCGGGCCACGTCTACCACCGATGCCCATACCGTGATTTGGGACTGCGAGGGTTCGCCGTCAACGCGCCGTGCCCGCAGCAAGGTTAACGGGCTCGTGATATCACCGGCTACCTCGCCACCACTCAGTGGAGCACTGGGCGAGCGTCGCGTTCGCCGTCACGTGGCTGCTACGTGTCCCCGCAACGCCGACCATACAGTGGCCCAGCCCGGAGCCGGTCTGCTAGCCCGTATCCAGAAACCTAAAAGCAGCAACCGATGCAGTGTGGTTGCTGTTCGTCGAACAGACATAGACACTTCGCCGCCGACGAATATGCCAAAAAGCCTGTTTCGACGACATATCAACGACACACCGCCATACAGACGAAGCGCAGGAGCAAAGAATACGCCGATAAAATAAGAGCTGACGACGCGACGTTAACGCCACAGGTCAACATGACACAGCCGTGATCCGACGCCAATACCAAACGGCAATGCAAGACAAAGAAGCACTGACCTCGACGTGCTTCTCGACGGTCACGCAGTCACCGCCTTAGTGGGCACAGGAGCCGACTGCTCCGTCATGAGTGGACCTGAGGTATGTTGCGTCGGCTGAGTAACGAACCCCAACAGAGAAAAAGGATGTCGGTTTGAGAGCCATAGCTCTACTACTCCAAGTACAAACCCAGAAAACACCTGGTTCTGTAAATCTGACCTTCAAGCTCACCCAAGGTCAAACCGGGACTTCGCTTGCCTAACGCGTTGTAGAGTGAAAACAAACAGCGACTCAGGGTCAGTATTTCGTGCCCCCAGCGCCAGAGGTGCTGGCTGCATCCGAATTAACTGCGTTGAGAGCGCCGAGCAGTGTCTCTGTGTTGTCTTGTGCTGCAATTGTAGATGCGGTAGTTGCCGCTACAAACAGTTATCGCTAGACAAATTTGATTTAACCGCGTCCAACCACGACAAATTTTATTGCCTTAGCAGCAGTAGCAGGTGATCGTACCGGCGTTTAGCGGGTTTGGTTATCATGCCTCTTTTAGAGCGTTTGCTCTATTACTCCAGGTACATACCGAGAAAATACCCGACTCCGTAAATCTGATCTTCAAGCTCAGCCAAGGTCAAACTGGGACTTAGCCTGCCTAATTCATTATGGAGTAAAAACGAACAGCGGCTCAAGGTCAGTCTTTCGTGCTACGACTGCCGGAGGCACTGGCTGCATGCAAGTTCAATGCGCGTTCGTGCCGAGAGCGTCGACGGCTCCAAGCAGCGTCAGTCTTGCGGTGCAATTGTAGATGCGGTAGTTGCTGCTTCAAGGAGCGATCGCTCGACATTGGTTGTTTAAGCGCGTTCAATCACGGTAAATTTTTTGAAGCCACCAAGTCGGCTTTTTGTATCTTCCCTGTCATCGGTGGTAGGCAGTGACACGGTGGCGCTGCTGTGGCGATGTTTCTTATCGGCCACGCACTGCAGCACGAAGGCGTGCATCGCCGGTGTGGATGATGATGAGGCGGAGGCAGCGCATAAATGTCGCAGAGAGCGCGTCGCCACATCAACCCCCCTCACTTCCGCCCGCCCCCGCGGAGTGGGAAGCCTTCAGGGCTTGTAAATATCTGCGAAGCGTTGTCGTCGTCGTCATCATCATCATCATCATCATTATCAGCCTGTTTAAGCCCACTGCAGGGCAAAGACCTCTCCCATATTTCTCCGGCTACCCCGGTCATGTACCAATTGTGGCCATGCTGTCCCTGCAAAATTCTTAATCTCATCCGCCCACCTCACTTTCTGCCGCCCCCTGCTACGCTTCCCTTCCCTTGGTATCCAGTCCGTAACCCTTAATGACCATCGGTTATCTTCCCGCCTCATTACATGTCCTGCCCATGCCCATTTCTTTTTCTTGATTTCAACTAAGATGTCATTAACTCGCGTTTGTTCCCTCACCCAATCTGCTCTTTTCTTATCCCGTAGCGTTACACCCATTATTGTGCTTTCCATAGCTCGTGGCGTCGTTCTCAATTTAAGTAGAACCCTTTTCGTAAGCCTCCAGGTTTCTGCCCGGTAGGTGAGTACTGGTAAGACACAGCTGTTATACACTTTTCTCTTGAGGGATTCTCTGCGAAGCGTACCCGACGTCTATAAATGTGTAGTGACTGGAGCGGGCTGCGATGTCGGGGGTTTCGAATGGAGGCCTAAGGGTGCGCTGGGGTTTCCTGGTTCGTCGGAAGTTAGCTAGCCGGTCACTGTTCACTGTCAAAAGCGGAAGCAAAATTATTCTAGGACGGAGAAAGAGTACCTTGCGATCATTCGGGGTGCGGCCAAATTCCGGCCTTACATACACGGCAGACACTTCGACATGGTAAGCGATCGCCACGCCTTGTGCTGGCTGGCAAACTTAAAGAGTCCTTCACGTCGCCTAGCACGATGAGTCTCAGCCTTGAAGAATTCGACATCACCGTGGTTTATAAGTGTTATAACTGCAGTGTTCTTATCATTTCTCAGCTGAAGTCTACAGCTACACGTGCCAATCTGGTTGCCTATCTTATGTTTTCTTACTTCGTTTCCCTTCCCCTCATTCCCTAACCTGTCTTTATATTCCGACGTGCACTGCAAATAAACGCCCATTCTTCCAGCTTGTAAGCGTGTGTCTGCCTCGCCTGCGTCAAGCGCAGTGTCCGACCTACGATGTAACAATAAGTCCGGCAAGAAGCAATGTGAAGACTACTGCCTATCGTGTGTACCTAGTCACCCGCCATGGCATGGCGAACTGGACTAAGGCGCCTTCCTAGGAACAATAACTGTGGATGACTTCGCCATGCAATAGCGAGCAGACCCGGAGTTACGAAGACTTGTGGATTATTTATAAGGAATGACCAACGTTGTCCCTAGGGTGTTTTTGCGTGGACTCTTCGTTTTCTTTGCAAAACAATGTCCATGCAAAAAAGAACTCTCCCGAGTTCGCGCAAGCTAGCTTGTCGTTGTACCCGTAGCACTCCAGCCAGAAGTTCTGCACGCCATGCACGGCGATCAGACAGCCGGGCACCTCGGGTTTTCCCCTACGCTAGCAAGAATACAAGAGAAGTACCATTGACCGCGCCTGACTGCCGACGCCGCCGGTCACGTAAAGACATGCCGCGACTGTCTGCGACGCAAGACACCATCGACAAGGCCAGCGGGATTACTGCAGCTGATCGAACGTCCTTGCCCACCGTATCCGCAAAATGAATTTGTTTAGACCCTTTTCGACGTCAACATCTGCGGAAATAAGTGTATCGTGGCGATGTACTACATCACCTGCTTCGGTGAAACGAAAAATCTGCCGTAAGGCAGTGCAGCGGAAGTGGCGAACTTCTTCGTCGAAAATATGCTGCTGTAACATGGTGCCCCAGAAATACTCAACACCGACAGAGTAGCGGCCTTTACAGCAGAACTCGCCAAATTTATTTTGCAATACAGCCAGATAAGCCACAGGAGTACAGCTGCTTATCACCGGCAGATGAATGGTTTCACGGAGCGGCTGAACAAGACTCTCGCAGGCATGCTAGCAATGTACGTCGAGCACAAGACGTGGGATGCCGTCGAGCCGTACGTAACATTCGCTTATAACACTGCAGTGCAAGAAACGACGCAGACAACGCCTTTAAAGTTGGTTTATGGCAGGAACCGGAGCACGGTTCTTTACGCCACGCTGCCGCACGTCACCGACGAAGAAAATCTCGACGTCACCGCCTACCTCCAGCACACCGAAGAAGCCTGACAGCTCGCTTGCCTGCGCATCAAGAACCAGCAGAGGATCGACAGCCGGCAGTACAATCTTCGACGACGCTACGCGGAATACCAGCTCTGTGAGGGTGTTTGGGTCTGGACTCCGATACGCCGACGAGGGCTCAGCGAGAAACTGTTACGACGCTATTTCGGATCCTACAAGATCATCCGACGTATTGGCTCACTGAACTGTGAGGTCGTGCCAGACGGCATTTTACAGCAGTTGCGACGCGGCGCGCGACCTGAAGTCGTCCACGTGGTGCTTAAGCCGTTCTGCTCCCGCTGACAGACTTAAGTACTTCGTTTCTTTGTTGATTTATTGTTCTTTCTTTATTATGCGTGGCTGTGTTTTAACTTGCGAATCTGTTCGTAGCGTCGAGTGGTGGGGGACTGCATATCACCCACCAACAACTTAATGTTATCGCTCAGCACAATACGCGCCAGCATTACCGGAACTTGCTGGAATGTTATCGATGGTTCTGTCCATTTTTTCTTGACTTCGAAGCTTGCGTAATCTTATTGCATGCGCGACGCCAATTGTGTAACTCTGTATGGAAGACACGCTGGCACCAGCGATTGCTGTGTAACTTTCTATGAGTCATGCCATTAAGCCGACGCGCTTGACTGGCAGATCAGATTGCGACGATCGCTGGCTGTATTATTCACGATCATCGTGCTTTGAGTGTAACTTGATTTTGTGGGCACAGGTTCGCCCTGTAAAAAGTTGTAATTCACAGTTTTGCTGCTGCGTTATTCACCGTCACCACTACGCAACAATGTGGTGTGCTGTAAAATCTTGCAACACATACCACCTCTATAAAAACTGTTATTCTCGGACTGCATGTTAACCGCCTCAATCAGCCACGTGACATTGAACATTCAGCGCTTTACGAAGGTTCACACGAAATACGGACGTTCGTGCACCGCGATGGAAGGAAACCAACGCTCCCAGTATCATGCGAGGCTTGTGCACGCCGGCCTAATAGCAGACGATACGCCTTAGGCACCTACACTGTCTCTGAACGCGCCTTCGCAACTTGTTCTCCTGGCGCTGCGCGGAGCATGGCCGCATGCTCGCATGTTTCCCCTAAGAGTGAACGACCCTGTACAACGTGACCCAGTGATACTTAACCCATGATACGTGACATCATACGTTGCCACATGTTCACAACTCTGCCTTAATCCGCCTTAACCTTTTTACTCTACCTTGCTCTAATTTGTGTCACCTTAATCTACCTTAATCCACTTTAATTGACCGTAACCGACCTTAACCTACCTTGATCTCCGTTGTACCAACCTTAATCCACCTTAATCAACGCTTGCTCTAATTTGTACCACGTTAATCCACCTTCATCTACCTTGTCCCACTTTAATTTACCTTGAATCACTTTACCTCACTTTCACTCAATTTACTCCGCCATATGTCACTTTATGCCGCAGCCAGATGGCTGCGACGTGACGTTTGCAATGACGCACGCATTTGGCACACCTTTAGTCAGCCAGTACCGCTGAGCCGCCGTGGTGGTGTTAATCAAATCTTGACCGGTAGGCTTCTCGTAAAAATAAAGGCGCGATTATTTGGGATGCCGTCGAGTCGTACATAACATTCGCTTATAACACTGCAGTGCAAGAAACGACGCAGACAACGCCATTAAAGATGGTTTATGGTAGGAACCGGAGCACGGTTCTTTACGCCACGCTGCCGCACGTCACCGACGAAGGCGCACGAACACGTGCGCCTCTCTAACGCACTGTATAAAAACTTTACAAAACCTTGAAGTCGATTCTTACGCCTGCTATAATCAAGGTATTTTAATGACTTTTGAATTAGAGGATGTACCAGGGTCTTTCACAAAAAGCCACACAGTGTTAATACGTAAAAGTACTGAGAGAGAAAAATTACGTTCTGTTGACGGTTATACACTCTTAAACAAATTCACACCCTTTGGATCGCATGTTGCCACACAACGATAGTCGTCATCGGTCTTATCCGCATTTCCTTTCTTTAACACTACGAGCCCGGTACTTCCATGTCACGAACGGCATGCGCGTTATCAACATGACAGAGTATTCTCTACAGGAAACTAGCGAGCACAGCGTTTCTGAGAAAGGAAACGCTAGCAAGACAGATAACGATTATTGTTGTGTGGGAAATATACACCTCAAAGGGGGCACATTGCAGACCGATTACAATGTCAAACGTTGACTATAAAATTTTTGCAGAATTTTTACAAATCGTTTGCAGGTAGCGATTTCGATTCCTATTGGTCCTTATGAAACATGAGGTACAAAGGCCGTTCGATACAAACTAACATCCACGTCGCTCGTTCAGTTCTTGAGAGCTGTACCACTTCTCATGAGCAACTTGCTATGCTTTAGTTTGACGTCGAAAAACATTTGATCGGTTCCGGCATTCATTTTTATTTTCTCGCTTAGAACATGCCAATTCACAGTGCTTATTTGTGTTTTACTTTGTTAGAGTCATTGTACAATTCGCCTCGTTTTCAACGTTAGCCTACCAAATCCCGTCCACATTCGTTCATCCGTGAAACAAGGATGTCCTATCTCCCCGCTTTCTCTTGCCCTTTACTTAGAACAACTCTGAGCATTTTGAACTGCAGCAATGTTCGCAGTTCTAATATTTATTCTTGGTAATGAGATAAAGGTGCTAGTATATGATAATGATATCGCATTCTTGTGAAAAGAGAAGCCCATTATCGATAAAGTTCTTTATACCATAGAAGATTTTATTACTGTCTCTGGTGCACAAATGAATAACTATAATAGCACATGGCTATCTATGGTTTGGATCTTGGGCCATTACACCATAGCATTATGCTGGAATTTAATGGTCTTGTGTGCCACCTAAATATCTAGGTTTTCCACGACATGCCTACAACTTAAGCACACACTGCTGGAGAGAGCGCATTCTAGCCCTACCTTTGTCCCGCATTGTCTTTCAATATTTGAAAGAGCAGGATCCTGCAACACGTTTTCGGCAACCAAAGTTTTCTATGTCTTTCACGTTCTTCCCTGCGCAAGGCTTTACATTCAAAGTATTCACAGAATTTTTCCAACATTTATGTGGTCCTCCAGTTTCCATGAGATGAGACAGCATTTTTCGACCATTGAGTGCGGGAGGATTAGGGCTGATGCATTGTACGTCAGACAGTTAGTCTCGCACCTTCTCGTTTTTCGGTATAGCTCTGATCCGGTACCAAGAGCCTTCTTGCAGGTTAACATGCTCTGGCTGTGCCCGTACAACGCAGGCTCCGACTTTCAATACAAGTCGAAACAGGATGCCTTGCTGAATAGCTCGGATTTCACACACCAACTACAGGCCGTCCAGAGGGCCCGCGAGGTCGCGGAGAGTCACCACCTCCATGTCCCGTCGCGGGGGGAGCCACGAACGTGATTGTGGAGCCTTCGGTTCCCCCCTATCAAGTTCCTCACGACACTCCAATAAAGTTCTTGTCACTGGTTCATGTCCTGTCAGAATTGGTGGTGTCGTCAAACTTTTCTTAGACCTTGTTTATGGGGGTTCCTGCGAGAGGTTTATTTTTCTATTTATTTTCA
The DNA here is from genome assembly GCF_023375885.2 of Dermacentor andersoni. NCBI lineage: Eukaryota > Metazoa > Arthropoda > Arachnida > Ixodida > Ixodidae > Dermacentor > Dermacentor andersoni. The sequence continues at coordinate 162,925,071 of NC_092816.1, forward strand.
GACTCCGTTTCTCAAGAGATTGTTTATTCGCTGTGTCACGAAAAAATCCTTACAAAATTTAATATCGATGTTGTTCACGCCGCCGTTTTATCTATAGTATACATCACACAACCAGGACATGATGTACTTCCAAGAGTGCACAAAATGCCAATTCCACCTTTTACAAAAACTTTCTTTTTGCAATTCAAACACCGGAACCTTGCCAATTAGAACGTGGCTTCGGAAAAAGAACATTTTGGTTTCATTAACTCGTCTTCCTGGCGTGCCTGAAACTAGTGAACACTTTTTTTTTATTGTACAGATGCTATTTCACTCTAGAATCTCCTTCATGAAATTCGCAAAGATACTTTGATCTAAATTCTCCCCGTATTCGATATATTGCTGTTCCGTGCGCTGATTTACCGTACGATATGTTTTCACTGATAGGCTTACATGGCATATGGAAAACTCGTATGCAAGAGCGAAATGCAGAAAGAACAATTTCTTCAAGACTACATTTCACTCAAATGATTACGCACTTAAAGGACATTTACGATCAAGAAGAATGTCAGTCGGATCGGCATCAACTTTTGATAAGGTGTTTAACTTCTTTCAAGTTTTTGTTGTGATTGAAGATGCTGCTTACTTTGTGGGACCTTTTCTTTGTATGTACTGCTCGTATACCTGTGATCGCTTATGAGCACCTGGTGCTCAAAATATTGTAAAAAGTTCTTGTACATACATCGTTTAAATCATTGTAATAAATACCCGGTTTAAGAAAAAAGAAGCCACCGTGGCGTCGGGGAAGCATGCTCGTCTCGCACTCCAGAGATCCGGGTTCGCTTTCCACGCCAATGTGAAGTTTCTTTTCAAAGCCACTAATTTACATTGTTTACAGGAACCTCCCTGAGAAATTTGGCGTCCATCGGAGCATTTTTTGACGTGTTTTTACTCTTCGTGCCGTCGTCCATATTTTTCCAACCACACGAAACTTGATTAACTTTTGCAATTCGCACTACAGAGAGCACATGATGAAAACTCTTACTCTAAACAAATACAATTCCATTTCGTAAACGACACGCGCTGGCATGTTACACGTTATACAATCTTTATACAAATCGGTATAGAATCTTTAGAGACGAGGAGATAACGAAAAATAACGAAAAGCAAGAATAACTACAATGTGGTGTACCTAAAAGTTAAAAGCCTATTGACAAAGAAATATGTGTCGACATACTGGGATTCTGAAGGGGATATTAGATGTAATTTCATGGTCTTTTTGAAATAATTTGGCATTTTGCATTTTTTATAATACTAAGCGCGCTTAGATGGTCGTTTAAAAACATTGAATTGGATACCGTAGGCGGTCCGCCATCGAGGAACCTTCAATAGTTGAGCCTAAGTTCATATTGTCGGTTGATAGAGAGGTATGTTTCAAGGAGGTAAACTCATCTTTAAGTAGTACAGCCCGTATATAAATAGTGAGCGTCAGATGAGAAAGTCGGTTAGCATTTAGTATTTCGTATTTTACGAAAAACGCAGATGTATTATCACGGTGGCCAAAGTCTTCATTGCAACGGATAGCTCGCTTCTGAAGAGTAATTTTTCTGTCTACATTAGATTTAATTGTGGTGCTACAAATTAGCAAACATTAGGTAGCGTAAATGCGACTGAATCAGTGTGTAGTACAAGCGACGTTTCAACTGCGCTGGAACGAAGTGTATAATTTTAAATAGCATGCCTATAGATAGATAGAATAAACTTTAATGTCCAACGGAAAAGGTGATCTACCCACCCCCTGACACACAAGTCAGGGGGCGAGTGCCGCCGCCTCAGATGCAGGCTGGGAGGTCTTGGGTCCCAGCAGCCTCTTCAGCCAGTTGGACGAGCCGGAGCTGGAGCTCAGAGTCCGAGCTGCGCAGCAGGGTCTCCCAGGTGTCTCTACTACCTATTTTGTGCGTTCTCCCGGGAGAGTACGGACATTCCCATATTATGTGGTCGAGGGTCCCTCTCGCCCCACAAAGATTACATTTATCGCTCCTGGCCTCGGGGAACATGTGGTTCGCCATAACCGGGTGCGGATATGTATAAGTTTGTAGTCGTCTCCACGCGACTGCTTGTCTGTTGTTTAATTTTGGGTCTGGCGGGGATACCAGTCTACGAGCCAATCTGTAATGCTGCGTAATCTCCCCATATTTTAGCATGCGCTCTCCGCTCCCTCGGTCATCGGGGGGCCCCGTAGCGGCTCGGCGATAGAGATCTCGAGCCAGCTCGTGGGCCGCCTCGTTGCCGGGGACGGCTTCGTGCGCCGGAGTCCAAATTATTTGAATTTTTCTATCTAGCTTTCTCTGGCCTAGGATTCTGGCCGCTAAGGGCGAGATCCTTCCCTTGCTAAAATTTTGTATGGCAGTTTTGCTGTCACTGATCACAAATTTCGCGTCCGTTCCAGCGCAAGCTAATGCGATCGCAATTTCCTCGGCATCTTCTATGTTGCGCCCGCGCAGAGTGACAGCGGTCACGGGAATACCCCGGCCACTGACGGCCGTTGCCACCGTAAAACTGCCGCTACCTCCCGCCGCGTCTACATAGGCCACCTCATGTTCCGAGATATTACCGAATCTAATTTTTAATGCTTCGGCTCGTTTATGCCTCCTGTCTTTGCTATGTTCCGGGTGCATGTTTTTTGGCAGGGGGGGGGGGGATAATCAGATTTTTTCTACTTCCACCTTTCGGGTGGGGCCTCTGTCCGGATTTATTCCAACTTTGGCCAATATGGCTCTTCCTGTCCTCGTGGTGCTAAGTCTCTCAATTTGAGAGGTTCGCACCGCTTCCGCCAGTTCTGCCTATGTGTTGTGCACTCCTAGAGCCATCAGTCTCTCTGTTGATGTACACATGGGCAGTCCCAGCGCTCGTTTTACGCTTTTTCTCATTAGAGAATCAATCTTTTCTCTTTCCACCACTTTCAAGTCGAGATATGGCGTTGCATAGCTCACCCGGCTGAATATGTACGCCTGTATTAGTTTAATTAAATTTTTTTCATTTAGCCCTCGGCCTTTGCTGGCCACCCGCCTAATTAGGCTCAGGGTCTGTATTGCGTGATTCTGCAGCCTCTTGACGGTCTCGCCATTGTGGCCGTGTGACTGCAGAATCAGGCCCAAGATTCTGCAGTTCCAAACGCTGGAATCCCCCACAATTGAGCTAGGGAGTAAGGGTACGCCCCAGGGATCAGTGCTGTCTCCCCTACTCTTCAACGTGGCTATGAGGGAACTCCCCGAGCAATTGGCAAAGCTCGAGGGATTAAAATTTAGTATATATGCGGATGATATCACCCTCTGGGTCAACCGGGGAAGTGATTCAGCCGTCGAAAGCCTGCTCCAGGCCGCCACCGACATCATAGTCGATTACGCGGCCGAGAGAGGCCTAGCATGCTCGCCGCAGAAATCAGAATTGTTTATATACAATCCGAAACACTTAAGGTGCAAGGCACCGTCGGAGATCAAAATTAATGTGGCGGGTAAAGAGGTCCCAATAGCATGCCTATAGAATGAAAAATCGCAGAATGAATTTGACTGACATGGGGTGACCAGCTTACGCTTTCTTCAAAAAGCACACTTAGGTGTTCAACAACTGACGCAGGTTCTGTCGTAGAACTATTGAATCTAATATAAATATTAATGTCATCAGGCTTATTTCTTGGTTTAGAGACAATACATTTGGTTCTACTAACGTATAACTGAAACTGGTTCAGTGACAGCCAATGTAACAGCTCATTTAGGAAAATAGTAGCCGTAGTTTTTAATTCACTTAGCCGATAAACAGAAAAGGAAACAGGGTCGTCAGCATATACAACGATATGAGGAGTAAGTGGTGTAGTAACATCTTTTACGTTTATAACAAAAATCAAACGACCTAAGATGGACTGTTGAGGGTCACCACATGTTATTTGGTTCGTTCTTGAGCGGCAAATATTGTGACATGTATATTGTAAATGTTATCTCCTGGAGAAATTAGTACGGAACCAGTTTAAGGCAATACCACAGATTACGTCAAATTGGAGGTTATAAAATAAGATATCGCGTTTATTTGAATCGAAGACATTTGCCTAAATCTAAAAAGCAAATGTTCTTGAGTATACAACTTGTGGTCGAAATGACTTATCATTCCTTCATTGATTTGACATAGTGTCATTTCTGTCAACGTTTCCTCGCTGGAAGCATAGTGTTGGTCTACAAGAGCTTGTTTTTCATCCAAAAATCTTGTTAGCCGTGTTTTTAAAAGCTGCTCTAATACTTTAGAGAACAGAGATAAGACAGATCTTGTGTAATCATTCAAGTCAGTAAGAGATCCTTTCTTATGCAAGGCAACTACTCCGAAAGCGCTTATTACTAGTCAGGCTTTGAACTCATCAGTTTCTGCCAAAGCTTTCTTCTTCAGGGATTTAAGGAAAGCATTTCAAGTTAACTGCACGGCAGCAGGAAAATATCATTGGTGCCCTGAAACGATATTTATTTTCCAGCTCTTCTATTCAGCCATGCAATCGGGATGTTGAGCCAGTATGTAGGAAATAATAATTAAATTTGTCAGCCAAAGAAGTGTCGCTGTATTGAACTCTATCAAAAGTACGCTAGTAATAGTATCCTCATGCTTGCCTTTTAGTCTCAGAATAGCACAGCGCTTCTTGTTGGTGTCGTTTGATAGCTTAGAAAACACAGCTTTATAGTACTCACACAGAGCCTTATAAGCATCGGAACTCAATTTGTTTCTGATATTTCTTATATTTCCTGTACCTTGTTCGGCTAAAAATGTACGCAGCTTCCTTGGATTAAGCTCTTATTTCCGCCGTTTCATTCGTAATTTTGCCGACATTGCGCGCCCCATTACTGCGCTTCTCAAAAAAGACGTTGCTTTTACATGGGGCTCGCCCCTAGCTGCTGCATTTTCGGCGCTTATCGATGCCCTCACGACTTCTCCTGTTTTAGGACATTTTGATCCGACTGCACCGACGGAACTTCACACAGACGCCAGCGGCCATAGCATAGGTACCACCCTCGCTCAGCGTCAGGGCGGACACGACTGCCTTATCGCGTACACTAGCGGCCTCCTGTCCACAACGGTGCAGAATTACTTTGTCACAGAACTAGGGTGCCTTGCTCTTGCCTGGGTTGTCACCTAATTTCGTCCCTACCTGTTCGGGTGCACCTTTACCGTTGCAACGGATCATTATGGTCTCTGTTGGCTTTCTTAGCTTAAAGACTTTGCAGGCCGCCTTGGTCGTTGGACTCTGCACCTCCAAGAATAAACATTTTCTAAAGTGCAGAATTCCGGTCAGCTTCATCAAGATGCCGATGGCTGTCACGGCATCCCGTCGGTTCCCCTAACGTCGCCGAGCAAAACACCGACGCCTGCATCTTGTCTGTCGTGGACCTCGTTAATATACGGGATGAAGAACGCCGCGACTCGGCTTTACGTTCTAACATCGACAGTCTTAGCTCTGCCACACCCGACACTTCACAACACTTGTTCTGCCTTCACAACGGCACCTTATACCGCCACAATATGCATCTTGACAGGGCTGAACGCTTCTTCGTCGTGCCTGCCCATTTGCGCTCAGCTGTCCTCCGCCAGCTTCACGATGAGCCCACTAATGGTCCCCTTGGCGTCACCCACACTTATTATCGTGTCAGGCGCCGTTTCTTCTGGCATGGTCTCTACTGCTACGTGCAACGATATGTCGCTAGTTATAACCAATGCTAGCGTCGCAAGCGGCCGACTATGATATCTGCCAGTCTGCTTCATCTTATCGACATTCCCGCCGAACTGTTCGTTCATATTGGGGTCGACCTTCTTGGCTCCTTTTGAACCTTGGCGTCAGGCTACAAGTGCGTAGCCGTCGCGACCGACCACGCGACGCGATACGCCGTTACCCGCACCCTCCCAACCAGCTGCGTTACGGATGTCGCCGACTTTCTTCTTTGTGACAATATTGTTACGTAGGAAGACGCAGAAGAAAAGCTATATACAAGTGTATTTACAAGGGAAGACGCCGCACTGGGCCAAGAGGCAACTGCCCGCGCTAGCCTCTAATCGTCGTCGTCGTCTTCTCACTGCTCGCCTCTTCGTCATTGTAAACACTGTTCCGTAGCACAACCCCCGGCGGCAAAAGCGCCGTCCCGGAGCGACTAAAGGCCGGACTTGGAAGCAGTGTAGTAGGCCTTGAGCCTACTGACGCGCACGACATCACTAGATGCCAGAGTAGAGTACGAGGTTGAACACACAAGAGCAATTTCGTACGTCACAGGCGTCACCTGGCGCAGCACGCGTAGGGCCCTGTGTATCGCGAAAGGAGCTTTTCTGAAAGTCCGACGTGACGAGAGGGCGACCACAGGAGCACGAGCGCACCAGGCAAGAACTGTACGTCACAGTGGCGGGCGTTGTACTGACGCTGCTGAGTGGTTTGCGAGGACGTCAGTCGAGCACGGGCAAGCTGGCGTGCATGGTCGGCGAGGGCGATGGCGTGGCGCGCATACTTGCTTGTTCAGATCGCAGCAGGAGGAAGTGCCGTGTCAAGGGGCAAGGTCGGTTCGAGACCGTACAGCAGGTAAAACGGAGAAAATCCAGCTGTGTCGTTCCGGGAAGAATTGTACGCAAATGTGACGTAAGGAAGGGCAATTTCCCAGTTGTGGTGATCCTTGGAAACGTACTTGGAGAGCATGTCGGTAACAGTACGGTTTAACCGCTCTGTCAGGCCATTGGTTTGAGGATGGTATGAGGTAGTCAGCTTGTGTTGAGTGGAGCAGGAACGCACAATGTCGGCGATAACTTTCGAGAGGAAGTTACGACCACGGTCAGTAAGCAGCTGTCGCGGGGCGCCATGAAGTAAGATAATGTCACGCAAGAGAAAATCCGCGACGTCAGTGGCGCAAGTGGTAGGGAGAGCTCGCGTGATAGCATATCGGGTGGCGTAATCAGTTGCGACAGCTAGCCATTTGTTCCCAAAGGATGACGTAGGAAAGGGACCGAGGAGGTCTAATTCAACACGAACGAACGGTTCCACAGGGACGGTGATCGACTGGAGATGACCGGCAGGTAGCCCCTGAGGTGTTATCCGACGCTGGCAGGGATCACAGGCAGCAACATAGCGTCGGACGGAGCGAGCGAGACCAGGCCAATAGAAGCAGCGGCGGACCCGGTCGTATGTGCGAGCTACCCCAAGATGCCCTGCAGTGGGTGCGTCATGCATCTCAAAGAGCACAGTCTGTCGTAGATGTTTTGGCACGACAAGAAGAAGATCAGATCCGTCAGGGAGGAAGTTCCTTCGGTACGGAATGCCGCCCTGAAGGACATATCGGCGAACGGATGCGTAGGTAGGTGTAGAGCGCAAACGCTCGATGAGTGCTCGCAGCGATAGGTCTCGGTACTGCTCGTCCGCGATGTTAGTGAAGGCAGACACAGAGAAAATGCCGTTGGCGGTACTACTATCCGCGTCGTCAGGCTCGTCTACCGGGTAGCGAGACAGGCAGTCAGCGTCCTTGTGTAGTCGGCCAGATTTGTAGTCGGCCAGATTTGTAGTCGGCCAGATTTACGCCTCCAAGAATATGAATATTCTTGGAGGCGTAAGGCCCAGCGACCAAGTCTTCCTGCAGGATCTTTCAGTGAGCATAACCAGCAAAGCGCGTCATGGTCTTTGACAACGGAAAAGGGTCGGCCATATAAGTATGGGCGGAGCATCGCAACCGCCCAAACTAGGACCAGACACTCACGCTCAGTGATGGAATAGTTGCGCTCCGAGGGCGAGAGGAGCCTGGTGGCGTATGCGATAACACGGTCGTTGCCACGCTGGCGTTGGGCCAGTACTCCGCCAATTCCGTGACCGCTGACATCAGTACGGACTTCGGTAGGTGCAGGAGGATCGAAATGGGCCAGTACGGGATGCGTTGTAAGAAGGTCGATTAGATGCCAGAATGCAGAGGCCTCGTTATCGCCCCACTAGAAAGGGGCGTCTTTTTTCAAAAGCTCGGTTAGTGGTCGTGCTATGGCCGCGAAATTTTTCACGAAGCGGCGGAAGTACGAACAAAAGCCGATGAAGCTGTGCACATCCTTGACACACTTCAGAACAGGGAAGTGCGTAACCGCAAGGATCTTGTCTGGGTCCAGTTGCACTCCGTTCGCGTCAACGAGATGCCCAAGGACGGTAATCTGGAGACGGCTGAATTGGCACTTCGATGCCTTGAGTTGCAGACCGGCTCGACGAAAAACGTGCAGGGCTGCTGAGAGGCGCTCGAGGTGCGTAGCGAACGTTGGGGAGAATACTATAACGTCGTCCAAGTAGCACAGACACATGGACCATTTGAAACCGTGAAGAAGGGAGTGCATCATGCCTTCAAAAGTGGCAGGAGCGTTACATATAGCGAAAGGCATCACTTTGAATTGATAAAGACTGTCTGGTGTTACAAAAGCAGTCTTCTCGTGGTCGAGATCGTCCACGGCAATCTGCGAGTAGCCGGAGCGAAGGTCAATAGAGGAGAAGTAGCGAGCACCGTGGAGGCAGTCAAGGGCGTCATCAATCCGAGGTAGGGGATACACGACCTTTTTGGTAACTCTGTTTAGGCGCCGATAATCCACACAAAAGCGCCATGAGCCATCCTTCTTTTTTACCAGTACAACAGGTGGCGCCCATGGACTACAAGATGGTTCAATAATGTTCTTGGCAAGCATTTTGCGAACTTCTGGGTGAATAACTTGACGCTCAGCTGGTGACACTCGATACGGGCGGCGATGAATAGGAGGGGCATCACCGGTATTACTGCGATTTTTAACAGCTGTAGTTTGGGCCAAAGGACAATCGTTAAAGTAAAAAATATCTTGGTAGGAAAACAGAACGCGGTAGAGCTCAGGAGCCTGCTCGGACGGCATGTCGGGCGCAATCATTTTCTGTAAGTTGGCGATGGTACAATTTGCCGACTGCGATGGTAGAGGAGGATCAGCTGAATTGTCGTCTAGTGCAATAGATGCTACTGAGTGATCCTTGAATGAGCAAAGCTGGGCCAGAGACATCCCGCGTGGCAGAACTTGTGTCGTCAAGCCAAAATTGACCACTCGCAGGCAGACGCAATTCGCTGTAATAGATAAAACTGTATGAGGTACTGTGATCCCGTGTGTAAGTAGGACGTCTTGCATAGGAGCTGCGATGTAGTGACCGTCGGGCACTGGTGGGGATGACACTAAGTCAACGTAAGTCAGTGCCGAAGGTGGCAAGCGAACGAAGTCGACGGAACTGAGGCGACTGGGGTGTGGTTCAGCGGGATCCAGAACGGGCAGGTCAAGGCGGAGAGTACTTGCGGAACAATCGATGAGAGCAGAATGTGCGGAGAGGAAGTCTAAGCCGAGGATGATGTCGTGTGGACAGTGGGCGATGGCTGTCAATAGCACGATAGTGGAGTGATCGGCGAAGGAGACGCGGGCGGCACATATACCAATTACGGGAGCCGTTCCGCCATTGGCTACACGGACAACAGGCGTCGTGACGGGCGTGATTATTTTCCTCAGCCGGTTACGAAGGTCAGTGCTCATTACCGACAAATGGGCCCCAGTGTCTATAAGAGCCGATACAGAAACACCGTCGACTTGCACGTCAACGAGGTTCAGATGAGTGGGCAACGTCAGTGGAGAATTTGGTGGCGTAGGGAGCAATGCAACGTCACCTCGAGGCGCTGCATCGTGTAGTTTTCCGGCTGGGAGCGGCGTCCGAAGGGAGTCGGCGAATAGGAGCGACGGGGCTGGAGGGAGCGAGATTGTCGTCGTTGGGGCGAAGGCGAACGAGAATAGGGGCGGTTCGGTGCAGGAGAATCTGTGGCGGCATTATTGGAGCGGGCGGCAAGGGACGAGAAGGGCCACCTGGCGGGTGAGAGTAAGCAGTATAAGTAGACCGGTTCGGGGAACTCCAGCGACTGCGACAGCGCCGAGAAATGTGCCCGATTCCATGGCAGTGAAAACAAATGGCATTGTCGTTAGCAGTGCGCCATTCTGACGGGTTGCGGAAACGTGGTGGGTAGGAAGATGCGGGACGGGGCGGAATCGAAGAAGCCGGGTGGGTATCAGGGCGATGGGCCGAACAGATGGTGTGAAGACCCATGTTTGCGAACTCCTGGTGGACGACTGCCTGGATCAGGGAAACCGTGACTGCAGGTGCGTTGGAGGGGGTGGAGTCGAAGGCAGCCGGATAGGCGGCCTCGATCTCACGCCGTACGATCCGGGTAATATCGACAGTGTTGGTGGGACGTGGAGCGTCGGCACAGGAGGATGTCTCTGGGGTGTTGGGCAGACGGGCGAACTGCTGGTCAATACGTCGGTGTTCAGCGAGTTCCAGGCGGCGGCACTCTTCCATAACTGCATCCACCGTCGCCAGGTTGTTGAAAACAAGCAAGTTGAAAGCGTCATCGGCAATGCCTTTTAGGATGTGGGAGACCTTGTAGGACTCAGTCATGTGTGCGTCAACTTTGCGGCACAGAGCCAAGACGTCCTGAATGTACGTGACGTAGGGCTCTGTTGACGTCTGCACGCGGCCGGATAACGCCTTCTGCGCGGCAAGTTGGTGACCGTGTGGGTTGCCGAACAAGTCTCGGAGCTTTTGCTTAAGCGAATCCCAACTGGTGAGCTCATCTTCGGGCGTCCGAAACCAAACTCGAGGTGTGCCACCGCGGTAAAAGACTATGTTGGCGAGCATGATAGTAGGGTCCCACCGGTTATTGCGGCTGACGTGTTCGTACAGGCTGATCCAGTCATTGACGTCTTCCCCATCTTTGTCAGAGAATACGCCAGGATCACGGGGAGCGGGGAGAGCGATGTAGGTCGTCGAAGTGGCAGCAGGTGTCGGAACCGGCGGAGTCGAGTTGTCGTCGCCTGGAGCCATGAAGGAAAGCTCGACGTACCGTTCACTGCGAAGCTCCTTGACGAGGTACCGGGAACGTCCACCTCCACCAGATATGTTACGTAGGAAGACGCAGACGAAAAGCTATATACAAGTGTATTCACAAGGGAATACGCCGCACTTGGCCAAGAGGCAACAGCCCGCGCTATCCTGCAATCGTCGTCGTCGTCTTCTCACTGCTCGCCTTTTCGCCATTGTAAACACAGTTCCGTAGCAATATCTTACATCTTGGTGCTCATCAGCAGAGGCGCTGTAGCGTAAAACTATTCCAAACTTTCTATTCCAATTCTGCAATCAGTCCACCGTGATTGGTCAAAAACTTGTTCGGACCACCCCCACTTCACCTGTCTGTCACGCGACGTCACGACAACCTCGATAGCTCCCCATCTGATATGACGTGTACACCTTAATTATGCATAATTTGACCGAACAAAACCAAAATAGTTATTTATGATTCGACACCTTTTTGCCATTAGCCCTCGGCTATTGGTCAAAAGTTTCGGGCTGCACCCACTTCACCTGCCTCTCTCGCGATGTCACAAAACCGCAAACACTTCCCGCGTCAAAGGGACGCGTACGCGTTAAAGGTGCATTAAATGCCGAACAAAACCGAATTTTCTTCTGAATAGCCGCAGCATATTCTGAATAGCATCTTTTATTCCTTCCGAAAGGAATAAAAGATGGCTGCCGCCGATCGCTGCGGCACTAGCTACTCGCCCTTGCCGGAGAGCATGGGTTTATTTGCGTGTAATAGAACTTTCTGTGTGACCGCGTCAAGTTTTCGAGAACGTTCGGCACGTTTACGACGTCGTTCTGCCAGCTCTTCTTTGTCGAGGATCCGTTATAGCGTCATTCTTAAGCTTCCGTTGCATGCCGCCGCAAGCTAAGTAAAAAAAAGCGGACCAATCGCAGACGCCGGCACCCCCCTCTTCATCCAGTTATCGATATTCAGTGCAGTGGCTCGGCCTCAACGAATCCCTCTACACTTGAGCATGCTCATCGCCTCTTGTGAGACAATTAGATAAGACAAGCCGCTCAGTGCAGTAATGTTATTCGTTTTTCAAACAAACAAAATTGACCTCCTATGAAGGAGGGCAGCATTTGATTGGTTTGTGCAGACAACCCTTCGGGGGACCGCCCGATGCTTGCGTTGGCGGTTACGTAAATTTGACGTCAGGAGATTGGAATAAAACATATTGGAATAGTTTTACGTTATACGGCCCAGCTTCTAACCGATCAAGGCTGGTACTTTTTGTCCCGCGTCATCGAGGACATCGTTCGTTCATCCTCTACCCTCCACAAGCTTACACCTGCTTTTCACGCGAACACGAATGGGCCCACAGAGCACCTGAACTGAACTCTCACCGGTATGCTGTGAATCATGGAATAATTTACGCACACATATGAAATCTGTATCTTCCTTGCAAATGTCTAGAAAAAACCTTTAACAATTTCTGTTTTTGAAGTATAAATAGTCCATCTACCAGTTAACGTCATTGATAGACATATATATGTATTTTTCTTTTGTAATAAATATGCTCTCCTTTGTTTGCTTTGAGTTTTTACATTGTCGTTTTACTCGTTTCACTCACACAGGAAGTCCCGCCAACGGCGATAAAACTTTGGGACCTCCTTCTGTATATGCACAACTGTATCATTCCTAATGTGTGTTTTAAACTTGGATTGAATGTACGTCTCCGCCGACCACTGCGATTGGGACGCTACTTTGCTGTATATGTTACTTGCACCTACAACTCGCCCAGGCATGACACCACTGGCTACTCACCGTTTTATCTTCTCTATGGACGCGAACCTTCTCTGCCCCTCGATAGCTTACTTCACGCTGCTCTAAGCTGATCCACTACTGACGTTCGCGATGCCATAGCGTGCGCCGACACATCTGGCCAAATGGTTCGTGAATGGCTCACAGTGTTCGAAAAAGCCTTGTATGACAGTCGCCACACAGACGTTCGTTACGCCCCAGGCATCCTCGTGCTGCTCTGGTCTCCGTTCCACCCTATCAATATCCCCGAAAATCTATTGTCCCACTACGACGGCCCTTACAGGGTGCTACGTGAAGTCGCCGACGTCACATACGAAATCGAACCAGTCGTGAAGCCAAGCCAGCGCCGTCTACACCAGAGCCCTCTGCTATCGTGCACGTTGTGAAACTTAAGCCGCACGTCGGGACATCCCTCTTAACAAGCACAGGGTCGGCGCTCTCGCCCAAGTGGGGGGGGGGGGGGGAGAGGGGAGGGAGGGAGGTGGGTGTGCCAGTAGACAGTGAATGGGCTGCTACTGTCGGTGGGACGAAGAGGACGGGGACGAAGTAGCCGGAGGCATGCTAGAGCCTTGCAACCTTCGCCTCTCCTTGTGTCTGCTCTAACCTTAAATGTATTAATAATTTCTAAATACATATTACTGCCGTAACAATATTCTCAGGCTATTATGCACAGGATAACGTAACTGTATCTGACGCATAAAGCGCACAGGGCTATTGGCAACTCTAGTTAGTTGTGCTGGCAACATTGTTCAACTAAACAAAGATGACTACGACATCCGTGTTCACGGCAGCTCTTTTGCGTAGTGCTGCGCTCACGCGTTCCTCGTTCGTGGCGTCGAGTGGTGGTATTTCGTCGAAGGCGACAGAGTCCTTGCTGCCGAATTCCTTTATGATCGGTCTCAACAATTCCAGCGACGAACCCGCGGAAATCGTTGCGCTATCCTTTTTTTTAAACCCTTTACTGTCCGCGAACTTGCGATTTTGCCGTGGCCGTGCTCCAAGGAGGCACATGACGTCAAAGCGCGTTCGTTGTCACACCGCGTTCCTCGTCGTTGCGCTCGCCTACGCTCGCTTCGCTAGCTGCGTCGCATGTCTGATAACATGTCGGAGGATAGAAAAGGAGAGCTCGCGTGCGCCGCGACCACAGTTGAGGCGGCAGTATCGACGGCGAGAATTCTGATAAGCAGAAGGAGGCCTGGAATCGACATCGGAATGAGATGAAGAGGAAACGAATCGCCCAGGAAACAGACGAACAGCGTGCCGAACGACTGGCTCTACGCCGTAACATAGCTAGACAAACAAACTAACCTGGACTTGCAATCAAGATTAACCAAGGCTAACCATGCTATGACTTAGCTTTCGCTACGTATATCCTGGCATTGCCGAGCTAAGTATATCCTGGCATTGCCGAGCATGCTATGACTTAGCTTTCGCTACGCATATCCTGGCATTGCCGAGCTAAGCCACTGCCAATTTTTTTAAGACAAAGAGGCTTTCAAGCGAGCCGGAGTTTTAAGAAGGAAGGTGTTTGTGGCTAGCGGGTCTTAGAAAGGTGCAAGCACTTGTTCGTGGCGTTGCTCCACTGGTACATGTAGGATACTGGACTCTTTTAGGCAACTCCGCAAGGCGACTAGTGTTGAACTATATCACATATAACATCTCACAATATACAGGCATTAACGTAGCTGTTGTGCTTTCAGAAGCTAAATACATATATTCTGCATTGATATAACGAGGCTAAAAACTGTAAAGTTGTCTGGCCAGTTTGCCTTGGGATAAATAACAAACGAAAGTTCCATTTGTGATTCGGAGCCACATCTTTCTTTCTATAGTTAGCTGATATGTGTAATAAGGTCGTCTGCGTCCGATGGCGGGTGCTTGTTCATGTTTGCAGTGCGTAGAGCTCGAAGCAGGGCTCGGGCTTGCGAACACAGCAGACACCCGCCATCCATAGAAATTATCAAACCCTAGTCAAACACAAGAAGTGAAGAACGACCGATCGAACCAAGATGAGTTTCTTCCAACAGATTTCCAAAATATAGCAATGGTTTTACTTTGGGGAAAGGTCACTTGTATTAGTGTAAATACATGACTTGGAAACGAACAGAACCACTTGTAATAGAATTTAGATGTGAGAAGAGTGTCGGAAAGCAAACTAGCGGCGTTGTGCGCAGGCGGAACGCTCCAAAGCTGGAACGAACGCAGTTTGCTGTTGCTTCTAAATTTCTTCCGAGGTTAAAAACCGTGCAACTCAACGCGTTGAATGAGAAAACAGCATCTTCTGCTTGCACAGCTGAACTAAAGCATGTCATGAAAATGATATGTCACCTCGCGGCCTAACATGTGTCATGATCAAGTTCAAACCTTCAGAGGCAGTTATCATTCCTGCTACGGTGCTGCAGACAAACGTTCACTGGCATGAATATTCCTGCTGCTTGAGGCATAGTAACACTAATGCTTGGGAAGAAGGTTATAAGCGAACCCAACGAAATTAAACCTAAACGTACATCGGGACATCTGTCGTCCTCACGTCGTCAGGTCGAAGCGCTGTTTGTTTTCGTCCTAGTACATCCCTATAATTTATCAAAGTGCCTGCCTGAACAAGGCACAGTCCGCGATTTGAAACGCCAGCAAGATATCGAAAGCAATGTTCTGCTTGCCGAGAAAAAAAGAACTGCCAAGTGAAATGTTTCGAATAAACCGGTATAGTATCGGCTTATTCAAAACAAAAAGGTCGTCACCTTTTCCCTGTGCCGTTTATTATCCGAATCGCTCTCCTGTGCCCTTCGTCTGCTTCTTTCGCGAAAAGATGAAATCATACATGGCTGTCTTTCCTCCGCGATTATACGCATAATGTCTAATGCCCAATGACGGGCATACTGACACACAGGTCTTTCGACATCCGTGTTTTTTTCTCTTCATTTTCGGGCTTTTGCGTGGCAGAATCACGACGATTTGAGAACTACAAGGCATTCAGGGCATGCAGTGATAGGAGGCCCTTTTTTGCTACAAGCTTGAACCTGGTTGTGATGCGTCTCGGCGCGGCCGCTGGAAGCGAGCATTTAGTTGCAATCTCAATTAGCTCCAGGTCACCGTTCCTACGTTTTGAACATTCGTGAGGAGTTAGGATCTCGGTTTTAAAATTCGGCCGCCCCTACTCAAGTCGCCTCACAAGAAATCACGACATGCCAGTGGCCTGCCTCGGTCACTGCTATCACTCACGCACTAAAGGCCCTTACTCTGTTTCTACGTTGTCCATAAATACTGCCAGAAAGAGAAAGGAGCAGGAAAGAGGGCTGACTAAAATGTTTCCATTGACGTCATGCCCTTCGAGAAATCTCATCAGCCGGAAAGGGTGTGTGCCTGTAACGTCAAGGCTGTAGTCTTCTATCTGCAAATTTGTTCTTCGCTGACCGCGTGTTCCAACGTGCAGTATGACCGCCTATCATTATGTAATTAAGCCCAATCGATTAGCCACACCACCTTTTATATCTTTTCCACATGAGCCGCTTTTCTCAGCGTTACTCTGGGAAAGAAACCTTAAATTTTCAAAACAGAAGCATATGCGTGACTTGTGGTTTCTGACAGTGCTCTGAAAGTCGGAGGGTGGGGGGGAGGGGTATAGCTGAAAGCAGATAATGAGTTCGTTTTTTTAGAAATCACGAAAGAGCACATAATTCTAAGATCGCCGAAACAGTACTTTATTCAGCCCCTATGTAAATTTTCGTGACATTTACATGACAAATTGCAGATCCCCGACGCACTGTCAACAGAACTACGGCATTAGCAGTAAGGTGCAAGCAATTTAGAAATTTGAATTATTGATGCGGGAAATCTTTATTTGCTTATTTATATTTTAAATAACAAAAACTAGTGCTGTCCTCTTCCACCGTTTCTTGATGGACTGGATCCGCCAGAACCTGTGTTTGGCAGTCTGAAGCTTCCATCATCCACCACGCAGATACCCTTTTTGGGGAATTCATTTGTACGGTCAAGCCCGGAACATCTGCAACCTTGTGGGCAACCTTCCGTGCTACGGTTTTTATATTGGGTGCAATCCTAGAACACATGTAAGTAAACGTAAGACCTATTAGAGAGCAATACGAAACATAAAAAAATTTACTTAAGAGGAAGCTTTAGCTCGGGCCCAACTCCAATACATGCTATTCAAATACATGTAAAATGCAGAAACGATTTTTTAAGATAACCCCTGGACCGATTTCAATGAAATTTGTTACATTTGATAGAGAAAGTTAAATTATAGTGTCTGTTGTAAGCAGTATTTAGATTTAGGGTCTGAATTTTGTTGAGAATGTTTTCGAAAATTCTGGAAAAAAAAAGAAGACGAAGTGCTTCTCTTGCGGAACACATCTCGCCCGTCCGCATATTTTCGACAATTTCACCGCAACCCGGCTACCTATGACCACGATAGTTGCTATGGATCTTCCCTAACTCATCCGGCACCCGATTTTACCAGCGGAAGACCCCTGCAAGTAACAGTTGTTTGGCAGTTAGCCCTTTTATTCTGACCAAGCCGGGGCTCCGCGTTTGCCTCGGGGCAACCGGCGTCTCGACTCCGCCGCGGCCGCGTTGTGCGGCGTTTGCCTGCCTCGCCGAGCCTCGCCCGAGCCCAGCCATGGAGTACGCCGTAGAAGGCGAAGACATTGACCCAGCCGAGCTGTCCGACGGGACGTGAAAGACGGCCCTGGACATGCAGCAGAGATATCGACGCCGGACCGGAGCCGCATCGAGGCCCGCCAACGGAGAAGCCTCGCCGAAGGGTGAGCCAACACCGACACCGCGACGACGGGCCAGCCCGCCTCCGATCGTGCGCCGTCGACCCATGCCACGCTTACCAGTGGACGATTACAAGGTGGTCTTTCGACCGAAAGGTGCCGTCAACCTAACCGAGGTTGGGCCAGCTGTACTGGCGGACGCGATATGCGCCGCCGCCAACCTCGACGTTCGCCAAGCCCTCCCTATTGACCAGGTGAGGATCCACCCCACCAACAACACGATCACGGTCAGTACCCCGGACCGGCAGCGTGCCGAGGCCTACTACAATATCACAAAGCTGCAGCACGCTCAGCATAAGCTTGATACGCCTGTGACAACGTACATTCCGGCGCCCGACAACTCGGTGCGAGGGGTGGTGTACAGGGCATACAGCTATGAAACGGACCAAAGCATCTCCGCCGAGCTTCGCAACAGAAATCCTGACCTGACAATTGTGAACGCGCGGAGAATGGGCACGACTCGCCACTTCGTGATCACCTTCGCCGGAGTCAAGCTCCCGAAATTCGTACGTTACCTGGCTTTCACGTTTGAAGTCTTCCCGTTCCGAGAACGGCCGGAGGCCTGCTTCAACTGTTGGAAGCTGGGGCACCGAGCAGACGTGTGCCCTCAACCCCGACCGACAGAACCTAGATGCCGGCGGTGCGGCGAAGAACACCCTTCGCCACCCAACGGAGAAAAGCCAACATGCTCTCCCTCTTGCGTAGTATGCGGTGGAGGCCACCCGACCGGCAGCAGGAGTTGCAAATATCGGTTTATCCGAAAAAAGCAGCCCGCCAAGCCAGCCAATGCTAACACCACGCCGTCGCCATGTGGAGGAGACGAAAACGGCAAGAAGGCGTCGGCGAGAACGTCCAGACCACAGGAGCGGGGTCAGCTGAGCGGCCAGAGCCGAACCGAGTCCTTTCCACCTCTTCGCGGCCGGAGCGCTAGCGTGAGGCACGGGTCGGCGTCCCGGCCACCTGGAGACCGCTCGAGCTCCAAAAGCACACAAGTCGCCTGGGGAACAGCCAAGCCTCAGCCGAAGCCCCGGAAGAAGCTGCCCCAAAACCCGCAGGTAAGGGAGCTGGCGGAGCAAATGAAATTACTCCAACAACAATTAGCTGCAGCTAATAACAAAATTCGACAATTAGAAAACGCACATACTCCTAGTAATGCCCCCAGCACAAAAAACGCGAGCGAGATCGTGGCTTGTGTTCAGCGTGGAGCGGATGCAGAAAACGACATGGAGGTAGATGGTGCGCGCCGCACTAAACGGAAGGCGGAAGGCCCCGCCGCAGTACCCGTCGAGAGTGTCGCCGCGCCGGACCCCCGAATTTCAAAACTGGAACGCGTGATCGAGAGTATGGTTGCTCAGCAAGCCGCCCAAAACAAACAGCTGGTAGAGAGCGTTGCCGCTCTTAGCTCCGCCATGACTGCAGTTATGTCCCACATTGGATTAACTGCGGCACAACCCCAATCCCAACCGCAACCTTACCTTCAGCCTCAGTTGGTAACTCCGCCTGCACCAACGCCAGAACCAAACAGGCTACGCGATTCTGTGGCTCAACGCGCTTCCGGAGTGCTCACAAAAACACCTAGCACGGTTTCACCGTGCATGGAACCACAAAAACAAACATGATGGCCAAAGCACCAATCGTAATCTGGCAGTGGAATTGCAGGGGCTTCCGTCGTAAACGCAGGTCTCTGGAATACACGCTTCAAAATCACCAAACCAAACCTGACATAGTTGCCCTTCAGGAAACTGGGATAGCGGCAAAATTATCAGGTTTTGCGGCTTACAACGAAATTACCGCTCCAGATATCTCTCCGGCCACGGCGATCATGGTGAACAGAAATCTGACCGCCAACCAATTAAACCTTGAATTCACGGCGGTGTCATACACCTTCGTTGAAATCCTGCCAAAACGACGATCGGACCAAACGCTCTACATTCTGATTGTTTATAGCCCCCCTAGGGATAAAAGCCTAGCAGTAGCTACACTAATAGGCAAAGCATATAAAGCTGCAAAGCATGCACAACTCGTGCTGCTGGGAGATTTTAACGCGCACCATTTGGCCTGGGGCTACCAAAAATGTCAAAAGAAGGGCACTAAACTCTGGGAGACCGCTCAAGACCTTGGTTTTACTCTTCTTGTTGACCCTGAAAGACCAACCCGCATAGGCAATAGCGTGAGTCAAAACACCTCGCCTGATTTGACCTTCACCAGGAACATAGACAATGCCATCTGGGAGAATACCGAACTAAACGTTGGTAGCGACCATTACATTCTTTCCATTACGGTACCCTCCAGAGGCTACAAGCGAAATAAGGTGAAAATTAAGCACACTAAATGGGACACTTTCCGGTATGTTCGCAATAGGCGCGAACCCGCAACCATTACAAACCTTGAAGAATGGATATCCACTCTTCTCAAAGACGCTGCTAACTCGACCACGGAGGTAGACCAGGAGGAGGATGGCCCGGCTCCAGATGCTAAACTGGTCCACCTGTGGTCTGCGCAGCAGAGTTTGCAGAAGCGCTGGCTCGCGCAGAAACACAACCGTGGCCTACGCAGACGCATCGCGCAACTCGAGCGGGATATCGAGAAATACTCACGACAGCTCAGTCAGGAACACTGGCACCAGCTATGCGACCGCCTTAATGGCCAGCTAGGGTGCAAAAACACCTGGTTCCTGCTTAAACACCTACTTGACCCCAGTCAGACTAAAACAGCATCACAAAAGAACCTTCAGAGGATCATACACTCTTTCCCGGGAGATAATGATGCCCTTTTTGAAGCTCTAAAAAACCGCTACTTTAATACAAGCACCGATATTCCTCTACCCGTAGCTTATACCGGAAAGGAAAACAGGGAACTAGACAGCGAAATTAATGGAATCTGAAGTACGTGCTGTCCTAAACAACATCAAAACAACAGCGGCGGCTGGCGAGGACCGCATCACCAATAAAATGCTACGGAACCTAGACGATCGGTCGGTTACTGAAATCACCAATCTTTTCAACATCCACTGGAAAGAGGGAACTATACCCACCAGCTGGAAACATGCAAACGTAATTTTCATACCCAAACCAGGCAAGAAGCTGGAGCTAGAGAATCTCCGCCCTATTTCCTTAACCTCTTGCCTGGGGAAGGTTATGGAACACGTCATTCTTAACAGGCTAAACGAGTACGCTGAAAGCAATGGGCTGCTGCCCCATACGTTGATAGGCTTCAGATCAAATCTGTCCACTCAAGACATTATGTGGCAAATTCAGCAAGATATCCTACATCCGGGCCCTATAAGAGCCACCCGTACAATTCTAGGGCTGGACGTGAGTAAAGCGTTCGACAATGTGTCACATGCTTCAATACTCACAAATCTAGCCCAAATGAATGTCGGGAAGCGCACTTATAGCTATATTACAAGCTTTCTCAAGGATCGCACTGCAGAAATACATTTTGGGGACATTAAAAGCGGACAATTTCAATTAGGTACAAGGGGCACCCCTCAGGGTGCGGTCCTCTCCCCCTTCCTTTTCAATGTGACCATGCGAAACCTGCCTCCATTACTGGAAAGGATCCCGCATATCAAACACTCCATCTATGCCGATGATATCACCATCTGGACAAATAGTGGTTCCGATGGAGAAATCACGGAAGCATTACAAGCGGCCGCGGATACCGTACAAAATTTTGTGCGACAGAATGGTCTAGCGTGCTCGCCGACAAAATCGGAGCTTCTCGTCATCCGTGATAAATCAACGAAACACGCCACCGAAAGGGACGCCACCTCCCCTATACGAGTCAGTATGGAAGACGGCCCAGTTCCGCCCGTACTGACTAAGAGTCCTGGGCATGCTAATTCAACATAACACCCATAATTCTGAGGCGATTGTCCGATTACGGACGACAGCCCGCCAAATATGTGGCCTAATCAGACGAGTAGCCACACGACACCGCGGTATGAAGGAGGCTGATATCTGCCATTTGACGCAGGCTTTCCTGATCAGTCGCGTCGTGTATTCCTTCCCTTATTACCACCTACGCCTTTCTGACAAAGAAAAGGTTAACAGCGTCATTCGCACAGCTCATAAAGCTGCCCTTGGTCTCCCGAGGTATGCGAACACTGAACGATTACTTGAGCTAGGTATATACAATACCCTAGACGAACTCGTGGAGGCCCATAAAACAGCCCAACGTGAACGACTCTCCCGCACCGCAACTGGCAGGGTTATTCTAAGCAAACTCGGGCTGAATCCCGTTATGAATTCAGCAGGAAGAACAACATTACTCGGTGCGGTCAAACGCCGTTTGGTTATAAAACCGTTACCTAAGAACATGCTCTCTGGGAGACACGATAAGAGGTGGTCTGCCAGAGCCAAGGCCCTTCAAGAAAGGTACCAAAGCAACCAGCACACCGCTTATGTCGATGCAGCAAAGCAAAATCACCAAACTTACGTAGTGAGCGTCGTGACCGGAGAGGGAAGTATCCTCAACGCCGCGACCATAAAAACAGCGTCCACCGTGGAAGCGGAAGAGACTGCCATTGCTTTGGCCATCATGAATCCCTCCGTGCGAACTATCATAAGCGACTCCAAAAGGGCAATAGTCAACTTTTCGAGAGGCAGCATAGGCGTCTGTGCAGCGCGAGTCCTACGGGACTTTAATAATGAAAACACTGTTGAACTCGTATGGGTCCCTGCCCATTCGGGGAATCAAGGGAATGAGGAGGCGCACTGGGTATCCCGAGGTCTAATCAACCGGGAGGTGTGCCCCTCAGACTCGGATCCCATGGATGAGGCACCGACGACATACCACGAAATAACAAACTATTACAAGCAAAAAAGGCGAATCTACCCGCCTCCAAACGCAAGCCTCACGCGAGCGCAAGCCTCGATCCTGCGTCGAATCCAAACTAAATCGTTCCCCAGCCCACATTGGCTAGCCATAATTACCAACGGGCAATGGAACCCAATATGTCAAAACTGCACAAATCAAACATTGGCTACCCTAAATCACATTCTTTGGGGGTGCGAGGGCTTACCCCCTCCCAGGTCGCTCCTGCCAGCTCCTTCACAACAGACGGGGGAAGAGCTGCTGCGAACGCCGGAAGAAAAAGTACAAAAAGCCCTCGTTGCCTGGGCCGAAAGGGTCGCTCCTCGTGAGGGGCCATTCTAGGACTCGGGCCTGCCAGATCACAACTGAGCAGAGTCTCAATAAAGTTGTTACCACCACCTTTCGAAAATTCTGAACTTCAAAAACGATAGAGGCATGAAGTTTACAAATAGGTGTGCGTCAAGAACAGATATCGCAGATCGGCATCAGTTAGATAATCGAAAGCGGGTAAATTCGATATCTTTTTTATATCTTACATGAATTTATCACGTGGTGTACAGGGTTCTGCAAAAGTTGCATTTCCATATTACCAAATTTTCTGAAATTCATGTGTGACATATAGATTTTGTCCACTTGAGATGTAGTATTGTATGAAATTCAAAGAATTGTGGTATCATTTTTTAATGTCGAGTTACAAAATTGTAAACTTCATATTTTCGTTTTCTGAAAATTTCCCATTTTTGCCAATCTTTAATGAAAAGTTTACCACCTAAATAAAATATTTGAAAACCAACAGTCATTATGCTTTATGTTTTTCTTTTAAATGAATATACCTCGTCAAATTTGGTGCAGTGGTTGCGAGAAAAACGAATTATCTTTTTACATGTATTTAGATTGGAGCACCCAAGCTAAAGCTACCTCTTAAGAGTGATTGTCTAAGAGGAAAGAAGAGGAACAAAGCCTCTAATAAAAAGAAGGCGGCTGAATCTATCATGCACCACAAATATGGTTAAAGGAGGCAATTAAAAAGGCAGCATTGGTTGTGAGGAGACGCGGTGGAGCCATCTACCAGAAGCTCCCGTTTGACGGGGTCTCAGGTATAACACGGTGCGCTACGCATTTCTTGGCTGCCGGCCCTCAATTCAAACACAGCGCAGACCCTCCTGGACATTTATGTTCGCGCTTTCAAAGTGAGGGAAGTTGTTCGCTACCAAATAATGTTACTGGGCAAACTGAAACCACTGAGCGCTTTACAATCGCTACATGCATAAAATACAGGTGGCCACTTTGTGCGTATGTCGCAACGTGGTGCACCAAACCATCTTCCTGTGCGAAAGAAGAAATTGTTCAGAGGATAATATTTTAAATATACTCTTGTTTCGTACTGTCTGTGCAACCGGAGTCAATGATGACTCAACGCAGCTATCGCATGGGCGAGCAGGGAGCGACTGCGCGTCTGTGTTCATGTACGGCACTACGCGATGCTTCTATTTCGCTGCCGTCGGTACTGGCTGTGCATTTGGTTGCTTCTTTCTTTCTAATATCCTTCTTTTCGTTGTGCAGAACAAACGTTTTTTTTTATGATCACGTGTGGAACATCCGACCATTCACCCTGTCCAGGTGCAAGACACGAAGAGGTGTACCTTACTTTGACGACAAATTCGAATTTCTATGTGGTTTAATGAAATGATTCACTATCAATCATTTAAACCAAGTGTTGAAATTACAAAAGGTGCAACTGAATTTGCAGTCACCGGTCAACGCCGCCCGAGTCGGGCGGCGTGCCATCTTGGAGCAAGCCAGCCATCGACCGAGTCGGACTCTTCTCAGTTTTATTAAATGTAGTTCGTCGTGCAAGACGTCGAGTCCCTTCAAGTGGTACCGAAACACGTCGGGACACTGAGCCACGGCGATGTTTACAAGGAGATCGCCACCGAGCGTATCGACCTACTGACGCTGATCAAGAGCGCCTACCTTCGGCTGGTTCCAGGGCGGACATCAAGGTACGGAGCCACTGCAGTCAAAATGCAACGCTGAACACGCACAACCCACGCGGCTGATCAACGAAATCGACGCCGCGATGGCCTGCGCCGAGACTGAAAAAGCGCCTGCTGGCTCTGCACACCAACCTGAAGAAAACAAGTTCTGCCATATTATCGCGGCTACCGGACATCGAAACAGAGGCTGAATATAAACGCGCAGTCGACCACGACGCCCGAGTGGTCGCCACAACTGCTAAAGACAATCATCGCTGGTGCAGCTTCCGAGCCCGTGTCCGCCAACCGCACCGACAACATCGACCTCAGGACAGAGTATTCAGCGATCCGCCGTCCACTTGCCGAATATAGAGCTGCTGAAGTTCAATAGCCGACCATGACCTTCTTTTATCTGAGTGCGACAACAGTATAGATTCTTAGATGGACATATCTAGAGTGAGGATAGTTTTTAGATATCTTTTAGAATGCAGTAGCTTCATACCAACGCTTGAATTCGCGCATGAGATAGCTGTCGACGATCGCCTGCAGTTCCTTCAGTTCAATATTTTTCTCGGTGAACACGTACGCATGATGTACTAACGTCGCGCCAAAAAGGGTATCTTGAATTAAAATTAGGCACTCGCTGAGTTAGCCAAGCGCGGTATAGCGGCCAGTCGCCTGCGCTCTTCCCTCAGTAAGCCTTTCGAGCACCGGCTGGCAAAGAGCTTGCATGAGCAAGTGCAACCGCTGAGCAAGGCGGGCTTTTCCAAGCAGATCATTGCCTTCGTGCTAGAGAGCCTCCTAAAGGAGGTCAAATCCAAAGAAACAAAAGAAAAAGGCCTCAGGGTTCAATGGATAAACGGCCAGTAGTTGTCCTGTACATGCGTGGCTTGTCCCACCACCTTAAAAGGACAGCCGCCAACTGCGGGGTTTCCTGTGTTCACAGCGATGGACAGGCTGGCTTGTATATGCCGATTCGTAAATGACAAACTGCACGTCTGCTCAAAAGGGCACGCGATCTCTTTTAATGTGTGCACTACAGGAATTGTTTATAGCATCCCCCTATCATGTGACAAATTCTTCGTCGGCCAGACTGGGCGCCGCGTAAACGACAGATTTGGAGAACCCCTTGTTCAGGTGCGGTCATTAGCGGGATACTGCCACTTTTATTTATTTATTTTGTATTACCCGAAAGGCCATGGACATTGCAGAGGGGAGTGGTAGGAATAGTTTCACTTGGTTACAAGAATGTAGTATGTTACAATAAAAAGACGAAATAATTATTGCTGCTGTTACACAATGTTACCTATGGCCCAAACAAAACTGAACATAAACCAGGTCAGGGAAACCAGTCAGTAACAATCTCTGGTGAGCACAAGAAGAGCTGCTACTTTAGTTTCACTTTTGGTTTCAGTATATTATTCTTTAAATACAATGAATGTGTAAGAGCCAATACACAGACGAGGGTCCCAAAGTCAAGAACGGCAACGGGATCCTCGGAACCTCCGTGCAATATTAGCTAATGCTAGCTTACAGGCATTGTTATCGGTAAGTGTAACGGCGTCTGGAAAAACGTCGTTGCGTTGCCGAGATGTTCGCGGAAGAAATGACTGAAAAAGGCTTTTGGTGGGGCATGATAGAATCCCTATTTTTAAGTAATAATCAGTGCAATGAGAAACATACAGAGGTTCAGTAATTAAGTAATTTCGTAGCAGAGGGTGATTGTACAACTTATGAAACAAAGCTAGACGGAATATTATTTGGCGAGAAGCTAATGGCTGCAAGCTAAGATTGCTTTGCAAAACGCTTATGGTTGCTCTTCTGTAGTAGTTAGAAAGAATGAAATGAACAGAATATTTCTGAACAAGTTCAAGAGAAATAATTAGGTTAACTTTACATGAATCCCAAACAGCCGATGCATATTCTAGTTTCGGGCCTATCAGTGTCGTATACAGGGGCCCTATAACGTAAAACTATTCCAATATGTTTTATTCCGATCTCCTGACGTCAAATTTGCGTAACCGCCGGCGCAAGCATTGGGCGGTGACCCGCAGGGTTGTCTGAACAGACCAATGAAAGGCTCTCCTCATTTATAGGAGGTACATTTGTTTCCTTTAAAAACGAATAGCATTGCCTACAGTGAGCGGCCTCTCTTATCTAATTGGCTGAAAATAGGTGAGGGCCATGCTCACGTGGAAAGGGATTCGATGGGGCCGAGCCAGTACACTGATGATCGATAACCGGACGATAACCGGCGCCGCCGTCTGCGATTGGTCCGCTTTTCCCTAACTTGGCTGGAGGTGGCTAGTCGAAAATCGCAGCGGCATGCAACGGAAGGTTAAGAATGCCGCTAAAACGGATCCTCAGCAAAGAAGAGTTGGCAGAGCGAGGTCGTAAACGTGCCGAAAGTGCTTGAAAAGGGTACACAGCCACGCAAAGAGGTTTATTGTACGCAAATAAACGCATGCTCTCCGGCAGGTGAGAGTAGCCAGTGCCTGAGTGATTGGCGGCGGCCATCTTTTATACTTCTCGGAATAGGGCAGCCTGCAGCTATTCAGAATAAAATTCAGTTTTGTTCGGCATATTAATTTGTCTTAAACGCGTACACGTCACTTTGACGCGGTGAGCTTTCGCGGTTTTGTGACGTCGCATGACAGGCAGGAGAAATGGGTGCAGCCCGAAACCTTTTGAACAATAACCGAGGATTAATGGCTAAAATGCGTCGAATCAGAAATAACTATTTTTGTTGTTCGGTCCAATGATGTATAATCAATGTGTACGCGTCATATCAGATGAGGAGCTTTCGCGGTTTTCGTGACATCGCGTGACAAACAGGCGAAGCGGGGTTGATTCAAAAGAGTTTTTGACCAATCGTGGAGGGCTGATTGCAGAATTGAAACCGAAAGTTTGGAATAGCTTTACGTTATAGGACCCCAGTAGTAGGTTTCAAGGTGGCGGAGCCGAATGCATTTTCGGCCCAGATAACCTAACCTCTGGTTGGCGTTGTTATGTAAGCAATGTGAACAGCCCTAGACAGGTTACTCGTAATATAAAGTACTTGAAGTTGTCAGCGGATTCAAAAGCAATGTTATTCCGGTAACACTTAGGTAAGGCATGTGTCGCTCGGCATAATCTCATTACTTTGCATTTCCTAGCCTTAAGTTCCATTGGCCATTTGTTACACTAGCTATAAATCATGCTGAGATCGGCCTGCAGAGCGGTTATGTCACCGAAGTTACGTATTTTGCGAAAAACAACGCAATCGGCGGAAAAGTGAATATTTGAGGATATTTCTTAAGGAAGGTCGTTAATATACATAAGAAATAAAAGGGACGAGTACAGAACGTTGTGGTACACCTGAATATGCTTTAGTGACCTCTGTAAGCGATGCGAGCGCACAGCTTTGCTTCACAGCACACGTGTTATGGGAAAGTACAAGGACAAAAAATTGAGATTCTTCAGGTGACAACATCAGAAAACTGTTCCAAAATTGTATTAGCACTGCCTCTATTTTATTGACAATGAAATAGTTCGACGATGTGCGTCGAAACATATGGGATACACTTCTGAGACGAGTGGGGTCAGCATGTGCCAAGACTCTAGCTGTTTCGTCTGCTACCGCTTCTTGCCATGTGGGTGTATTTTCCGGAGATTAAAATCACTTGAAGACTAGCGTCCTCTCAGTCCTCTCCTCTTTTACTCTCATATATTTTTTCTGTGTATTCAAAAGCTCTGAAAATGCACCAGTTCTGGAAAACGTTTGAGCAGCTCGTTTGCGGCAACGTGGAGCTGTGCGATCACGAAATGCTGATTTGTTTGAAATCGACTCTGACTGGTGACACAGAAAGCACTATCGCTGGATAACGATGCTCGCGAAATACTGCTGAAACGTTTCGCCAAGGGAGATATAATTCAGAGCCACATTATTCAACTAATTGATCTACAGCCTGTCGCATCATCCATCAATCTCCGCGCTCTATGAAAATACAACGACATGGTACAGTCTCAGATCCGCGGCTTCAAAGTGCTAAGATTGTCGGAAGACCAATATTGTGTGCTGTATCCGATCTCGTTACGCTTCTACATGACACGGCACTCGAATGCCACAAGAACGTTCGTGCACCATGCAACAGACGAAAGGCAAGACGGTGTTAAAGTTGGACAGACCGTCGAACAAGAAAAGGCAAGTCTGCTCTCTATGCTGAAATTCATCGCGATGGTAGTCGAGTCCCGGGAGTGCTGTCTTTCACATCTCTGTCAAAGAAAAACCGTGCCAGAATAAGTAGGCTGGAGTCAAAGCCATACCAAGTGAAATGACACAAGTGAGCCCTTCAGTCCAAACGCCGTCACAGCGACATCGTGCTACAACAGCCGTTCTGATGTCATTTGGTAACTCGCCTAGCAACAGTAAATCATGCTTCTTCGGGAAATGACTGGCCAACGTGAAAGAATTCTGTGTCTTTAATGTCTCGCTAGACGAAAAGAATCTACTGAAAGCAGGGGGACGATGGTTCTGCTGCACGCTAGGCCACCAAATGTCGAGGAGCTGCCGGCGAAGGGTTACCTGCAGAACATAATGAGAGCAGCATTCCGGGCAAGTTGGTAATCCATTACTTAAATGATATTGCGCGACAAAAAAACGACATGGACGTGAGAGAAGACGACACACCAAGCGCAAACTTTCAACTAAGTTTTATTGTGCCACTGGCACAATAAAACTTACTTGTTAACGCTGTTAAGCCACAGCGGCGATTTCTGACTACATTTACCATTCGGATCAAGATATCCCTTCAAAAGCTATGGAAAAGACACATTGATTGGGAAGAACTGTCAGAAGAAATCACTAATGAATAGCGCAAATGGTGTGAAGAAGTTTGGGAGAGAGATAACTTTACTTAAAATCCTGTCTGGCTCCGCTAAAATGAGCGAGGCTTATTTGTCAGACAGGCCTAGAATTTTAAGATGTTGAAGCAGTGCCTTCATGATGTCCGCTGAAGAGTCCGCCAGCCACTCCTCCAGAGTCACAGACATTCATGTAGTAGCTGTTTGACTGAGGCTCCCACGCATGTCTAAATGGTCACCAGGATAATACCGTAGAACATGGCCGTTGTCGGGGAAGCATTCAAGCATGTATACTACATTCGGACTGTCACAGTTTAAATTGCCCATGAGTTTTAGCGGCAAGCCAGTGAATGAGCTGGCAACAATTTGCGAGGTTACTATGTGCGCACACACCTCGCTCCGCGATTACCCATACGGAGCGCAGCTATTGTGTTTACAGAACCCCAGCTTTGAAGAGGAAAGGATATCGTAGGTCACCTACATTTAGTGTATATATATATATATATATATATATATATATATATATATATATATATATATATATATATATATATATATATATGCATGCTAACTTGACTGTCTCTCGAAGCTCAAGCGTTGTCCTTCCCCTTCTGAATGCACCGCCACAAATTTATCTTCAGCTCACTGTGACATTTGTCGGTTTTATGGCGGGCCAGTCGAATGCAGCTTGACTACATGCATGAAGACATAATTGAACAGTGTTGCTTGGCCGGCAGGCAGCCAGAGCGATCATGCAGTTATTTTAAATCATTTAACAATTTAGTGTGGTTGATGTTGCGGGAAAATATGTTTGGTTGCAAACATGTTGACTTTTGTGATTTGTTAAGTTACCCCGATTGTAACACACAATATATCGCGCGATGCGCTTATGGACCACAGGATGTTGCATATATTAGCCATTTGATGGTACAGTATAAAATTTTCTTGTTGTTGTTGCTTCATGGTGACATTTGAACTGGTGAAAATAAATGCCGCTAATAATCGTTTTTATGACAGATATAACCCCTTACGTGTTTGCGGCAGTCCACTAAAGTTCCTGATGCTGAGCTAACTGTAAGCGCTCCGAGGCCCTTCGTTCTGTAAAAACAAAGAACATACATAGTGATCACCAGCTAACACCATGCAACATGGCATTACAGTGTAATTTCAGACCTATTTTCTCTTTCCTTCTTTAATGCGAAAGCATTATATTACTCATGAAGCGGAAAATCCGGCGTGTGCCAGGAGATCGCATAAAAAGTCACGTGGTCACGTGAACGCAGAACATTTTCCGTTCATTGTCGTTTACACTGTTGCGTGACCTCCAGCGTTCGTTGTGGTCTCCACTAACTGAGGCCACCGTCCTACATCCGCATCAAATAGCACTCATGCGCGATCGCCACGTGTCTACTGACAGAGTCTAGGTGATATTGACCATTATCGCTTACTGTAGCCTATTTTTGTCACTAAACGTTAGTCTTCATTGGGCGCACTAAACCATGAGGGACATTTCACACAAGGGCCGCAGATGTTGTATTACTGCGGAAAGACATAGATACAAAGGGAGCTTTTTCGGTTCCTCCGGAAATTCTCCCTTCACTGAGAGTTTGGGAGTAAACGGTGAGTCCTTTGGCTAGGCCAGTAGAACCAGCTGAACATATATATAGCGTACAACCTTCTGTGCTCCGTAAAACCCTGCCTTCTCTTTTAGTTATGTCTGTGTGGTTTGGTATTCATGGCCTTCAGTGACGCCAAGTGCTGAGAACCTATAGAATTTTATAAGTGAAGCTTGGGTGGAGCACTTGCAGGCAGCGTTTGCTACGCTAGGCGAGCTAGCAGCTAGGAACATCGCACGTCGACCAGATCTCAAAATTTGTCTTGTTCTTCCTGCTAGCTTGCCCCTGTAATCTAATACAAATCATATGTGGTGGTTACGGCGATCGCAACGCATCCAGTTGCGGGTACTGTCTCCAATGGGCTATAATAAAGTTATTTATATGATAAAGGGAGGCGATAAATCTTTTGGTTCACTATCCGTTTTGCTGCGCATGTCTAGTTCACGGAAGTGCGTAAAGTGAAAAATTTAATATGAAACGGTAGCTACAGCAACCAGTGAAATAAGCGATTTACTTTATAATTCCATGTTTACCGGTTTGCCTAGGGCTCGGGCACTTTTCTTTTGTATGACTAAGGTGCAGGAACGTTAACTTAGAGTACGTTACCATTTTTATTGCAGTCCTAACCAGTAAGTACAATAAATATAGAGGAGCACCACCTGGAACACAGACAAAGAAAGAGGACGGGACGTACGAGCGCCTCTTCGTCCGTGTTCAAGGTTGCATTTCTATAAATTTAGTGAATATAGAGCAACAAGCCCAGCTACGAGTACTGCAGTCCTACGCAGTCCCGCACCTATGGTGACCCAAGTTGGTGTGTAATATGCTCGTTGAAGAGAGGCACATATGTACACATTGTCACACACTCATTCACCCAATTTTATCCTATGGTTGGTTTTTAACCCTGTTACCTCAGCAAAGCAACCCGCCGCGCTAGCCATTCCACCACAGGCTGCCCAGTGACACAGGTAGCTGGGGAAAGGGTTACATACATACATACATACATACATACATACATACATACATACATACATACATACATACATACATACATACATACACCGACAAGTAGACAGACAGACAGATATACAACCCCCTGTAAGTGCGTGAAGTGCCCTAAGAACGCTAACGACTTAAAATGTAGTCTGTGTAACGGCATTTGTCCTATAAAGGACACATGCAGATATACTCACATCAAAATGACAGCGACAGCAAGAGACACAACTCGGACACTACAGAGTCGTACCATCATAAAATCGTAAGCTTGCACTGTTCACAGAGCTGGTACCAAAGTAGATCCCCTTTACTTTAGTCTTTATATACTGAGTAGCGGTGACATCAGCTTAGGAACCACGTGAAGAGGCTGCTACTTTGAATATTAACGACGTATTGTTCTGTCTTCCAGGAAATCTTAGCTGGAGGAGGATTCCAACAACGAATTGTTACCTCGTATGTGAATGAATGAATGAATGAATGAATGAATAAATGAATGAATGAATGTTTATTTTGACAGAAATAAAATACAAAGAGGTATGCGATGACGTTAAAGAAAATACATAATATCAGAAACCTCTTACAGCTCAATAGAAAGTTTTACCAGCTTTCTGAAAGGCTGCATAAATTTGTTACCTGAAGGGTTTCTTTAGTGCACAAACATACGGGCAAAGCATATATGCAATAAACCCTTTACAGAAGCGAAGAGAGAAGGTTGTGTGCACCAAACTTAGTTGGACGAAATGTTTCTTCACGGAGCTAAGGCTTCACACTCATTGTTCTGAGCGCGGACATCTTTACAAGCTTAGTACGAATCCAAAAGGGACCAATATCGAGATATTGGTGTGCGTGTGTGTGTGCGCGCGCGTGTGTGTGGGTTCACGTGTTTGCTTTGTTGCATTTTTTTGTGTGACTTCATGCATATGTGGTACTACTGAAGCAAAATTTTACAGTGAAGCTTTGAATGCGACTAGAAATTTTTAGGCATGTTAAGGGCCAGATTTTGCGGTTTCCTGAAACACAAACCACTCAGTAATCTTTACTTGGAAAAAAGAAAAATACCGGCAATAATAGGGCAACGTGCCGTGACTTTTTGAAGTGTGTCAATTAGGGGATAAAATATAATTGCTCAACCCACGTTTTTAACCCGTTAAGAGGCACTATATGAAATTCTTAAGAAGGTTACCTGCTTTTTTGAGAGGACTGAAATATGGCAGAGCATTCACATTTAAATAAATTAAAAGACACTTTGTACGTGGCCTGTACCGAAAATGTAGAGTGTGTATGTTAACTAGGGTCTTGATAAATACTGAATACTAGTCTTCTCCAAATTGTCATGCCGTATACGAGGCGTGCAGTCGCATTGCGGAGAGAATTGTGTAGGGGCTATGAGGTGATTTCTGGATGGGTGGGGGAATGTATTAACCTGTAGAGCTCGGAGGAATCGCTCCTGCTCTCTAGGTAGTGACTTGTAACGCTGCGGTGGCGTCATCAATGGGAGAGCGTGGTGCCAAAGCAGACACTGTGGATAATCGAAGAGGCAGCGCATACAAACTCGTACAATGAACTTGCAGTGCGCGATGTAGTGATCATGCAGGCTCGACGATGGCCACTATTCCTTGGACAGTTCTATTCCTCTGTGAGCAATCTTCCTGTGCACCCCGTGGGACTGCCAGTAGTTTAGGCGATCTGTACAATCGCCACAAATTGTTCGATGGCGTAATGCTTAAGAAACAACTTGTCCAGTGTTGCTTCTGTGAGTGCGTCGAGTTACCCGACACTGCGTGACTGCTAGCATCGCGAACATTACATACAGTGTGCAAAAAGAAGACAGCCTATACTTCCCATTTATTTCTTTAAACACCCCTCACTGGGGGTATTACATAAGGGGTGGGGTTTACAAATGCTGTTTATTCTAATTAGTGGCCACATGATTTCAATGAACAATATTAGCATTAAGCATATCAGCAAACGTCGATGAACAAGGGATTTCGGCGATGTAACCGGGCAGGCTGTTCCAGTCGGTTGATGATCGGCAAAAGAAAGATGCAGGGGCAGTTGTGTATGGCTAGCCTGCTGCACTGCTAGGGCACATAATCAGGAACGTCCCTATTATGTTACTTTGTAATCAGTATGCACGTCCTGTTGATATCCTAAATCCACGACCAAATCCACGACCTTAGAGTGGGCACGGTGGAGCGGCAGCCATGCAGTCGCTCAAAATCCCGATCTTGCTTTTTGTGCAGTTTATCGCTCGGTCTGGCACGTGGCTACAACCTTCGGATCCAGCGATCACCGGCTGTCCATCCCCAGCGTTGCTGACGGTCCCGATCTTCAATAATGCGTCCTCATGTCATCAGTTCTGCTTTACCGGGCACATTCCTTCCATGGTCAGCGGGTCGACAACACTGCTAGCGACTGCAGCGACGCAGGAGGATATAAGAGCACTGGAAATCCTACGCCCCTTCAGTGGGCACGGTGGAGCGGCAGCCATGCAGTCGCTCAAAATCCCGATCTTGCTTTTTGTGCAGTTTATCGCTCGGCCTGGCACGTGGCTACAACCTTCGGATCCAGCGATCACCGGCTGTCCATCACCAGCGTTGCTGACGGTCCCGATCTTCAATAATGCGTCCTCATGTCATCAGTTCTGCTTTACCGGGCACATTCCTTCCATGGTCAGCGGGTCGACAACACTGCTGGCGACTGCAGCGACGCAGGAGGATATAAGAGCACTGGAAATCCTACGCCCCTTCAGTGGGCATGGTGGAGCGGCAGCCATGCAGTCGCTCAAAATCCCGATCTTGCTTTTTGTGCAGGTTAGTAAACCCCCCTCTCTCTATTGTAAGCGGACTAGCAACGTCTGCCTGCTGCTCCTACCATGCCCAAGTGTGCTCTTTCAGTGCTTGTGCGAATGCGTATTTGTTACGAAGCTCTTAATGTGTTGCGGTGACGTTGAACTCAACCCTGGTCCTACTAACAAAGAAATACTTGATGCTGTCACTAAACTTTCTGAAAACGTTGACCACCGTCACGTTGAGCTCAAGGCAGCTCTCGACGACTTAAAGACAAAGCAGGAGGTCTTAGTACAGACCGTCGCTAACCTATCGGTAAGATTATGCGCGGTTGAATCCTTTGTCGAATCATTCGACGGTTCTGCAGCTCTTAATGATGCACCATGTCTAATCACCGAAGCTGTCAGAATGGAAGGCCAGGCACTCAATTCTCGACTGGACGATCTTGAAGACAGGTCGAGACGAGATAACCTATTGTTCTTTGGAATACCGGACTGCCCGACTGAGACATGGGCTCAGTCAGAAGGCCTTGTTCAAGACGTTTTGTCTCGTCACCTTAAAATACAAATTTCCGACTCGGAAGTTTCCCGAGCACACAGATTAGGATCCTACACAGATAAAAAGACTCGGCCAATTATCATCAAGTTTTCGTCGTCTAAAGTCAGGGATGCAGTCTGGGCGCAGAAATATAAGCTCAAGGGGACTGGTGTATCAGCTAGCGAAAATTATTGCAGAGCTACGCGAAACTCAAGGAGGAAACTAACAGAATTTGCAAAGGTAGCCGGGAAGACGTACTCTCTTCGCATGAATAAACTGATCATGGACAAAAAAACGTACGTGTACTGCTCAGTAAGTGACTGCGTACGCGAAATCGCTTCAGCACGATCAGTGGATACGCAAGATAGCGCTGGTACTGTAACTGCACGTGCTGGCACTTCCAGTGCATCATAGCTATGCCCGCCTAGATCCTGCGCAAAAGACGCCTCTATTTTTCTTTCCAATATACGGAGTATTCTGAATAAACGCGTGGAATTGTCTTCCGCTATTGATTGTTCCGCTATTGTGTCTGTTATCGGCCACCAACTGCATCATTATCCTTCTGTAATGAACTGCACGATGTTGTCAATCAGCTGTTCGTCAGATACCCAAAATCGCCCCTCTTCTTACTTGGAGACTTCAATTTTCCTGACATCAGATGGGAACGAGACTCTGTTTCCTTAAAACACAACTCAGCTGAAAGCAAAGAATTTTTAACTTTTTGTCACGACTTCAACTTAACTCAGCTCGTTCACTTTCCCACTCGCATAACTTCCACTTCCGCTAATATTTTAGACTTAATACTTACCACTACACCCGACCTAGCTACCGGCTTAACTCATTCACCGGGAATTAGCGATCACTCGATAATTCCCTTCACTCTACGGGCAAAGATTTCTAAGAAGAAAAAAACTAGGGTCATCCAAGACTACGGCAAAGCAGACGTAACTGGAATGAATGGGGAATTTCAGGTCTTTGCTGATCGGTTTTTCGCCGGTTTTGAGCAGCGATCGGTTGAGGATAACTGGTTGCTTTATAAAAACAAACTCTTGTCTCTTATTGATCGTTTTGTACCTAAAAGGAAAGTTTCATCATGTACTCGCTCACCATGGTTCAATAACATGTTAAAGCGCATGCGCAACAAAAAGAAGCGGATATTTCGACGCGCTAAATTCACAGCCAGAATAGACCACTGGTCTTGCTATCAAAAATTTAACAGAGAATTCTGTACTGCACTCTCAAAAGCCAAGAAAGAATTCTTTGATAAAACTCTTCCTTTGCTACTTCGTTCTAATCCCCGTAAATTTTGGAGCATTATTAACGGTACTAAAACGACACACATTCAGTTAATCCAATCTGATGTCCCAGTAATTCAAAGCGAATGCTGCAATGTTCTGAACAATGTGTTTGTTACTCATTTTAATAAGAGCACTCCCACAGTATTTCCGCATATACCAAAAACCAACTTCTTCCCAATGGATTATATCGCTATTGATGCAGTTGGTGTCGAAAGACTGATTGTCAACTTAAAAGTGTCTTTGTCGGCCGGTCCAGATTGTATTTCATCAAAAATGCTGAAGTGTACACAAGTTTATTCTGCACTGATATTGTCAAAGCTTTTTCAACAGTCATTACAGATGTCTACACTGCCCCCTGATTGGAAGATAGGGAAGGTGGTCCCTGTGCATAAATCTGGCGATGTACATTCCCCCAATAATTACCGCCCCATATCATTAACATCCATTCCAGTAAAAATCCTAGAGCATATAATATACTCGCACCTCATTGAATTCCTCGAGTCCAATTCCTTCTTCAGCATTTATCAGCATGGATTCCGTAAAGTAGTTTCGTGTGAAACGCAATTGTTATGTTTTACTAACGACTTGTTTATTAACGCGGATCATGACTTTGATACTGATTGCATATATTTAGATTTTGCTAAAGCATTTGACTCCGTTTCACACGATCTACTTATCTTCAAGCTTAATCAACTTAACATAGACCCCAATGTACTTGCATGGATTAAGGAATTTCTCTCTAACCGTAGTCAGTATGTGACGGCTAACGACTTCTCTTCGCGTAATTCTGCCGTAACATCTGGTGTCCCGCAAGGGTCAGTTTTGGGCCCTCCGCTCTTCTTGATTTATATTAATGATCTTCCTACTTGCCTTTCTTCCTCAACTGTCCGACTGTTTGCAGATGACTGCGTGGTTTACCAGAAAATTACTAACCATGACGATTATCTCAATGTGCAACGTGATCTAGATAGGGTATTTGAATGGTGCAGTCAATGGCTCATGACACTTAATGCAACTAAATGTAAAAGTATGCAGGTTTCTCGCCACAGCACTAATCATTGTCCGCGTACTTACCGCCTCAATAATATTCCATTACCATCTGTTGACAGCTATAAATACCTCGGTGTTCACATTTCTTCTAATCTATCGTGGAATACTCATGTAGAATTTGTAACTAACAACGCCAATCGCATGCTTGGTTATCTGCGTGGAAACTTTTTTGATGCCCCATCGTCCCTGAAGTTAACACTTTACAAAACCTTGGTACGTTCTAAATTAGAGTACGCATGCGCCATATGGGATCCTACTCAGACTACACTCATTCAAACTCTCGAAGCCATTCAGAATCGCGGCGCACGTTTCATCTTGTCGAATTATTCACGTCATTCCAGTGTCACATCTATGAAGAAAACCCTAAACTTGCCTGACCTTTCGTTGCGTCGAAAGTCATCTCGCCTTAGCCTTTTTCATAAAATCTATTATTATAACAACGAGATGAAGGACGTTTTGTTCCATCCACCTCATTACATATCTTCAAGGACCGATCATCGCTTCAAGGTGGGGCTACCTTCTTGTCGCACAAAATTGTGTAATGACTCTTTTGTTCCTAGAACAAGTGTCGCATGGAACCACCTTCCCTCCACAATCGCCAGCATTGCTGATGACCACCAGTTCAAGATCGCTTTACAAGACGCCTTGTAATACTTCTGTTTGTTTGTTGGCTGCACGCCTTGCAATTTCTTCCCCACTCCTTTCTGTAGTGCCTCTGGGCCCTGAAAGTATTTTAAATAAATAAATAAATAAATAAATAAATAAATAAATAAATGTCCTACAAACATCCTTTGGACGAGAGGCAACACACGATGTACCAGAGGCGTCCTACATCCTGACAAAAATGTCCTTAGGACGTACACGGGATTAGGCAATAAGAATAATCCATATTTAGACATCTCATGGAGGACATTCGTGGGATGTTTCTATGAACGTCAATTCTCGTGCATGGTACGATCCCATGGACATCCGAGAATGACCCCCTGTTCTTTAGGTAGGTCCTACGGACGTTCGAATGTACCGTTTCGGATCTCTGCTGGACATTTCTAGGACGTTGGTGATCCAATGGTTGACACCTCGGCTTCGGTTTTCTTTAGATTAAGCTACCGAACGTCTTTCCCCTGGCACGATATGCAAGTGAGGAGCCAGGGAGGGCGAGGAGGAAGCGCAACGTGTGCCACTTGGCGGGGCGTAGCGCCCTAGTGAGTGGCGCACGAAGAGCAACTTACACGACCTACGGTGGTGACGTCAGAGCATGTAAGAAGCGCGCGCGCAGCTGTTGCGAGCAAGCGAATGAGCGAGTGAGCAGGTTAGCACCGGGAGAGGTGAGAGGAGAGAGTGTGTGATGACCCACTTATGGGGGCAAAGGTTCGTGTGCTCAATGGTTCGGTTGGTCCTCTTAGGCGGAGCCTCCGAGAACCGAATTGAGGACAAAGCCGTTGGTTTGAACACATACACAAAGACTTTTAATCAAACTAAAAAAGGCTTAAGATAAATAGAAGAAAATAGAAAACATGCCTAAAATAAACACTCAAGAAGACATTGCGGCAAGGAACACACATAGGGCTTGCATGAGGTTAACGAGTGCGCGAGTCCGGGCTTGCCACGAGGGCGGGGACGCGTCACAGTCTCGACGCGGCGACGCGGCGACAAGCTGGCGAAAGGAGTGGTGCCGGTCTCACTATAGGTCGCGGTGTAAGCTGACCGACCGGGCGACCGGAGTGCGCCCGCTCTGGCTAGGCGAGGAAAAGTGGGCGGCTTGGTGGCAGGAGTGGACGGCGGCGGCGTTCTGGCCGGGCAGCTGGATGTAGAGCTCGCGCCTGTAGCCCGACTGCTCCTGTCTCGCCCACGGCGCGGAAGCTCGAACGCCGGCCTCGAGCAGCAGGCGGCACGGCAGACGGGGTGGCGTTCTGGCCGGGCAGCTGGCGTAGAACTCGGGCCCGAAGCCCGACTGTTCCCGTCCTGCCCACTGGCGCAAAAGCTCACCGGCGTTGAGGAGCAGACGGCACGCTCGGGTAGACGGGCGACGCACAGGAACAGGTTGGCAGGAGGCCCCGGTCGGGTGAAGTCCTGGTGGGCTCGGGTCCGGAACCCGACGGCCCGTCTTCAACGCCCGCTCCGATGGTTGACCTCCTCCTGCCGTCGCTTCCTGGGACTCTCCTGGCGTCTCCCCGGCGTCTCTCTGCGTGTCCTCTTGCGTGTCCCCTCGTTCTGCCAGCGCACCACGCTTTTTCTTCTCGTCTGGCCGATTTGGCATTCTCGGATTGGCTGCCTCACGCCCCGTGGCCTTTTCTAATTGGTTGCTTCTCTTCTTTTTGTTGTCTTTCCTGCGCCGCGCGTTCTCGTGCCGGACGCTCTTCGGCGTCGTTATTTTCCTTCTTCCACCTCGGCGCGCGTGCACTCAGTGTCGTCTGCTTTTGACCGTCGCGATCACCGCACCACGTCGCGCACCACACATCACATAAGCCCATTTTTTTAACAAGTTTTTCTGAGGAAAAACTGCCGCTCAGTGCGCGACATAGTTCAAGCATATTCGGAACACTACAGTCATGGTCCGTTCACAAGAACGCACTGTAGGGTTCCAATGCACAGTTCACTGAGCACACAGATAAAAGACATTACAGGAAAACACAATTCAAAGAATGCACAACAAGTGAATAATAAATGGTATCGTCAAAGGCTATCATAATACCCTATTGAAGAAAAAAAACCAATAAAGTCCAAGGTCACCATGTCCGGGGTCACAAGTCCGAGAAAAGCCATAAGCGAGGTATCAGCTCCTTTAGGTGACCCTTTCCCACATTAAGCGGACTAGACATCTGTCTTCTCGTTTAGAGTACACTGGCCCGTCTGTGGCCATAACGCTCCAGGCATTGATGCCTCTGCTTGGTGTCGACCAAGCCACTGCCTGCGTACTAAGGTAGTGAACGTTGCAATGTGTGGTTGCAGCATCAGTGCCAATGGTCGAACCACACACGAATGCGTGAGAACACAAAGGACGTTCTGAGTCCTTAAAGCCATAAATTGGTGGGGTATACATGCCTGAGCCCTCCCCAGTGCACATAGGGTCATAAGCAGTTGCCTTTGTTGAGTTGAAAGAACGCAGTAAGGACAACTCAATACTTTTTATTGAAGCTAACCCTGGTTCCTCAGGAGCCCTGATATCTTCAGGTCCATCTTGACCCTGGCGCAAACACTCCGACGTACTATATTTAGCCTGTTGGAGGTTTACAGTTCTAACTTCATTCTCAACCATGCTTATGCATGGTAGCTCTGAACCTTGCACGAACCAGTCATCGCCTGCGCCGGGCCCACGCAGCACTGGTTTAGATACGAAAGCAATCTGCTTCTTGTCTTGTGACCTAACAGTATCTTTGCCTACAATGGCGTGGTCACAAGTCATCTCTCCTTGAGACACTTTTTCCTCGCCGAGGCCTGAGGCCATGTCGGAGGGAACCCTCGGGTCGCCCCTGCATTGCTGCGCTGCATCCTCAACCGCGGATCTTGTCCCCTCGGAGCAAGCATCTGCGAGTGCCTTGATGCCAACGCGCACCCTGCGAAGCTCTTCCTCCAGGCGTTCCCTGTCAGCTGCCTGTTCTGCCATTCGCCTGTCGCGCTCCCTCTGAGCTTTCTCGCATATTAGCAACCATCTCTCTTGCACCCACCTGTGCAAGTCTGCCCCATGCAAACCCAATCGCTGGGCCACGGTGGCTAATTCATACAGACTAATTTCTGGCTGTTTCTTGCCCGCATATGCGCCTTCCGCCTCTGCGACTTTTAGCCGCAGTTGTAAATTATTCTCCTCCAATGCAAGTTGCTCCCTCCTAGCATTGCGCTCCGCTGCCCGCTCTTCTCCCGCACGCTCTTCCTGTTCGTTCAACCATGCCCTCAACTCCGCACCTTCTAGCCCCATGCGTTCGGCTAGCACTAACAAGTCTCGTGTGTTAGCCATGGTTCCTAGCCGCTAGAAAAAAGATCCAAACGAACGGCTTTGTCCTGTCGCGGACGCCAATTTGTGATGACCCACTTATGGGGGCAAAGGTTCGTGTGCTCAATGGTTCGGTTGCTTCTCTTAGGCGGAGCCTCCGAGAACCGAATTGAGGACAAAGCCGTTGGTTTGAACACACACACAAAGACTTTTAATCAAACTAAAAAAGGCTTAAGATAAATAGAAGAAAATAGAAAACATGCCTAAAATACACACTCAAGAAGACATTGCGGCAAGGAACACACATAGGGCTTGCATGAGGTTAACGAGTGCGCGAGTCCGGGCTTGCCACGAGGGCGGGGACGCGTCACAGTCTCGACGCGGCGACGCGGCGACAAGCTGGCGAAAGGAGTGGTGCCGGTCTCACCATAGGTCGCGGTGTAAGCTGACCGACCGGGCGACCGGAGTGCGCCCGCTCTGGCTAGGCGAGGAAAAGTGGGCGGCTTGGTGGCAGGAGTGGACGGCGGCGGCGTTCTGGCCGGGCAGCTGGATGTAGAGCTCGGGCCTGTAGCCCGACTGCTCCTGTCTCGCCCACGGCGCGGAAGCTCGAACGCCGGCCTCGAGCAGCAGGCGGCACGGCAGACGGGTGGCGTTCTGACCGGGCAGCTGGCGTAGAACTCGGGCCCGAAGCCCGACTGTTCTCGTCCTGCCCACTGGAGCAAAAGCTCACCGGCGTTGAGGAGCTGACGGCACGCTCGGGTAGACGGGCGACGCACAGGAACAGGTTGGCAGGAGGCCCCGGTCGGGTGAAGTCCTGGTGGGCTCGGGTCCGGAACCCGACGGCCCGTCTTCAACGCCCGCTCCGGTGGTTGACCTCCTCCTGCCGTCGCTTCCTGGGACTCTCCTGGCGTCTCCCCGGCGTCTCCCTGCGTGTCCTCTTGCGTGTCCCCCCGTTCTGCCAGCGCACCACGCTTTTTCTTCTCGTCTGGCCGATTTGGCATTCTCGGATTGGCTGCCTGACGCCCCGTGGCCTTTTCTAATTGGTTGCTTCTCTTCTTTTTGTTGTCTTTCCTGCGCCGCGCGTTCTCGGGCCGGACGCTCTTCGGCGTCGTTATTTTCCTTCTTCCACCTCGGCG
Source organism: Dermacentor andersoni (assembly GCF_023375885.2). NCBI lineage: Eukaryota > Metazoa > Arthropoda > Arachnida > Ixodida > Ixodidae > Dermacentor > Dermacentor andersoni. Next base: position 162,967,542 of record NC_092816.1, read on the forward strand.
CGCGTGCACTCAGTGTCGTCAGCTCTTGACCGTCGCGATCACCGCACCACGTCGCGCACCACACATCACAGAGTGACGTCACATCCGCTCCGCTAGGCAGATGTTACCCTATGCCAGGCAAATGTTTTCCAGTAATCACCCACTTAAATAATGTGCGACAGTGTTGTTTGTGACGTCATTAGCGACGTCGTTACTTCAGCTTTCTACTTCGGTGTTTCCAGGAATTTCGTCAAAGTCGTGCTCACGTGTCGGGTCACTAAATTCTACGATTCTGTGCTTCGGTGCGCAGTAATCAGTGATTGCTAATTTATTCTGATTATTCCAGACACTTCAGTAACTCAACTTGCACAAAATCTTATCCTCTCATGTCATCCACGTATAATGAAACCATGAATGTTGCACTGTACAATTTTTTTTCTGATGTATTTCGAATTTTTTCTTCATCGTCCCCGGAGGTGAACCGGGAGTGCCGCACAAGATACAACAGACGGCACTCTTGAACGGCACTCGATGCTCGTGCCACTAAACATCTTTACTGAGATAACGTGGGGAAACCTCGTTATAGATTCGCAAGATGTCGCAAATCTTTAAAGCTCCAAAATTCCCTCCTTTATTTAAACATGTGATTCGTAATTTCTTTTTGTGCGAACAGGTACATCGTGTACGCACGCTTGTGGCACCATTAAAAATATTGAAATTTCATTGCTAGGTGCAATGTGGTCACCTACTCTGGTCAGGTTAGCTGCAAGCCTTTCAGCGAGCCCTTCCTTTCCGTTCTGTCTTGTCCTGAAACGAATGAACGGCTATGTTTGTACCATCGAAGGTATTTTGGTGCAACTGTGCGACATACTTTCTGAGTTCGCGGAGTCACAGCTGTAAGGCGCACATTTAGCACGAGTATAACGGTGGCCTCCCATACTGAAAAGAAAGGCTGGTTAAGACAAAAGAAGGCGCTTTAATCATGTCAATGCCTCGTGCGTCTAACCGCCACAATTTCTTGTATCTATGCAGCCGCTGACAGTCTTTCCAGCTGTATAGCACTGGTTACGCAGAACAAAGCATGCATTCTATTTTAGTAAGAAGGACAAAGCACGACAAGTGCACCTTTTTGTAGGCACGAACTGAAAAAAAAAAATGGTGAAGCACAATGGGTGACGTCCTAGGGCGGGAAAGGCAAGAAAATCTGTGGATGCATAAGGGCAGTGGAAAGCATTATTCATCTGGGTACTTGGATTATCAAGCACATGAACGTAAAAAGAAATTTATTGTATTGCGTCACGCTAACAGCCTAACTGATAAGTTACCCAATTCAGGTGTGGAATACCAAAGCTTTAGCCACCAAAATAATGAAAATTATTTGGAAGATAATATACAGATGAAATACTGAGTTGAGTCATTATCACTCACGGGCAGCACGCGTAGTACAGGCTCTAAGCTGTTTACTGCGAACTCTGACGACTTTAATTACCACTGAAAAATGTTTTTTCAAAATTTCGACTTCTGACTCAGATGTGTCATTGCGTTTTTTACGCGCCGTTCGATGTTCCTGCTAATTTACGAAACCTTCGTTGCACGCGAACTAGATAGAGTACCCTGCGTTTTAGAAGTTAAATTTATATTTCAGGCGTACTGATGCTTCGCTTTCACTGACGTTTTACAATAACGTTGTATTATTTTGTCCGCATGATTATGTAAGTCACCTTGTTTCGTTGTTTGCAGGGTCGTCTTATCTTTTGCTTGGTGCTTGATTGCTAAAACAGGCCACGTTCTCCAACAGCTCAATCATCCAATGGCGTGGTTGGTTTATCACAATGATTTCTACTTTTTTACACACAAACATGGGAGGCGAAACTACCTACTGTATTACTGCAGAATGCGAACCATAACAGGATATAATTTTGCAGAGACATTTGTGTTAGAGGAAGGGAGATGTAAGCGCTAAACCTTGTCTTAATATTGTTAAAATAAAAGCGGAGCTTGCCGACACAGCCATTCCAAAGCACTTACTATCCAAAGCAGTTTATTATCGAGCAAAGCTGCCACTGGTGCCCACGAAGTCTGCCTAAATATAACGCGAGTAGGTCTCTTCTATGGCCTATGTGCAAAATAAGAGTGCATCTGTTATCTAATCAAGCAATACCTTGTCTTAGTAGAACACAACTGCTATGAAAACTTCTTAGAATTATTCCACTGTCTTATCATCATCATCATCAGCCTAATTTAGGTGCACTGCAGTAGAAAGACCTATACTAGCGTTCTGCATTTACCCCCGTCTGGCGCTCGCTGATTCCAACTTGCGCCTGCAGATTTATGATTTTCGCACCCCGCCTAATTTTCTGCCGTCTTCAACTCCATTTCTCTTCGCTTGGTAACTATGCTATAATTCTAATGATTCATCGGTTATCTACCGTAGGCATCACATGGGCTGCCCAGCTCCATTTTAGAGCGCAGCTCTTAGACGCCCGCTCCTGTGGCGAGCGTCGTCGTCGGCGTAACTGAGCGAACGAGCACAGCGAAAGATGAAAGCGAACGCGGAGCGCAGAGCGGAGGGAAAACGCGAGAAAGAAAGCGGAGGAGGAGGGTGCAACGGAACCATGAGGCGCAACGCCTCCATGACTGCAGGTATCTGTGCTGAATCAATGCTAGTTAGTGCCAGCATAGAACCAGTGCTAGCATAGCACAGCATATGCTAGCATAGAATCAGTGCTACCATAGAATCTATGCTAGTTATGCCTTTTCATAATCTATTAAAGCCATATAGATAGGTTTATTGAATTCCGCAGATTTCTCAATTACTTGATTGATCACGTGAATGTGATTCATTGTTAAATATCCCTTTCTGAAATCAGCCTGTTCTTTGGTTGATTGAAGTGTTGACCTGATTTTATTGGAAGATATCTTGGTGAATATTTTCTAGAATTCTCAAAGCAAGCTAGTAGGCCTATAGTTATTAAATTCTTTAACGTCTCACTTTTAATCGATTAGTATAATGTTGGCACTCTTCTAGCTGTGTCGTACATATTAAGTGGCGAGGCATTGCTTCCAAAGGGTGGCGAGCTTTTTAAGCGTACTACCTCCTCGTGTTTTGGTTAAATATACTGTTATTCCATCTTCTCCTGCCGCTCTTTCCCGCGACATGTCCTGCATGGCCATTCTGACTTCCTCGCAAGTTATGCAAGCAGTTTCTTTATGCTGTGCATCACCACTTCGAATGAAGGTAGTGTGGCTGATCTGGCTACTGTACATGTAAGTATAGAATTCTTCTGCTACTTTTATTGTATCATCGAAATTGCTGGTAAAATAACGCTGCTTATATTACACTGCATGCATATTGTGTTGTCTCATGCCAAGTTTTCACCTTACTGATCTCACACTGCCATCATTCTTTACTGCTTCCTCATTATCCCACGTTATAATTTCGAATTTCTCTTACTTTCTTTTTGTTAATAGCTTTTGACAGTTAAGCGCTTTCTATCTGATCGCTTGAGTAAGACACTTTCATGCTTTGTCGTTTCTTTATTAGCTCATTTGTAACTTGGGAGAGGTTACCCCCCATTCAATTGCTGTTTCTGAAGTGAGCCAAGTTAAGTTGCATTCATTACCTTTATGTTATTTTCACCTTCCGCTTCTAAAGCTGCATATTTATTCGCGAGCACCAGACAGAATTTGTCTGCTTTTGTCCTTGCTGTAACTAGGTTGGGCTGTTTCTCTGTTCAAATTGAGAGAAATCGTAGACCTCAATAACGTATGATCCTTGTCATTTACCCTACACAGCACTTCTACATCTTTCACTATACTGGGATCGGTAGTGATTACGAAATCTGCCTAATTTATTGTTTCTTCATTAGGGCTTTTGCAGGTCCATTGCCTCTTGCTGCGTTTCCTGAAGAACGCGTTCTATACTCGGAGTCTTTTACTTCCCCCACATTCTACCCACATCTTTCCTCTAGTGTTCCTCGAATCGACGCCATAGTTGGCGATAGCTTGTTCTCCAGCCTAATTTCCCCCCACTTTTGCATTGAAGTCGCCCATGACTACAGTATATTGAGTTTGCTCCTTATAGAACGCAGCTCTGAGGCGCCCGTTCCTGCGGCGAGCGCTGGTGGCAGCGCCAGCGTAAGTGAGCCAACAAACACAGGGAAAGTTGAAAGAGCGAACGCGGAGCTGGAGACGAAAGACAGGAGCTGCGAACGGTTCGGAACCAATGAGAGCGACCCCTTCAGTGACGTGCGCGCGGGAAACTGGTGTCCTGCGGATCCGCCTGACCACTCGATGCGTACTCGTTTCTGATCTCAGCCGGGCGGCTCGTTTCGTGCTATCGTCTGCTCGCGTGAGCTCTCGCTTGCGCTCGTTTGGTTTTCTTTGTTTGGTCTCGTTCAGGCTTGTTTCGATTATATTGGTTTGGGATTGTATTATTTTCTGATGGTAGGCGCGACGCGATCTGTGTAGTACTTTCTGGAAGCCACGCGGAACTAGCGATTACACTGGAACCTCCGATGAGTCATGTATTAAAGCTGACGCGCTTGACCCGCAGATCAGATTTTCGACGATTGCCGACTCCGCTGCATGTCTCTCAAGATCTCTGCCTCAATATATCACGAAATGCAAACACGCATAGAGATGCACGAAAATTTTGCATTAGGGAGTATCGTAATTGTCGGTGATCTTTTTTTATTGCTGATTAAACATATTGACAACACTATTCTATTTCTTCATCGTCATGACTGGCGGTTGGAGCGTAGGCTTGTACTACCATTGATTTAGATCTCCTATTTAGTTTCATTACGGGGACTGCTACCCTCTGATTAATGCTGTAGAGTTCCTCAATGTTTCCCGCTATGTACTTATTGATTAGGAATCCTACCGTTTCCTTTCTAATCTGAAAGGCCTCTATGGCAGAGAACATGGCCGTTACTCAGCACTGCATAAGTATCACGGGTTATGCTAAACTCGCTAACACTAATAATATCCCAGGCAATGCGTAATAATTTCCGAAAGAGCCCTGTTAAGCTAGCATCATTCCAGAGTGTCCGAGTGTTAAACGTTGACAGGTGCAGCTTCTAGCGGCGGCCTGTCCGAATCCAAAGATTCTTAGCACGCTCTGTCAGGCTGCAGGACCGCCACCTTGGTCAGGTGTTCCACAGACGCTGGGGGCTGACAGCCATGGGTTAATTGCAATAGTCATGAGGGAAGTAGCAGCTGATTACTGCAGCCCGGAGGTCAATTACTGTTCTGGTGTGATAGTGTGTTTCTTAAAGCTTAGAGGGCCTTCCTTATTTGGTTGCACCTTGGCTGGCATAGCCTGACTGGCTCTCAACTATTTTTTCGCCAGTGTCAGGCGCCCCTCCTACCCTGAAAATTTAGTGGACAGGACAAGGATTCGAACTTACGATATTCAGATTAGAGGCCCGGTGTTGCATCTTTGCACGTCGTTGAGATGCAAGGACAGAGAAGTTAAGCTTAGATATGGAGGAATGAATCACCTTAAAATGCTTGGAGGAATCGGGAGAACTTCGTCAAAAGCACTTCAAGTGCTTATGCTAGTGCTTGGATTGGAAGTCTATGTACAAAGGGTCAGAAGAGGAGCATGACGAAGTGGAAGTCGATTTCTGGAGCGAGAAGCCTTCAGAAAAGCAGAATTTACGGTAAAATCCAACGCGTAAAACGAGTGTTGTGAACTGGTAGCCGGATAAACGTTCGAATGATCACCAGGCAGTGGGAAATGTAAATGAAAGTCTTCGGAAAGTTAATACAAAATATTTTCATGCGAAAACTGTGAGAAAATGGTGGCAGGACAGCATAATTTTAATTAAAGAAAAAACTCCACATGCAGGCATGTCAAGACACTATCGCATGTCTTTAAGCAGAACCAGACTTGCTTTGGAGAGTCACCGCTGGTGGATAGATGTGTATTTGTGAGTACCACCCAAATTTAAGCGCGGTAGCTGAGACCGAGGCCAAGGTAATCAAAGCAGTGCAAGTTAAAAGTGAAAGACGAGATCACTTATTTAATATAAGAAGCCTCATCCACAGCGAGTTCTTGCCACAAAGACAAACAACCAACCAGGTAGTCTATAAAAAGGTCCTCGGCTGTCTGCATCACTCAGTGCAAGAGGCCCGAGTTTTGACAGGACAAATCATGGTCGCATCCAGGAAACGTAGAAATTGCAACGGCATCAGCGTGTGGTATTTCCTGACCGAAAGGAACACCCCCCTTTTGGAACAATCTTTTTATGGACGTGATCTTGCCCTTATAACTTTGTCTTATTTCCCAAGCAAACCTGACCAACCAAGGGGCCCACGTTGAAGGCAATCAAAGTGACCGTAACGATGGAGCTGCGGCTTAGCCCGAAAGAATCGTTCCAATAGTGCATAAAGACGATATAAAATAATGCGACAACATGTAGTCTACTGGAGAACAATGAAGAGGCCACTTTGTATTTTACAGTTTCTCATGTAAACAAATTGTTCTGATGCCAGTCTTGTTACTGTTCAGATAGACCTCGTATGTTATAAGCCGGTTACATAATAGCATATCAGGAACTTTTGGAAGACTAATGTCTCTATTGCCATCAGCAGCTAGCTATGGGGCTGTCACATCATATATCGACTTGCGCTTTTTGTTTTGCATTATTAATGGGTTAGCATTCTTTGGCGAGTACCCCAGCCCCGTCACGCGAAAAGTGCAATGTCTTGTATTTGCACAAAACCCGTAATTTGCAAAGTTAAGACATTTAGTCATTATAATAGCGCAACTTTAGATGATTGGTAGCTTCATAAGTGATAACGAACACAATAAACAAAAACGTAAAATAGAAAGAATACCAATACAGATACATAGGGCTCCTAGATTATTCATGGGGAAACTTATGTAAGGTTGGGTCAACATGAAATTTGGGGGTGGGCCAACTGAAATTTGCGATTGGGCCGACTTGAAATTCGAAATGGGTCAACTTGAAATATGCAGATGGTCCAACTTGAAATGTGGGGTAGGCCAACAGAAATTCGGGGGTGCACCAACCCAAATTAGGGGGTGGCACAACTTAAGATTTAAGGGTAGGCCAACCTAAATTTGAGAATGCGCCAACTTGAAGTCTGGACATTGGCCAGAATATATTTGTGGGTGAGCCAACTTCAAATTGCAATGTGGGCGAACATAAATTTAGGGGTGGGCAAGCTTGAAATTAGGGGGTGGGTCAACTTAAATCTGGGGATAGGCCAACTTAAATTTGGGGATGGGTAACGTTAAAATTTGTGGGTGGGCCAAATTTTCTGATGCACACGTGTGGTGACGATGTGGTCATCATTATGGAAACCTGGTTTTCAGACAGAATTGATAATACTGAACTGTTTGATTGTCAACGGAATAACAATGTTCATAGGCAAGAGCGCTTACGGCGTTCAGCTGGCGGGATTTTAATCGCTGTTGCAGATGACTTGTTTTCTTGTGACGTTTTGATACCCTTTGAGCTAGAATTCCTGTGCACGCGTATTAAGATAAACCACAAAGAAACTGTTTCGTTGTGTGGGTGTACCAACCACCGCTATCAGCAAGTAGATTTAGTGACGACTTTCTTGACTGACTTAACAAAATTGTTTTCAGGTTCCCAAAGGCACCCATCCTTCTTTTGGACGATTTTAATTGCGCTGCCATATCATGGACAGAAGCCTACCCTGCTGTTATTTCCCCGTCTTCAGAATCGAAAGCCTTCATTGACTCATGTTTAACGTTTGTCAACTTGTGAAAGAACCAACTCGCATTACAGCACCCACTGCCAATTTACTGGACCTTGTGCTAAGAACCTGCCCTGATTCCGTTTGATCTCTCACACTTCAACCTGGATTAAGCGACCATTCAGTTATCAACTTCACTATGCCGTTACCCGTTCACATCGTCCAGTGAAACGTTGTAATTCAGGATTCTTTCCCAGATTGTGGGAACGCTCGCTACGCGATAACTGGTCCTTCTTTAAAGACAAATTAAAGGCCTTACTGAAATATACATACAACTTCGTCGAATAACGTGTACTAAATGTTCACCGTAATTCAATATTTCATTGAAGCACTTGCTAAACAAGAAAAAAATTGTATCTTTCGCCGCTGCAGGCTAACAAACGCTACTTACAGACGGAGTGATTATCATGCTGTGGCATCGGAATAGAAAGTGGAAAAGAAGATGTTCTTACCTCATTTCTGGATGTTTTTGGGTTTAAATTTAGTATCGTGATGTTGTCAGAGACGTGGCATCACGACGGATGTAATATGTTAAGATTACCAGGTTATAAGAATTTCTTTTTAAATCGTACTGGCAGACGAGGCGGTGGTGTTTCAATTCATGTAAAGGTGCACAAGAACTGTGAAATCGTGCCTGACTTGAGCAAAGTAAACTCCGATTTCGAAATACTCACCGTACAATGCAAAAATGAAACCATCTGTGTTGTATATCGTCCTCCAGCAGGTAACGTAGAATCTTTCATAGAGTTTTTTGAGTCGTTGCTGGACTATGTATGCAGCAACAACTTCCGCCTTGTCTGCGGTGGCGATTTTAACATAAGTATACTTGACGATACCAACACTACTCGACAGTTTAACACTGTGTTGCATTCTTCTGGTTTTTTGAACCTAATCAAAACATCTACACGAGTTACAGTCACTACTCAATCCGCACTCGACTTTATTTTGACAAATAATAATACCAAAGTTCATACCTGTGGTACTCTAACTTCTGACATAAGCGACCATTGCCCTGTATTTATGACATATCAAACGAACTGCTCTCAAACCAGGGAGCCCAAAGAACCCATTATAATTCAATCCATCACACAGGACACTTTGGAAATGTTCAAACAAGATTGATTGGCCTGTGATTGGTCAACGTTTCTGAACAAAACAAATCCGAATGATGCATATGGGGAATTTATTAAAATCTTTATGGACAAGTACGCAAAGCACTTCCCATTGATCGCACTTAAGTCACCAAAGAAAACGAGAAAACGATGGATAAACCGGGAACACCTCAAATTGATTAGAATGAAAAACCGCCTTTATCATGATTTTCTTCGTTCACGTTCCGAAGCCGCATTGAAAGAATTTAAGAATACAAGGAATTAAGTAAATGCGGAGATTAAACGTGCGAAGACTGCATATTACCAGAAACTGTTTGCAGATATAGATAGGCAATGACCTGGTGCTGCATGGAAAGTTATAAACAATGTCCTTGGACGGGATGACTCGCGTTCAATTCCGAGAAAGATAACTATTAATGGCCGTGAACTTGGAGATCGCGACATAGCTGAATACTTCAATCATTATTTTGTAAACGCTGCAAGACCGATTAGTACTCCCTTGGATACAGTTACCCTAGCTTATAGCTGTACTGAAAGCATATTTTTTGCTCCTACAGATGAAAATGAAATATATAGCACATTCATGAGCCTAAAAAACAGTAGATCATTGGATACAAACGATATTCAAATTAAACCTGTTAAGTATGTATTAGAATTGTTAACGTCTGCCCTTGCTCATATTTTTAATCTTGTCCTTGAGACAGGTATATTTCCAACTTCCATGAAATTTGCAAGGGTATCTGCATTGTACAAAGGCGGTGATCACAACTTTGCGTCTAATTACCGTCCCATTTCCGTCCTCCCAGTTTTTTCCAAGGGATTGAAAAAAATTATTTTTTTTCGCATTACAAACTTTTATAATAAGCACAGTACCTTGACAAACTCACAGTATGGTTTTCGGAAGGGGCGGTCGACTGAAGCCGCCTTGTTAGCCCTGAAGGAAATAATTTTGGAAAATAATAATAATAATTTACTGACAGCCGGAATTTTCCTCGACTTTAGTAAAGCATTTGACTCCATTGATCACAGTATTCTCATTAGTAAGCTTTCATCATATGGAATTCGTGGTACAGCTTTGGCCTTAGTTAAACCCTACTTAGGAAATAGGTACCAGTGCGTGTATATTAACAACCAAAGATCACCATTCTTACCAACTGCATGTGGCGTGCCACAAGGAAGTATATTGGGGCCCCTTTTATTTAATACGTTTATCAATGATATCGTAAATATCGACACCACAGTAAAATTTGTAATCTATGCTGATGATAGCACCTTACTTATTTCTGGGAGTAATATTAGCACACTAGAGCTAAAATGCAATGATATCCTTACTAAACTATCAGCATGGACTAGAGTAAATCAAATCAAAGTAAACCCAACTAAATCCAAAGCAGTAATTTTCCGTGCTTAAAACAAAGCAGTTCCTCCGGTGAATTCATTCATTTTTCAAGACCAGCATATAGAAATAGTCACCGAGCACAAGGTTCTCGGTGTGTCTTTTTCTGTCCATCTAAAATGGGACGCTCATGTTGTTTACATCTCCAGAAAACTGTCTGCAGTTACAGGTGTAATCTCACGCTGCCGCACACTTCTTCCCACAAGCGCTAAACTACAAATATATTACGCCCTATTTCTTTCTCACATTAACTATTGTACACTGGTATGGACAACAACAACTAAAAGAAATATAAACAAGCTTCTTGTATTGCAGAGGAAAATTATTCGCCTTGTCGTTAACATTGAACCAACGTCGAGTGTTAATCCCGCAATAGCATCATTCAATTTGTTCCGTGTAGACAATATATATTAATTTCGTTAATTACAAATAACATACTTTTCTTCCACAGGTATGAGTAATTTCCTGACACAACTTGCTTCCCTTGAATATCGTACACCAATAGTTAACAATCGTTGTACTGACACTTGGTCCTTACCACAGTTTAGAACCGATTACAAGGTGCAATCCTTGGCTCATAATCTGCCATTTTTTTCTCAATAAATATAAACATACTGCTGGTTTTAGTCGAAAACAACTAAGAACATACTTTGTGCACATGTAATCCGTATTTATTCATATGTCGTTTAAGAAAACTTCTGTGTTATTGCTCTACTTGATTTGATGCTGTACTTGATTGCTGTACTATATTTGATTTGATGACTACTTCTGTATTGCTATTGTTATTTCGTTCTGTCTGCTGCTGCCATGTCATGGTTTCCTGGGCCTTCGTCAAGCTGTTCGTACAGCTTTTAGCCCAGGTGACCATCCAGATACTTGCTGGAGAATAAAATATGATTTGATTTGAAAAATGCTCTTTTCAGCGCGAAACACAACTATTTTCAAGGCATCCTGCCTCGATTGATGATTACTAACCCACGGAACTTCTGGACCGTCCTTGATGTGAACCGAAAACAAGGCACCATAGTGTAATGTAACCGTGCAACTCTGGCTCCCGCGAACCAATCTTGCACACTATGAAATAACACATTTTTTTCTTTCACAACAGCTACTGTGGTTACCCTTGCCATTGATGGATGATATTGTCACCCAGCTATTACAACTAAAACAGTTTACCACCGACAGATTGGCAAAAAAACGTCTGCCTTTAGCGATGGCTGGTCCTCGGAGATCGCGCGCACAACCACGGACTTCATCGTTCTCGCCTTAAGGGTCCCGTGTCATCACGTGCAAACTTATTTCGCGTCATTGCTCCCCTCTCAAAAGCGACCGGCCCGGTCGCTTCAAGGGCAGCGGGCGCGCACTATGGGCAAGAGTGCCAACATGAAAAGACAAAAAGAAAACATCCAGGAATGTACACAACAGTGCTGAAGCGGTTTGTGAGGGTTGCTTATCCCTCGTGTGCGTAGTACGGCTTCATCCGTACTACGTGGACGACTTCAGCACGGGGACGGCGTCGGTTCGAAGCAGGATCAGAGTTTTGAGGCACCACCTCGTAGTTCACGTCACTGACGCGGCGTACAACTCCATAAGGGCCGAAATAGCGGCGCAACAATTTCTCTGAGAGCCCACGGTGTCGGATAGGTGTTCACACCCACACGCGGTCGCCTGGTAAGTACAGGACATTCCGTCGGGTCCGGTTGTAACGGCAGGCGTCGGTATTCTGCTGGGTGCGGATGCGATCCCGAGCAAGCTGGCGAGCTTCCTCGGCTTTCTCGACGAAATCTTCAGTGGTGTCATTCCTTGTGGTTCCGTGGTCTACCGGGAGCATGGCGTCTAAGGGGGTTGTAACGCGACGTACGTAAACAAGCTCGAATGGTGTAAACTCGGTGGTCTCCTGCGAAGCGGTATTGTAAGCAAACGTGACGTATGGCAAAACTTCATCCTATGTCTTGTGTTCCACATCAATGTACTGGAAAGCATGTCGGCTAAAGTTCTGTTTAGGCGCTATTTTAAGCCGTTAGTTTGGGGATGATAGGCTGTGGTCTTTCGGTGGTCGGTGTGCGTCAGTGTGACGACTTGTTGCAATAACTCCGCTGTAAACGCTGCACCGCGGTCAGTAATGAGTACAGCGGGTGCACCGTGACGAAGCACGTTGTTGTGGACGAAGACGCTGGCGACTTCAGCAGCAGTCCTCCGCGGCACAGCTTTCGTCTCCGCATAGCGAGTTAAACAGTCAGTTGCCACGATTATTTACTTATTTTGCAAGGATGACGTGGGGAACGGCCCAAGAAGGTCCATTCCCACTTGCTGGAACGGCGCCTGAGGCGGATCCAAAGGCTGAAAGAGGCCGGCAGGCTTGACGGGTGGAACTTTACGCCTCTGACAGTCACGGCACGTTCGCACATAGAGCTGAACCGACGAACATCGGTGTAGCCAATAGTATTTTTGCCGTATGCGTGCTAATGTCCTCGCGAAGCCTAAGTGGCCGGCACAGGGATCGTCATGACACGCCTGTAAATCTTCCTCGCGCAGTGCCGTCGGGACGACGAGAAGGAACGGTTCCTGGCTGTTCTCAAAATTTTTCTTGTACAGGACATCGTTTCGCAGGCAGTACGACGTCAATCCTCGTGAAGTGGGTGTGGGACAACAACGTCAGCTCCCTCGAGATATCGGATAACTGGAAGGAGCTCAGAGTCTGCACGTTGATAGTCAGTCATGCGCACCACGTCGACGACACCAAGAAACGGCAAATCTAGCTCAAAGTCGGATGATGTAAAGGGAATAGAAGAACGTGACAAGCAGTCAGCGTCGCTATGCTTATGGCCGGATCTGTAGACAACAGTTATGTCGTATTCCTGGAGGCGGAGGCTCCAACGAGCGAGGCGACCTGACGGTTCTCGTAGGTTGGCAAGCTAGCAGAGCGAGTGGTGATCACTGATCGCTCGAAATGGCCGGCCTTAAGTAGGGTCGGAGCTTGCTGATGGCCCACACGACTGCCCACACGAATGACGCGAAATAAGTTTGCACGTGATGACGCGGGACCCTTAAGGCGAGAACGACGAAGTTCGTGGTTGCGCGCGCTCTCGCCGAGGACCAGCCACCGCTAAAGGCAGACGTTTTTTTGCCAATCTGTCGGTGGTAAACTATTTTAGTTGTAATAGCTGGGTGACCTAATAATAAGGGCGTGCAACTTTTTTGCGGTGAAAAAACAAAAAAGAAGAGAGCGCGCGCGCAACCACGAACTTCGTCGTTCTCGCCTTAAGGGTCCCGTGTCATCACGTGGAAACTTATTTCGCGTCAATATCATCATTGACTGGGAGGTAATTTCCAAACTCGTCGTTAACGCTAAAGTGTCATCCTCCATAGGTGTCGGTGGGATTAACAAGTTGTTGAAAAGCACCAATACTTAATCTTCTCTTATGATATCCGAAATTTTTACCCAATCTTTGAAGACTGCTACGCTCCCCGATGACTCGAAAGTGAGCAAGGTTGTACCGCTAGACATGTCTGGTGGTGTTCGGAGTCCTTTAAATTACAGGGAAATATCATTACTATCTCATCCATGCAAATTGCTTGAACATATTATCTTTTCTACCCTGGCCAATCACTTTCATTCAGATTCCCTCTTTAGAAACAATCCGCGTAGTTTTGAAATAAGTCATTCTTGTGAAACGCAGTTAATCATTTTTACTAATAACCTTTTCGCAGCTTTTTACCGTTCCACCGTCGTTAATTGTATATTCATCGATTTCCCTAAAGCAATTGATACTGTGGCTCATCCTCTGCTGCTTTTAAATCTTAGGAAACTAAACATAAATGATGCCGTATTAAAATGCCTTGAATGTTTCTTGCGTCATCGCACTCAGTACATGACAGCTGATGAGCATAACTCGAATATTTCGTCAGTAACAACGGGCGTTCCTCAAGGATCTCCACTAGAACCTCTACTCTTCCCAATCTATGTTAATGACCTTCTTGATTTCGTAAAGTCATCTATCAGGCTGCTCGCTGATGACTGTGTTACATCATCGTCGTCGTCGTCATCATCATCATCATCATCATCACCACGACCAAGCCTCTCGCGAACGTCTCATCATCAACGTCACGAAGGCGTTTCCATGCGATTTGCAAGTACCCATGCCCTGCGCGTACTGATTCAAACTAGCGCCCGCGAATTTCCTAATTTCATCGCTCCACCTAGTCTTCTGCCGTCTCCGACGGCACTTCCCAGGGGAAGGGGGCAGATATCATCTTTGCTAATGCCTCTGCCCCGTTGTCAGACTAAACGCCGCACTTAAAAGCCGCGCACATCGGGGAGGAGCTTTGCGCCGATCCTAAATCTCTTGCATGTGTAATCATGGGAGCGACAATTAAAATTTGGAGTCGGATATTTCAGATCACAGAGACGCTAGAAGAATTATTCCAACTAATACAGTGTAGAAACACGACTGCCTCTAACTTTTCGATGCAAACATACCCACTTACTGTAGTCAGCAAGAGTTTATTATTCAATTTTAGTTAATGGGGCTGCTGACCGCGATAATTATCATCACTTTGTGTCCCCCTGGCCAATTAACTTATTTGTACAGGTGGTCTTGGCGTGCCTCACAGTGCCTAACTTTAAGAAAATCATAAAGCTCAATTCTGAACACTACGTATAGACAGCTCTGCTAGTCATCCAACTTCACAAAGTGGGATGGCTCCGACTTCCTTGCTTTTTTTTTAATGAAGGTGTTCGCGCAAAGCTTATAAAGGATGCTTTCGAACCCAGGCATACGGCAACCGTTATTTGTGTGAGGACGGGTGACGGAAACTTTCAGATTGCGCTTGCTTCCTCCGTGGGCAGTTCGCTAAAATGAAGATTACGTAAGGTTATGAAGCGGTCGAAGGTAAAGAAGGTTTTATTATATGGGCCTAAATTGCGCTCGCGCAAGGGAAGAAAGCGGGGAGTAAGCGCCGCCTTTCGACGTGCGCGTGGCACCAGGGGGAGGGGAGGGACTGGGTAGGGATGGGGGCGTTCTGTACCGGAAGCAGCTGCGTACGGCGAGGACTAGCGTGTGCCGTATCTTGAAAGTGATCTACGATGTGGACAAAGAGCGCGATAGCGCGAGTCTCATCTTCAAAGAGACTTGCGATGCGGACAAAATGCGTCGTGGAAAGGTAGCTTTGTATGAGCTGTGCTTTCGACCATTCCCGTTTAGTGGAGAAGCAGCACGAAGGTCAATTCGCTCGCTGCTGCTACCACACCTCCTCGCCCAGGCGTTTTGGGAGTCAGTTTCAGCTGTCTCGAGTGAAATGTGTTCATATATACCTGGGCGCGCGTGACACCGTGCTTGTTAATTTAGTTCGTAAGTGAATGTTTGCAAGTTTATACATCTGATATAACTACTATTCTTACCTCGTATAGCTGTCTACTAATACACTATCGCAACCAATACTTCGCCTTTTGGCCAAAAGTGCGACTTTTCTTCACAACGTGATTCGTCCTAGATGATCGTAGCGTCTTTAGCATTTTAAAGATACCCACTGAGAGAAATAAAAAAAAAACAACTTCGTCAAGATTAAAATTTCGCAAAATGATATTGTCACGTGGTCGTGACGGCAAAGAACACAGTTGCAATACTGTGAAAGGCAAAAACTAGCTTTTATTGGGCGAACCTGTGCCCACAAAACAGGCTACACTTAAAGCACAACGAGAGCGGCGAACACAGTCGGCGATCGTCGAAAATCTGATCAGCGGGTCCAGCGCGTCAGCTTTTATACAGCAGTCATCGAATGTTCCAGACTAATCGTTGGGACCCGCGTGCCTTCCACAAAGTTCTACACCATTCGCGTCACGCGATGAAATCAGATAACACAAGCGGATAGAAGCATCGATAACTTTCCAGAAACTTCGGATACATGCAGGCGCGTCCCGCGCTGTGCGATAAGATTTGTTAGGCGGCGAAACGTGGTCGCCCGATAAATATAAGTACACGTGTCAATACCCCCCTCTTAAAAAGCATCGCCCCGATGCTGCTAACAAACGAAAGTAACAAAGAAAAGCACTCGTAGCAAAGAAAACAACAAACTAAGGAAGTTCATTAGCGTCCGTAAAATGGTTTAAGGGGCACCACGTGGACCACTTCAGATCGTGCGCGGCGCCGCTGTGAGTGCGAAATGCCGTCTGGCACGACCTCATAGTCTAGTGCGCCAATACGTCGGATGACCTTGTAGGGTCCGAAATAGCGTCGCAGCAGCTTCTCACTGAGTCCTCGCCGGCGTATCGGGGTCCATACCCAAACACGGTCGCCGGGCTGGTACTCGACGAAGCGTCGTCAGAGGTTGTAATGTCGGCTGTCGGTACGCTGCTGGGTCTTGATCCGTAGGCGGGCGAGCTGTCGGGCTTCTTCGGCGCGCTGGAGATAGGGAGCGACGTCAAGGTTCTCCTCGTCAGTGACGTGCGGCAGCATGGCGTCGAGCGTCGTCGTCGGGTTCCTGCCGTAAACCAGCTGAAACGGCGTGATCTGTGTTGTTTCTTGCACCGCCGTGTTGTAGGCGAAGGTGACATACGGCAGGACCGCGTCCCACGTCTTGTGCTCGACGTCGACGTACATTGCTAGCATGTCGGCGAGGGTCTTGTTCAGGCGCTCCGTGAGACCATTCGTCTGCGGATGGTAGGCAGTTGTCCTCCTGTGGCTCGTCTGGCTGTACTGCAGAATGGCTTCGGTGAGCTCTGCTGTAAAAGCCGTTCCTCTGTCGGTGATGAGGACTTCTGGGGCACCATGTCGCAGCAGGATGTTCTCGACGAAAAATTTCGCCACTTCGGCTGCGCTCCCTTTTGGTAGAGCTTTGGTTTCAGCAAAGCGGGTGAGATAGTCCGTCGCCACGATGATCCACTTATTCCTGGATGTTGACATCGGAAATGGCCCCAACAAATCCATCCCAATCTGCTGGAATGGTCGACGAGGAGGTTTGATCGGCAGTAGTAATCCTGCTGGCCTTGTCGGTGGTGTCTTGCGTCGTTGACAGTCTCTGCATGTCTTGACGTAACGGGCGACGTCGGCGGTCAGACGCGGCCAGTAATACTTTTCCTGTATCCTCGACAGCGTCCGGGAGAATCCGAGGTGCCCAGCGGTTGGATCGTCGTGTAGGGCGTGCAGTATTTTTGGACGGAGCGCTGACGGCACCACAAGAAGGTAGCTGGCGTGGACTGGTGAGAAGTTCTTCTTCACGAGCAGGTCCTTTTGTAGTGTGAACGAAGACAACCCGCGCTTAAATGCCCTAGGGACAACGTCGGTGTTCCCTTTCAAATACTCGACGAGGCCTTTTAGCTCCGGGTCTGCTCGTTGCTGTTTAGTGAAGTCTTCCGCGCTTATTATCCCAAGGAAGGCGTCGTCGTCCACGTCGTCTTGCGGCGGGGGATCGATTGGGGCGCGTGATAAGCAGTCGGCGTCGGAGTGTTTTCTTCCGGACTTGTATATTACCGTTATGTCATATTCTTGTAGTCTGAGGCTTCACCGCGCCAGCCGTCCTGAAGGGTCCTTTAAGTTAGCTAGCCAACACAACGCGTGATGGTCGCTGACCACTTTGAATGGCCTGCCATATAGGTAAGGGCGAAATTTCGCTGTAGCCCAAACGATGGCGAGGCATTCCTTTTCGGTTGTAGAATAATTGCCTTCCGCTTTTGACAACGACCGGCTAGCGTAAGCTATCACGTGTTCATGTCCATCTTTTCTCTGGACTAGGACGGCACCGAGGCCTAGGCTACTGGCGTCAGTGTGAATTTCGGTATCGGCGTGCTCGTCGAAGTGCGCAAGTACGGGCGGCGACTGCATGCGTTGTTTGAGTTCTTGAAATGCGTCGGCCTGCGGCGTTTCCCACTTGAACTCGACATCACATTTGGTTAGATGGGTTAGCGGCTCCGCGATGCGTGAAAAGTCCTTGACAAAGCGCCTGTAGTAGGCACACATGCCAAGGAATCTACGCACTGCCTTCTTGTCGATGGGCTGCGGGAACTTTGCGATGGCAGCTGTCTTCTGCGGGTCGGGGCGGACTCCAGATTTGCTGATGACGTGGCCTAAAAATAGAAGCTCCTGGTAAGCGAAGTGGCACTTTCCCGGCTTCAGAGTAAGTCCTGATGACATGATGGCCTCTAGTACTGTTGCAAGCCGCCTAAGGTGATCGTCGAAATTGCCGGCGAAGACAACGACGTCATCCAAGTAAACGAGACAGGTCTGCCACTTCAATCCTGCTAAAACCGTGTCCATCACCCGTTGGAACGTTGCGGGCGCCGAGCACAGTCCAAATGGCATAACCTTGAACTCGTAGAGGCCATCCGGGGTGATGAAGGCGGTCTTTTCGCGATCTCTTTCGTCGACTTCTATTTGCCAATAGCCAGACTTGAGGTCCATCGACGAGAAGTATTTAGCGTTGCACAGCCGATCCAATGCGTCGTCTATCCGTGGGAGGGGGTATACGTCCTTCTTCGTGATCTTGTTCAGACGACGATAATCGACGCAGAAACGTAGGGTTCCGTCCTTTTTCTTCACCAGGACAACAGGGGACGCCCACGGGCTTTTCGACGGCTGGATGATGTCGTCGCGCAGCATTTCGTCGACTTGTTCTCTTATAGCTTCACGTTCTCGCGGCGAAACTCGGTAAGGGCTCTGGCGGAGTGGTCGAGTGCACTCCTCGGTGATTATGCGATGCTTGGCGACTGGTGTTTGTCGAATCCTCGATGATGTCGAAAAGCACGCTTTGTATCGTCGGAGCAGACTTCTGAGCTGTTGCTGCTTGCCCATGGGGAGACTTGGATTAATGTCGTAGTTTGGTTCGGGAACCATGGTCGTCGGGGCAGATGCGGCGGAATCCGAGAGGACAAACGCGTTACTGGTTTCCAGAATTTCCTCAATGTACCCGATCGTCGTGCCCTTGTTGATGTGCTTGAACTCCTGGCTGAAGTTTGTCAGCAACACTTCAGTTTTCCCTCCATGCAGTCGAGCGATCCCTCTTGCGACGCAAATTTCACGGTCTAGCAATAGACGTTGGTCGCCTTCGATGACGCCATCTACGTCAGCGGGTGTTTCTGTGCCGACCGAAATAACAATGCTGGAGCGAGGCGGGATGCTCACTTGATCTTCGAGCACAATCAAGGCGTGGCGACTACGAGGGCTCTCCGGCGGTGTCGCTTTATCTTCCGACAGCGTTATAGACTTCGACTGCAGGTCGATGATTGCGCCGTGTTGGTTCAGGAAGTCCATACCGAGAATGACGTCTCGTGAACACTGTTGCAGGATAACGAAGGTGGCAGGGTAAGTTCGGTCATGAATGGTAATTCTTGCCGTGCAGATTCCAGTCGGCGTGATGAGGTGTCCTCCAGCGGTCCGAATTTGAGGGCCTTCCCATGGAGTCTTAACCTTCTTCAACTGGGCGGCGATGTGTCCACTCATTACGGAGTAATCGGCCCCTGTGTCCACTAAGGCGGTAACTGCGTGGCCGTCGAGAAGCACGTCGAGGTCGGTGGTTCTTTGTCTGGCGTTGCAGTTAGGTCTTGGCGTCGGATCACGGCTGCGTCGCGTTAAACTGAAGCTGGAACGTCGCGTCGTCACGTAGTCTTTTGTCGGTGTAGTCTTGGCTTTCTGACTTCGTCGGGACGGCGGCGTGTCATTATTATGTCGTGGAGATGGTCTCTTCGGCGTCTCCGTCGGCGTCAGAGGATCTTCGTCAGTTCGACGAACAGCAACCGCACCTCCATCGGTTGCTGCTTTTAGTTTTCCGGATATGGGCTCGCAGACCGGCCCCGGGCTGGGCCAGTGTATGGTCGGCGCTGCGGCGACAGGTAACGGCCTGGTGACGGCGAACGGGACGGTCGTCGAGGGCTCCACTGAGTGGCGGCGAGGTAATCGGCGATATCGCGAGGTCGTTCGCCAATCTGTGGTCGCGGCGCGTTCACGGCGAACCCTCGGAGTCCCATCTCCCGGTATGGGCATCGGCGGTAGATGTGCCCGGCTTCTCCGCAGTGATAGCAAAGCGGGCGATGGTCAGGGGCGCGCCAAACGTCAGTCTTCCTTGGAATGCCGCGTGGGGTGACGGGTTGGCGTGCTGGCGGCGGGGTTGGTGCTGGACGACGGAACTGTGTCGTCACTGGGCCCTGCCGTGGGCGCGGAGGGGGAACGTGACGGCGGGCTACAGCGGCGTATGTCATCGTTTGCGGCTGAGGCTGCGGCGATTCAGGGGCTACTCCGAGTTGTTGTTGGAGCTCCTCACGTACGGCGTCGGCAATCGAAGCCACTTGAGGCTGCAGTGACGGGAACAGCTTTTGTAGTTCCTCCCGCACGACCGCTCGGATAGTCTCGCGCAGGTCGTCGGTGGCCAGTGACTGAATTCCTGTGTAGTTGGTAGAGTTCGTGCGGCGGTTGAATTGCCGGTTCCGGATTTCGAGTGTCTTCTCGATGCTGGTGGCCTCGTGAAGAAACTCTTCTACGGTCTTCGGTGGACTTCGTATCATTGCGCCGAAAAGTTCTTCCTTCACGCCACGCATGAGAAGGCGGACTTTCTTCTCTTCGGGCATATCCGGGTCGGCGTGACGGAACAGGCGGTTCATTTCTTCCGTGAATATGGCGACGTTCTCGTTAGGTAGCTGCACTCGGGCGTCCAGCATAGCTTCGGCCCTTTCCTTGCGCACGACGCTTGTAAAGGTGCGCAGGAAGCCGGTACGGAACAGGTCCCATGTTGTCAATGTCGACTCCCTGTTCTCGAACCACGTTCTGGCGGCGTCTTCTAGGGCGAAGTATACATGCCGCAACTTGTCGTCGGAGTCCCAGTTGTTGAAAGTCGCGATTCGCTCGTACGTCTCCAGCCAGGATTCCGGGTCTTCAGTTGCTGCTCCATGGAAGGTCGGTGGGTCCCGAGGTTGTTGCAGGACAACGGGGGTCGCTGGGGCAGCCATTGGGGTTGTCTTGGCCACGATCTTCTTGGTCTTTTCAGGTAGAAGTCCGTGTTCCGGGGGCAGCTGTTGTAGACGACGGCTTACTCGATGGTCCGTGACTACGTTGGTGCTCTCTTTACGGTCCGGGCTTGGATCACGGCTTGTCGGGGGCGTCCGGTACATGGACCAAAAGCACCTCCACCAGATGTCACGTGGTCGTGACGGCAAAGAACACAGTAGCAATACTGTGAAAGGCAAAAACTAGCTTTTATTGGGCGAACCTGTGCCCACAAAACAGGCTACACTTAAAGCACAACGAGAGCGGCGAACACAGTCGGCGATCGTCGAAAATCTGATCAGCGGGTCCAGCGCGTCAGCTTTTATACAGCAGTCATCGAATGTTCCAGACTAATCGTTGGGACCCGCGTGCCTTCCACAAAGTTCTACACCATTCGCGTCACGCGATGAAATCAGATAACACAAGCGGATAGAAGCATCGATAACTTTCCAGAAACTTCGGATACATGCAGGCGCGTCCCGCGCTGTGCGATAAGATTTGTTAGGCGGCGAAACGTGGTCGCCCGATAAATATAAGTACACGTGTCAATATAACAACGCGCTCTCTGTATGGTATGGTATGAAGAACTTTATTCAGGTCCTGAGGGATCAGTCTGGGACTGATGCGGGCCGCTCCCACGTCGGCACAGAGAGGCCGAGCCCCTCTGCCGTCACACGGGCCCTCTGGCCAGCCCCGAGTTGGTCCGCCAGCACTTCACTTTGCAGCATCCGCTGCCACCACTGTTCGCCTAGGGAATCATCACCGGCCAACGCCAAGCAGCGCCAAAGCATGTGTTCTAAACCGAGCAAACCCCCCACTTACTCTACAGTACATTGAAACCCCGCAGTCCAAATTAATTTTATTCATGATGACCGGGTTAGGGTACGTTCGTGTCTGCAGAAGCCTTAATGTAACCGCCTGTGGCCTATTTAATTTAGAATGTGGCAGGGGGAATGCCCTGCGCCCTAAGTAATAGTGCTTGGTGATTTCGTTGTAGGTTAACAGTTGG
The DNA here is from genome assembly GCF_023375885.2 of Dermacentor andersoni. NCBI lineage: Eukaryota > Metazoa > Arthropoda > Arachnida > Ixodida > Ixodidae > Dermacentor > Dermacentor andersoni. The sequence goes on from NC_092816.1 coordinate 162,989,763, forward strand.
TCCCTGTACTCAGGACCACTAGATCCAGCTCCTTCAGGGAGTACACGGCATACTAATCCTCGTGCCTCCCTGTGCGTCACCTCGTTAAGGTTACGCGGGGCTCTTTCCACTGTCCCCATGTGCGCTGGGAACCAAGTAACTGTATGCGAAGTGATACCCCTACCCTGCAGCAGTCTGTTAGCCGGTTTCGCAACAAGTCTTCTCGAGAAGGCTTTAATCGCAGATCGCGAGTCACTAAACACCGAAGCTCTTCTTGAATCAATTAGTGCTAGAGCAATAGTCACCTGTTCGGCAACCCCCGGATGTTTGATATAAACGGAAGCAGCATTTCTAACGCTCCCTTTGCCATCTACCACGCCCACCGAACGTTTTTAACGTTAATCCATGCGGCGTCAACAAACGCAGACTCCTCCTCCTGATCCTTTGCCTCTCGCAATAAAGCCCTAGCTCTCGCGACCCACCTCCCTACATTGTGCACGGGGCGCACATTCCGCGGAAACGGACGAACCATGATATTTGCCCTAAGGTTCCCGTTCAACTCGTGTTGGGGCGCCCTATCGTGCGACACAGCCACTGATTCTTCAAATGACTCAAAAATATACCCACCTGCCGGTGTACCTAGCAACCGCTCCCTCTGTGCAGTACGCCGAGCCTCGGCAATTTCATCTAAAGTATTATGCAAACCCAGTCGTAACGACATATCGTTTGACGTAGTCATAGGCAGACCAAGCGCAGCCTTGACGGCTTTTCTGATTATTGCTTCCAATTTCTTTTTCTCCCTCCTATTCCAATTTAGCATAGCTGCCACATACGAGAAATGACATATAATAAATGCGTGAACTAAGCGCATCGCACCTTCTTCTCCTAAATCCCTATGCCTATTAGAGATCCTTCTTATAAGTCTTATGGCCTCCTCCATCTTCTTGGTAATACGCTGAATGGTTCTAATGTTCGATCCGTTCGCTTCAAGTACAAAACCGAGGACCCTGATTGCTTCAACTTTGGGTATCCCCGACCCTTCCCTAGTATGAATTCTAATACAAGGCTCAACTTCCGGTACCCAACCCTTCGGCCTACGACCTAGCTTCTTAGATTTGAAGATCAACAACTCCGACTTTTTGGTGGAGCACTTGAGCCCCATGAGACCCAGATACTCCTCCGTAAGCGTTACCACCTACTGCAGCCTAGCCTCAAGCTCTCCATCACTGCCACCGACACTCCATATAGCAATGTCATCCGCGTAGATAGAATAGCCAATATCCTGGACAGTGTCCAGTGTATTAGCCAACTTCGACATCGCCAGATTGAATACCATGGGCGAGAGTACGGATCCCTGCGGAGTACCACAGCAACCCAATTTAAAGACTTCCAACTTTATCTCCCCAGACCTGAGACATGTCCTTCTATCCATGAGGAAAGCCTTGACAAAATGGAAAAGCCGTTGCCCCATATTCAAGTTCGATAGCACCCGTAGAATGAAAGAATGTCGGATTTTATCGAAAGCTTTTTCCACATCAAGTCCAATTAGTGCCTTAGTATCCCTTGTCCACCGGTCAAGGAGCTGATGCTTAATCCTGATCATAGCATCCTGAGTCGAGAGGCCGGGCCGAATTCCTATCATCGAGTGCAGAAAGACCCCATTGCCCTCAATATAACGCGTTAGCCTATTTAAAATGACATGCTCGGCGACATTCCCCAAACACGATGTCAGGGAAATGGGTCTGAGATTTTCAAGCACTATGGCCTTCCCCGATTTGGGTATCAGAACAGTATTTGCAAGTTTTCACTATTCCGGGAAAGAGCCTTCCTTCCATCGGCAATTGATCTCCCGCGTAAGGAACTCAATTGACCCGCCGTCTAAATTCCGTAACATTTTATTCGTAATGCCATTCGACCCTGATGCAGTTCGACCATTAAGATTCTGCAGCGCCATCTTTATATCACTTTCAGTGAATTCCTCATCCATAGTTGCATTTTCGTTCCCACTATATTCCAATATCACGTCAGGTGTATCGTGCCAGGTCTCCAACGGAAGGTATCTCTCAGCCAAATCCTTCAGCAACTCCTGCTCCGTGGAGTCCCGACATGCCTGATGGACCAGTTTACCTATCACAGTCCTCTGATTAAATTTAGTGTTTGTCTAATCTAGTAAATGTCTGAGCAAACTCCAGGCGCCTCCCCTCTTAATGCGACCATCAATAGAATTGCATACTTCATCGCATTGCTGCTTGCACAGTACCCGACAATGGTCTTCAATTTCGTGATTAACCACTGCTATACGCTTTCTAAGCATTCTATTCAATCTCTGACCCTTCCGTCTCGCTAACATCGACTGCTTCGCTTCCAACAAATGCGCCAGGCGACTATTCATGTGTTCCGTGTCAATATCGGTCTGAACCTCTTTATTGGACGCCTCAACGTCACTTTTAAGATGACTAGTCCACTGTTCCAAGGTCAACTCACTTACCTCATCTTCGATTCTCTGCACTCATCGTTTCCTAAATGCATCCCAGTCGACCAGCCTGAATGTGCGCTCCTTTTTATTAGCCACTACCAAAATAATCATACGTATATAATGATCGCTACCAAAATCTGTATTAGAATTGGACCGGGACGAATCCACCACCCCCCGAACAAAAGTAAGATCAGGTGTCGAATCTCTACATGTCGACGTGCCACATCTGGTGGGATACGAAGGGTCTGTAATCAGAGTTAAATTCAAGTCTAGTGCCTGCTGCCATAGGCTCCTCCCCTTAATAGTGCTATAAACACTATTAGCCACTTGCAATCCGCCATGTGAAGATCATGTTTAATATACGCCAACCTCCTATTAATGAGAGTAGCGAGTCCTCTACCCTGTTCATTATCCTTAACTTCCGCTGGGAAATTCGTTAAATCACGTTAGACATCAGTGTTTCCTGTAACATGATAACTTGAGGTTTCACACCATGCGTTCTAACAAACTGCTGCAGAGACGCCTTCTTATGATTGCACCCCCTTCAATTCCACTGTCAAATACTAAATGAACTATTTAATAGAGCCATCTCGACCCCGGAAATTTGGTGAACTAGTTTTGAGCTCAAGTCCGCTCGGCGACTTACCCTGCTGGGCTAGCAGCCGAGTGCACTCCCACTCGATAACAGGGACCACCGTCTCGTTTAGATATATTTCAATTTTGCCTAATCTCTGATCCGTGATATTTTCCCGTTCTTCTATCCGCCCCAGTCTACTAATGATCTAATTTACACTTTCTTGCAATGTCGCCATCATTGCTTTAAGCACGGAACCGACTTTGCCCTGAATCCGCACGGTCGAGGATAGGGCCCTCTTTTTCGGAGCAGGCGTCTCCTCGTCCGCCATGTTCTCTTCTGCGACATCCACAGACCTTGGTACCTCAACCGAGTCATCATGTTTCCTAGCCTGTCCTAAGCTATCGCTGTTACCGGAAGGTAAGCCGTTCCTAAGTTCCGCTATCTCTTTGATAAGCCCGTCAATGGCTGCTTTTAAGCTATGATTCTCTCTCTCCAATTGCGCAATCCTATCCCTATTACAATCCACATGCTCTTGGCGCTGCTCGCACGCTCGGCTGGCGCTGATGCTGCCCTTCACCTTGTCAGGCCAGGTGGTCTAGCTTCCAGCTGCGCCGCCATCTCCACCAGCTGCAGGAAAGCGCACCCGCGCCTCCCTAGAAACGGATCGGCTCCTGGTCGTTGGAGTCCCAGACGATGGCCACTGCCTCGACCTGGAGCGGCTCCTAGAGCGCGAGCGTCCCTAAGAGCGTTACCGGGCGCTCACCAGCTGCACCATCTCAGCTGCTTCCTGTTCCGTCGTTAGCTCCGCCGTGGCTCTCTCGTGTCGTCGAACACGCACGACTTAAGGAAGCTGGTATCGTTGTCTGCATTGTTTATCCCCGGTCAGGTGTCGTCCGTCACAAAGCTTGCAACAAGGCACGCAGTTGTGATCCTCTACAGGGTTCGGAGCCCCGCATCCTCGGCATTCAAAACAATCGGGCGCCGGACAGAGATCCGCCCGATGTCCAAGCTTGCCACACACATAACATACATCCACCTGCTTTTGATACAGCAAGCACCGGACCAAAGTTGGCCCTTATCTGACGAAATTGGGCACTTTTAACCCGTCGAAAACAATGATAACTGATCCTGTGTTTTTGATTCGTTTGACCGCCATAGCCAGCGGATTGCAATCGTTAACAATGTTCCGCTCAAGTGTCGCGGGGCCATTCATAATGTCTACATTGCGAATGACCCTCTTACACGTAGTGTGTGGGGCCGTCTCGTACGCAGTGAATTCAAAATCCTTGTCGGCCACTCTGATTCACCTGAGTCTCACATATCGTACAGCGTTGCTCCTTTCTGGCGTACTAGCCAACAAGATATTTTGCATAAAGTTTGGGCAAATAAAATCTTCCCTAATCTGCTCAATACTGAGACTTGCCGCCTCTACGATTGCCTTGCCCACCGCTGTAGAGCTAACTTTCTCCACATTCAGTCCACCTCGTGGGCTAATGACTATTTTGATATGTTCTTGTGGCATCGGTGGCATGCGCGACGCCTTCGCAATGCGATTCTTGATTGCCGAGCCTCCGCGCCGTTCACATGGGACCCGTCGTTCAGGCATCTCGCTTGGCGAACCACCATCACCCAATCCAGGCCTCGTCGCAGCTCTATATTTTCGGCTGGACACTGTCCGCCATCCCAGGTCTTCAGTGAAGTCCTCCGCCGGGAGCACTTCCCCTTCGACGTGCATTGCTGCCATGCCGCGCTAGGTCTACCAGACGCTAGTTTTCGGCCAGCGTGGCGTGAGCACAAAAGTTTCACTAAATTCCAAAAAAGAGGTGGCCCACCTCAAAATCAGGTATCCGCTGAATCTTCTCGTCTTAATGGATCCGATGATATCAAGTTTGCACCATTAGATGACCAAAAAAGGCTCGGAAGCTTCGAAAAACACGAGCGTTCCTGGGGAGCACTGGTTTTGGATACGATGACGAATGGCCATCATCCTTCCCACAGAGCTCGCCGTTCTTCGTCTCCTCCGTATGTCTTTTTTCTATATCTGTCGCTCGGCGAGCGCTAAATGCGGTGATGATTCCATGTTTCTCGTTTACGGTGAACTAACGGTGCAGTTTACAGCGTTTCTACCGTTAAAAATACGCATTTTTTTACACTACGCTGAATACAGTGACTCCGAGGTGACTCCGTGGGCGTTCCACATACAAAGTATTGACAAAGGCAGTCTTTGAACATAAGGGCTTTGCACGCGTATCCGCGAGCGGCCGGCTCAACAAGCAGTTAAATTACGAGAGGGCAACTTCCGCAGTGCCAGAAGAGAATAACGATTTCTTTTCTTTGGCGATCTGTTTGTACATCAATTTGGAAATGAAAAGGGTTCCGCGGCACAGTTTCGATGAGAGAAAAAAATACTGGTTCTATTGTAATGCTACAAATGAATTCATTAGACTTCTTTAAATAAATGAGAGAAGATCATAGTCGATGCAACTAAAATTGGCGCAGTTGAAGCCGCGGGTGAAGAAAACAACCTACGACCACTGCTTGGCTGCAACAGTTCCGCGGATTCACTCATGTCGGCCAAGGGTGTATTACTGAAAAACAAAGCAATGGGCAAAGGGCTGACTTATTGAATCAGATAAGCACATTGCCAGGTCAGACTTGGGTTCAGTTCAATGTATGCCGAGAAAAACGTGCGAGAGAGAGAGAGAGAGAGAGAGAGAGAGACTCTTTATTAGATTCTGAAGAGTTCTTGGCCTGGCAGTATGCGTAGCATGCTACTCCAGACAGGTCTGATTAAGAATGAAGTGACGTGCACAGTTCACGACAGAGATACCTCCGTTCCCACGTGTTGAAACAGAGCTCACGAAAGGGCAAGAACGGCAATCTTATCGAGGTACTGATTACAGCGAGACGCCTTGTGTAGCCCTAGAGCCGGCTGTTAGTGTCAGCTGGGTCACTGTTCGCTGGTTTCCTTGTTTATGGCATTTTCGTGCCGGCCCTCGTGGCTGGCGACGCGCGTTTTTCATGTCAACGCTTGGCGCGTGGCTGCGCCTCCGTTTGAGCTAGGCGTGAATTTTAACGAGGGAGAAGCCGGCAATTCTCTAGGAGAGAAAAATAGGAGACAGAAAAGGCAGGGATGGTAACCAGACGCATGTGCGGTTTGCTACCTTGCACTGGAATAAGTAGATAAAGGAGCGAGAACACAGAAATAAGGAGACAATAAAAGCTCTGGCTGCGCGTGTACACGGGTGAAGGTGCACATGGAGTCTATACATGGTCGCAGAGACCTGATAATGCCGTAACGGTCTCTTTGTTGTTGACACCAGCTACGCACAGAGCCGTCGTCTAAGGATCTTCGCATTTGAAAGTGGTCTTTAGTCGAGCTGTTTTATTGCCGTTCCGGGGAGGGCGGAGTTGGACGTCGTAACCAGGAGAGTCGTACCAAGTGAGTACTCTAGTCTGGCATACTCGCGAGTACACTGACCCACACTCGCACCGCGCTCATTTCAAAGGTGTGAGGTAAAGAAAGAATGAGTGCCGAAAGGTGCGAGTGGACACGTGTATGAGCGGGAGTGAGTGCCGGTGACTTTTTGATGGACGCGTGCGCCAGCGTGGGGCGAGTGTCAACAAATATTTGAGCCTGAGTGGATGCCGGCAAGTGTGAATAGTAGTAACTATCAGCACTAGTGAGTGTTGGTGAGCACGAGTAGGAAAGTGAGCGAGATTGAGGGCACATACGTGAGTATCCGCTTGTACTTCTAGAGGCATATAAGGTCCCAGCTAAAGGTTGCCATATATGTAGTGGGATTGAGTGAATGATTTATGATTTAAACAGTTGCGGTACAGGTTACACTGCATGGTCTGCACTGCTTTAATTTAATTGGTGGCTGCAGCAGCAAAGCAAAGGCTGCCATGCGTCGATGTTGGACGTGGAATGACTGGAAGTGCTGCCCTCGACTACCAGAGCACGGCCCTGACAGCGTCCACAGTTGGTTGGTGGCCGGTGAGTTGTGCGATTCGCATTACAGCGTAGCAAGAGCTCTTGGAACTGGAAATGGCAGTGCATGCGGGTTGGGCTCAATGCTGGGACTAGCAATGGGCACGCGAAGACGCCAGCAAATAAGAAACAGTTGAATTTGTGGGTATATGGGTGAATTGAAACGTTTGCCATGGCCACACAGCGACGTGCAGTAAAACTCAATAGATTTAAGAAAAGCTTGGCTATTATTGTGTGGTAACAATAAATAAGGGCCGAAAGCACCAGAAAAAAAGAAAGAGGTCACTTTCTTCGTTTTCCGACCAAGAAGACCAAGAGAAGTTTTACCAGAAAGTTGAACAGGAGCAGTCGACGGCGTGGACAAAGAAGCAACCAAAATGGAACCAGAGCGTAGACTGAGGGAAAAGTGTTGGGCTACATAGAAGTAAACAAGGAGATGTGAAGAAACTAAAAGAAAGCCAGTAAAGCTTCCTTTATCACCTATTGACACATATACGCGGGATACACTTATTCTTTTTTAGAATGAAGCCGTTAACATGATTTCTGTAACTGTTTTCGGCCGGTAACGGTGAAAGCCGAGAAGGTCCTGTGAGTGTCGGCGTGGTCGGTATCGAATATCAACAAAAAACTTGAAGCGAATCAGACGTTGGATTCTCAATTCGCTTTGAAAAGCAATTATTTATGGTCGGAATCTAAAATGTTATGCGGTGTATACCTCTCTCAAAAAGAGTATAGAAAATATTAGCAGTAATCCGCATTATTACGCACGACGTGTTTTACTGGCCCCACGTTTGAAGTCGGATACCAGGGGCCCATGTCGAGAAAGATTTCGTGGGTAGAGTGTATGGGCCTTCTAGCTAGCATCAATTTTATTAGCTTTTCGTATGAGTGCTTTCATGCTATACTGAAAGAAAAACGCACATCTCTGTTATATATATATATATATATATATATATATATATATATATATATGAAGGATGTGAAACTGGTAGCGTATCGTGTAGCATTGGCAATGTCTTCCAAGGGGCAACACCGACCCCTATGACTTCCGAAGAACTTGAAAACTACCTTACACAGCTTCCCCGTCAATGCTGTATGAGTGCATCGGATTGGCATGCAACTGCCAACGTTCCTCTGCCGTTGAAGAAGTGGCAAGTTTCCAAATGGTGTTGCAGAAATCACCGGGGCGTGGTATAGTGCTGAATCGTGCGTCACTAATTGGCGGCTGGGCACGAATATATTTCTTTAACAGTGTTTTTTTACTAGTTGTATAAGCGTTCAATTGTTTCGAAGTATTGAAGACTTCTTCAGGACACCAAAACTGAAAGCAGTGCATTCCGCAGATTGCGGCCGCCTACTCTGGTGGCGTTCGCATAAAAGATTAGCTGTCCGAGATGGCTTCTACGCTCGCGCTGCCATTCGGCTGCCGCGGAGATCCAGCGCCACCTGCTTTATTTAATGTCAGCTGCTCTCCTGAGGCCTCCGTTGGCCGGTTTCATGCGCTATCATGAAGCAGTAGTTGTAAGAAATCCAATCCATCGTCGCGACGAACACAAAAAAAAAAAAACAGATTCAATGAAGAAAGCGTCCCTCGACTTCTGCAACACATGTCAGTACCTTGCCGACAAGTCCATGTACGCAACTGCAAACAGAAATAAAAAAAAACTGCGAGCAGGTGCAGTATTTGCTAACCACATCGTGCCAGTCTTGATGGATGCGTTACCTGTTGCCACATGTTTCTCGCTTATGCTTGAACATTCAAGCAGATACTATTGGACACCCTATGTTTCACATTCCCCCTTTTTTGTTTGCTAATTCCTCAACAGCGAATTTTGTGGTTTTCAATTTATCGTGCAAAAATACTTGTAAGATTAATGTCATGCAGCCTATGAGGCATCTTCTCTATAATAGAAGTTTGTCCACGGCTTTAGCAGTTCGCGCAGATTGGTGAGAGAACGGCTACACTGCAGAAGTTTTGATTATCACACAATGAACGCGCAGTCTGTGTGCTTACCCTTTCCGCCATGCGTGAACACGACCTGTGACTCGAGATGCATTGTCCAATCTGACGTTTCTCAGGCATTGTCTGCTAGAAGACTCACTGCAAGTATTATTTATCACAGAAGTATCACAAGTACGACACTACATAGGATTGTTTGTAAGACCTGGAGTGATTTCCTTGCCCTGCGCATCTTTTATGTCCATGTCTGAGCAGCGGACGAGGAACAAAGGCCAAGCCATTATTATGGGGCTTGATAGCGCACACGTAGACAGGGGTGGGCGTTCGCAGGGCAATATTTGCGCAAGATAAGCAGTGAAAACAAGTGTAACTGCCCAGAATGCGGAGCTCTAGAGATGGGAGTGGATCTTTCTGTATTAACCTAAACAGGAATGACTGCGCCTGAGTGTCTAACCGAGCCAGGACTGAACTGAAAACCGGAGCTGAAGTATTATATTTAAATGAACTGGAGGTGAATATTTCTTAGGATTTCTTTGTACAAAACACGCAGAGGAACTTTTTGGAGGAAGTCTTCCCCACAAGTTCGACCACGTTGCGTACACACACACACACACACACACACACACACACACACACACACACACACACACACACACACACACACACACACACACACACACACACACACACACACACACACACACACACACACACACACACACACACACACACGCACACACACACACACACACACACACACACACACACACGCACGCACGCACACGCACGCACACACACGCACGCACGCACGCACGCACGCACGCACGCACGCACCACACACACACACACACACACACACACACACACACACACACACACACACACACGCACGCACACACGCACGCACGCATGCACGCACACACACACACACACAAACACATACGCACACACACACAAAAAAAAGGGTTACTGCTTTACTACGTAGAACAGAAGTGCGCTGACTGCCGCTACTTTGTCGGTGGAAATTATATACAAAACGCCTCGCCGATGTCCTCTCTACGTTCTACAGCGCTACTCAAAACGACACTCGAACGACACTTGAAATGCAGGCTGCAAAGGCAAAGAAATGTGCGTCATAAAAAGCAACCCTACATGGATCATCTCATACATTAATAAGAAGGTTTATCTCAGGTGAAATCGATGTATGGAGAACCCTATGAAATATCCTAATAATAAGTTAATAAGACTTAAAAAAACACTCTTAAACATTGCAACGAGTTTATGTAGGCTGACTTTATAAGACAAATTTGTCCGCTTTAGATGTTCAAACGGATGCATTTTACAGAACAGCGATATGTGTTTTTGAAGCAGAGTAAGTGTTTCTAATCTTCAGGCGTCTCTTTTTTTTTTAAACAGCAATTTACGGCGATCTTCAGTGAAGGGTTATCTCATAAAATATTTCTTCGTATGACATGTGTTTAAGTAAGCGGCATCGGGGTTGCACCAGGGTTTAAACTTCACTTAAGTACCATGCAGTAGTGCGCAGGAGCAAAGCGTAATATTACAACTTCGCACATCATTTTAAAAAGATTCAACAATGATGAGATAGTGAAAATATTTAATTGCTTTGCCTAAGTATATAAAGCAAATTCGTGGGCTGCCGAAAGTCACGGCATACTTGCAGAATTACTGCAGTTTACTGAAAGGTTAGCTACTGCATGTTTTGTCTCAGCAACTGTTGCATCTTGGCCGCAACCGCAGCTCCTCTGCAGCAGTATCAGTTGGAGTCGCCACAACTTGTATCAGCCTCGTATTGCGCTCGTATTGTGTATTTTATCTCGTCTTTCGTCCGGCTTGCACTGCCCACCCATAGGAACATGTTGTATCAGCCTTTCCATTGTAAACTGCAGCTAGTGTTGTTGCCTCTTATATTTGAACGTAAAATCACATTTGACAACTTCCAAAAATGATATTGTCGCGTACTCCGTTGAGGCAAACGCTGAATCATCAGACGCTAGAAGTTTAGAAAGCGTATGCGTCGAGGCGCCACGACATGAACAACATCGTTCTGCTCTTCTTCAGTCACAGCGGGTTGCCTGCACCATGCGACATCACTAGATCCTAAAAAAAAGCAGGAAACAGCACAATATTGGTCGGTCAAATACGAATACAACAGCAAGGAGTATTGAATTCGTAAGCGAAATCTTGAATACTTGCACACCCGTTATCTATACTGTTAGGCTGGCTAAAATGATTATGAGCATGTGTGGCGAGAGTGTAGGCACTCTCGCCACACATAGAGAAGAGCAGCGGGGTGAAGCACACCGCCGCAGTTGAAAAGAAATGTCTCCAAAGGAGCCACCACCCAAGCGATAGTGGCAGGAGCTACGCCTTCAATGAAAGCCTAAATCGTGCCGGCCGCGCCATTCTCCAGGGAAAAATACGACAGGAATTGTAGGGTAGCCCTGGCTATTACAAATAAAACAGTCTTTGATCACCAATGAAGAAAGGCTTCTTTCATATAGTGATCACTGACGAGTCGTCATTGGCGTTCTTTCATTGTGTTTCAGGCACGCCATACTCTAAAATGAGGAAACTATTATTCGTGAGGAATAGTTCTTTTGCAAAAAAAATCGGCAGGGAAAAGTAATATTGTTGAAAGCGCTGGCTAGTGCCAGTGACTGGCCAACTGACAACGACTGACCGACCATCTTGACTATTGCACTTATGTCCTTAAATAGGCAGCATAAAAAGTCGCCCCATCACGAAGTCAACCTTTCTTGTATGTTACGGTAACTGGTCACCGTTGTCTTTGAATACATTACATTTTTGTTTGTGCTTGTTTTGGGTCAAGACCCGGAATTTTTATTTTTACTTCTGTAGCGTCTTTGGAGCTTTCTCACTTCCCCTATAGATAACGCCTCTCCTTCGTTGAGCAGATACTGTGACTTCGGTTTCAGCAAGACAAACATCTAAATGGATGACAATAACATGAGCTAGCCTACCCAATGGCGCTCGGTCTGCTTCAATTTCTTTTACTGCAAATATCAGCCATAAAACTTTCTAACTGAAGGTTTTCATTAAAGCACATGCCTGCAAGTGTCTCTAAAATGTATGTTTTACATTACTCTCCTCATTGCAGGCGCCTGCGCGCTGTCATCTTTCTTCGCCCTGGCAGGGTGGCGTTCAGCGGGATTCCTATTCGTCGCCATAATGGAGACCTTCCAGGTGAACAGAACTGAAGGCTCGTGGCCGATAGTGCTAATGACCGCGCTAGGTTACCTCACAGGTGAGAAAAAAACGTCTTCGCTGCTGCGTTATCGTGAGCCAATTCAAGAACACGGCGAAGGAGTAAAAAGCGCTAGTGTAGCTAGCTAAGTTGCGGGCAAGTAAATGTGCGGTTAGTTCAATAAAAAGAAATTCTAAATTAGAGCAGCGCCATTCCATTGAGAAGGGCTGACGTAAGGTGTGACTGCCGGTTATAAAACATTTTACATTACTTATTTGGTCTTGCACTTACCGTTTCCAACTATGCTGAATTTTCTTGTGCAATTGACCTGCAGTCCAATGGGCTAGCTCTTTTGGGGTTTGAGATTTTAATGTTAAGCATTATGAGTAGAAGGCCGTTCAAAGCGAGCTAACATCTTCACCGATAGGATTGGTTTTCATTGTTGAAACTATGACAAAAAGGTAAAGCCAGGTCTACGCAGTAACAGCTGTAAAAACAGCGAAGCTGGTGGTCGTTTTCTCAAGCTTGAACTCGTGCTTAACGCAATCTCCATGAAAGTATTTTGTATTGTTATCCTCCTTTTGCTAGATTCGAGCTTCGGTTCCCGATTGCGCACGCTCTTCAATTGCATGAGGTTGTGATCAAACCCCAGTCTATCACACACGTTGCAAGCTGTGGCCGCACTCGCGGTCGGGGAATTTTCACATGAACCGTCCAGCGGCACCCTCCGTGGGAGGAATCTCTCTACGTCGACGTCCCTGTTCGGCCTCCTACTCTCGAGGTTGGGGGTTAACTTGCCTCTGCTAGCGCTTGGCTTGGATTGCCTTCTCTTGAAAGTGACGGTTGGCTTGCCTCCGCAGGCGCTTCCCGTTGTCGATCCTCGGCGGTAGCGGCTTTCCTCCACTGGCGCTTTGCTTGCGCTTCTCGTTTTCGAAGCTCAGGATTTGAACGACGTCGGTGCTGCCTCGTGCGAGCTCCCTCTGCCGCTCGCGCCGAACGAAATCCATGGGGCGAAAGAGCGCGCGCCGGCGAAGCACCTGTGGCTATACCCCTCTCCTCCCCCCTCCTATGGCCTATCCCCCATAGTGGGTTTGTGCCATTAACTTACCCCCCTGCGTGACACTTGACGCCGGACGGTGAAGATTCGACTTGGAACAACTTCGCTGTGAAAAAAGCATAGTCGACGTGGTAAGGAAGAGGCCGGTAGTTGTGTGCAGAAATGAAGGAATGGGGAAGGGAAAGGAAGTGTACCAAACGATGCCGAGAAGGTGCAACTGTGGCAGCAAGGACCACATGTGTGCATTAACAATCACTCCCCCAAAAGCAAGAACCTGCAACTCAAGTAAGTGTGAAATTTAATCATTCAAGCATGACAGAATAATAGCTGCAATTCTGTTCAGGACGAATCCATAGATGACAACAACGCGTACACCTCCTGTGTTCTGGTCACCAAATAAGGGCACAAGAACATTTAGAACACCGTCTAGGAAATTAAGAACAATGATTTGGTTGATTACTTCAAATTTACTGGAAGCTTCGGCTTCAGAAGGAGCTTCGTTATGTTCAAGCCATGCTATGGTCTCTGCTTTGTACGCAAGCGGAAGTCGTAATGACAAATAATAAAAAAAAACGGTTCTACCTAGACGAGATGGTTTTATGTGGTTCAAATGAAGCTTGAAGTCTGAAGGACATCTGAAAATTCAGGCGTAGCAGAAGGTACCAGAATAGCCTTCAATATGGCCTGAAGATCACTGTTACGAAGAGGAAATCTATGACGCGAGAACCCCGAAGACAACTAAGAATAATAGCTAGTAGACGCAATGCTTCTGATTCTGCAAGGTTTGCGCACCTGAGAGTCTCAAAGTTGTCGTACAACGCTGATGCCCTGTGGGGGCACAGGGTTCGGTGAAGCTGTGGTCGCTCCCGCGTTAAGAGCCGATGCTGCTGTGCCGCCGTCGAAAGGTTTGCGATTCCCCCGGTTGACTAGAAGGGCATGTTAGTGATGCCTACTGGCACGAAGCACAGGTGCGGGCGGTTGGATGAGGTCGCTCAGACACTGTCTGCTCTGTCCACTCGTCGCGGTCTTTTTCCCACTCGAAGAGGATGAAGGAATGCAATTGCGGGCGGCGTGATGGAAACGATAGTGGTGCCAGCACAACAAGGAGGCTGGAGACTGACTGCTGCGCGGACGTCGGGCTGGTTCAGTAGTGCGTCGCGCAGTTGCATGGAGAGAGGCCATGGCAGCAAGACGGTGGACTTCCTCGCGTAAATGAGTGACGATGTTGGCAGAAGGTTGGGTGCCGACAAGTCAGATGGAACGAGACGTGATTTCCGTGATATTGTAATGACTTTGTCATAGAAGGTGCCGGAGTTAGCACTTTTATGCTTTGGTTACTTAATAAGAGACCAGTGTATTAGCAAGGAACGACTACGGCTGATATTGGTGGCTGTAGGAAATGTTAGAGATAGCTGGGATACACAGGTGATGAATATTACGGCTTTATTTCTTGCGCTGTGTAAAGACACTTTATGGACGACGGCGCTTACTAGAACTGCCAGAACGAGGCGGAACCTAAGAGACGTTCAAATTTCGAGCTGTATGTACATCGGTGGCAAACGTAATTCTCGAAAAGAAGCGAGCAAGTGATTCTCAACATGAAAGAAATTACATCATCAAAAAATAATCTACACTGGCTTACGGGTTGCGTGGAAAACCGCGTCAGCGTGCTGATACATCTCGTGGAATGTCTTCCTTTGTGTCGGTTAGCGAGACTAAAGACATGCTGATGAACCTACATTTCTGGGTTTGCGTTTTCACGTTCAATAATTTTTCTTCTAGTTTACTTCGTTGGCGCTCGCAAGCAAAATGGTGAAACAGTAGATTAAATATGTAGCTGGACGTTTTTGCACGCAGCCACTAGTTCACTGGGCACGACAGACTGATGACGCGATATCGACTGCTCAGTCTGTCACTTAGGTAGCACCCCGTATGTTTTGTTTATCAACTGCCGCGTGACATTTCCACCCTCCACACAGCACTATTACTAACAACTATTCACTTCTCACTTGGGAATATTTGTTCCGATGTATTTTTTGTATGCATTCACATGACCAAAAATAACAGTTTGTAATATAAGATCAGGAAAAGGGCTGACAGATAGAATAGCACACTGTGGTATAAAGTTTGTAAACAGTATAAAGTTTCTATGAACAGAATAAAGTTTGTAAACGTTTTGATAGCAGGACCTATCTTCGTCAAAGGTGGCGTTGGCCAGCCTTTCTGAGGCACCTTATCCCTGTTTACAAACTTTATACCACAGTTTGTAGTATGTGCTTTGCGTGTCCTTCATGTTTTCCTTCATTCCATCGTACATTGAGTTTGCATAGAAAAAGAAAAAATAATTATGGGAACAGTGTGCCAAAAACGCATAATTATAATTAAATTGTGTGGTTTTACATTCCGAAATGAGGATATAATGATGAGGCATGCCGTAGTGCGGCGCTACCGATGAAATTTGACCTCCTGGGGTTCTTTAACGTTCACCGAATGTACAATACAATGGCGTTTTTGTATTTTTCCCGAGTCAAAATGCGGCCTCACCGGCCGGAACTTCATCAAGCGCCCATGGGCTTAGCACAAAGCCAAAGCCCCTACGCCACCACGGCGGGTCTTAGGAAAGATTCAAACGCAACGATTGTGACGGTGGAGTGGATGCCTGCTTTGCGTGAGGTTGCCCCACTTAAAAATATCAGCGACGCCATATATAAATTAGACAAAACTGGTCCTGACGAACTCACCTGCCCGCGTCTAAACGCTTGCTCCAGGCTCAAGTATCTCTTGTCCGACTACTAATAATTATTTCGTCAACGTCTTCAACTGAAAGAAGATTAGCTGACAGGATAGCTGACACAGGATTAGCTTACAGTACTACCAGCCTGCTTGCGAGACCGTACTAACAGGTCTCAGATATGGCACACAATAACACAACCAAATTCGCATATCATTTGTAAATCAACCCTGCAATCAGAAAAAGCGTGTGCAAGCGAGCACTAATGTCAACTTCCCTACAGATAATGAACATTTAATGAGCGGCATACTATTTCCTTTATTATATATCGAAGCACGACAATGTAATGAAAAGAAAAATAAGCACAACATTTATTCCCGTTTTTTTAAACTGTAGTTGGTAGATGAGTCCACAAAGATTTGTGGAGAAATTCAGATAATGCGGATGCTCCGGCACGATTACATTTCATAGGTTTGAATTGTTACTGTTTTCTTAAGCTCAAATGAGTCTTGAGTTGTTTTCGTTTAAACCCAGCAATTCGAATGGCTACTCACTGCTGACTTTAAGAAGTGTGACCAAATCCTTTAGTTAATAAACAATTTTCGCATTTTTCGCTTAACAAGATTCTTAAACCCAGTCTTTCAAGTATATTTGACATGTATTTTGGCGGCAGGTGGGATGCAGTGCTAGCCTTGATTAAGTTATGATTGCTTTCCAACATTCGATTTTTATTAACTTGATAAGGTATGGAGCACTTGGCACCAGAAGATGATGTGACTATTCTTTGACACACACACAAAAAAAAGATCTTTGACCTAATTGCACAACTCGTGCGTTAGCGGCATTCATGATTGTATTTGCGGTAAAATTTATTTAGAAGCAACTAAAGGCGCACAAGTTGCGACTAGTGACAAAGCAGCGTGTACAAAGGAATAGTGAAAAGTGAGAACCGTGTGCGTGTATCTCATTTATTGTTTCAGGCTTCATTACGGGACCACTGGCGCACAGATTCAATGCTCGTCCAGTGATTATTGCGGGAACAGCGATTTCAAGCGCTGGAGTAATGCTGAGCTTTTTTGCCACAAGTATTGGACTTATCACGTTCACACTCGGCGTAGTACACGGTAAGGTACATTTGCCTGCACCTAATTGTTGCACGTAATAATTATTGCGCCCTCTGAAAATCGTGAAACGATTAGGTTTTGTATTGCTTTGAGCCCCATGGCAATTGGTCAAAGAACACTTCACTGGTGAACCCTTGGCCGTGGTGGGCACTTTTACATATGTACGGCAACTACATGCGTGCATGAATATTCCAGTGTCAGATAGTAAATATGCCTTGCAAAACTTAACGCAAATAGATCTTTGTAAAATGGAGCTTTTGGCAGAAAAATGCCTATCTTAGACATTCTGTGCAGCTTATTTTCACTCTGCCATTTTCTTATGTTTACAAATTCACAGTGTACAATTTGTGATGAGGAATGCCAGGTAAACGCTGCAGATTAAGCAGTTTGATCAACCTCACTTTCCTCATTACTTGGCAGTAATAAAGGAAGTTGCTTACTGAAACATGTACTTAGAATCATGCTTAACGAGTAGGGAGATTAATAAGCATTTTAACGACCAATAAAAAAAAGCCACCTTCTAGACTCCGATACCATTACACATAAAAAATAAGTTCTGCTCTGAGTCCCATGGCAATTGGTCAAAGAACACTTCCCTGGTGAACGTTTAGCCGTGGTGGGCATTTTTACATATGTACGGCAACTACATGCACGCATGAATATTCCAGGGTCTGATAGTAAATATGCCTTGCAAAACTGAATGCAAATAGATCTTTGCAATATGAAGGTTTTGGCAGGAAACTACTTTTAGGACATAATATGGTCACATCAGTAACACAGATATATATATATATATATATATATATATATATATATATATATATATATATATATATATATATATATATATATATATATATATATATATATATATATATTAGAACAGTTATTATATGTTTGTGAAGTATGTGTGCCAAAATATTCCATGTAGTCGTAGCCGTCGGTAGCCCATGCCCTTGGGAAACCGAAAACATCACTTAGGGCACGTACATAGGCAAAGGGAGCGAAACAATGGCGAGGAGTGGTGCTGACTTTCAATTGATTTTTTTTTATTCTGTACAGCAAGCGTGCTTACTAAGACAAGATATATATGCTAATGAAAACACTAGAATTATCATTGAAGCAGCAGCGATCACTGAAGGTGACTCGGTTAGTAAGTCGTCAATTGCATTAACAGATAAAGAACTTGCTTTTCTGAGATCGCACATGCGCGCTCGTTCATCTTAAGAAGGTGGTCATGGTTCGTCTGAGTTTTGAATGCGCACTCATACTGGCTTCTTGTTTTGGAGGGGGCGCTTTTTTCTTCGTGTCTTTGTATATATGCTTCTTATTCAAAATAAAAAACAGATCACTTGCAAGTCAGCGCTTGTCTTCGTCGTTCTCTCGGTCCCTTTGTCAAAGCACGCGCTGTAAGTTTTGTTTGCAATGGAACAGCAACTAGCCTGCACAATAACCCTGCTTGGGAGAATATTAGTTTTCACTGTGTTGTGTGAAGCCAATTAGTATATACTTCCCTCAATTTGTGATGCTTTTAAAGACAGAACACCCTGTGTTGATTTCCGCCTTAAATGTAGATAAACGTTGGTAGTTGTAAAGTACTGTTGCATTTAAAACGTCATAACTGAGAAAAAAATTAGTGGTGAAAACATTGTAAGCTGAACTAGCGACAGCTCGAAAAGTGTTTTAAAGCGAAGCTTTCTATGCCTCTTCCTTACACTTTCCCGTTGGTGTTGGTCCTCTCTTGCCGGATATTTCACACAAAGGACGGCACGCCTATCTTTACTATGCGTGCTTGTGATCATTCCTGCATTGTCACTTTGTCGTTGTCGTTCTATCGCCGTCATTCTGCCGTAGTGACTTCACTGTCACCAACCTACTGTCATCATGTCTTTGTCTGACGCCGGAATCGTCATTGTGTCATCGTAATTGCATCTTTGTAATCCTACTGTCGTCATGACATCGTTGTCACGCCGTCGTCGTCATTTGATTTCCATCATGGCGTTGTAATGTCATATACTCGTCATTTAAGCCGCCATCTTCGAGCCGTCGTCATACTGCCTTCATTCCGCTGTCATCAGTCCGAAGTCGTCATGTTATTGTGGTCATTGCGTTGTGGTCGCAGAGTTGCTGTTATGCCATGGTGGTCGTTCCATCTTATTATGAGTAGCTTTGTCTGATTCAGATATACTGGTGATATTTATTTAGAATATCCAGTAGACCCTTACAGCGTGTCTTCCGTAACACTTCCGTGTGATTGATTTTTTCTAGAACTTGGGCTCGTGAGAGAGAGGGAGAGATGCAAAAGAAGGAAAGGCAGGGAGGTTAACGAGAGCTAAAACCTCCGGTTTGCTACCTTGCACTAGGGGAAAAGAAAGGGGAAGTAAAGACTGAAAGAAGAGCGATGACCAAAATAAAAGCGTGGAGAAAGGTTTAAAATGGACAGAAGGGGATTATTATAGTATTTCTAATGGGCCACTGCCACGTAAAAAGGTCAACAAAGCCTTGACCGACTTTCGGTGCGAAGATTGTTCATGCCGGCATTCCAAGACTGACTGTTCTGAAAGTGGCCTGTCGTTAAGGCGTGCCAACGCGGTCGCTAGTGACAGCCGGTGCGCGCTGTATCGAGGACATTGGAAAAGTACATGTTCTATAGTCTCCTCGCCGCCGCAGGGACTGCAAGCCGCGCTCTCGTCCATACCGACTCGGAACGCGAAAGATCTTGTGTAGGCGACACCAAGCCACAGTCGGCAAAGTACTGCCGCCTCGAGTCGAGAGAGTTTAGATGGGGGTCGAAGTCGAAGGGACGGGTCTAGTCGGTGTAGACGTGTTTGCTTCAAGCTTGGTGCGTTCCATAAAATTCTGATGGCTTCATTTGCAAGCACATGAATATCATTGCAGCGTATGTTCTTGAGAATTGAATGGAGTCTTGCAAGCCCTCCTCATGTGCAGATCGTGCTGCTGCGCAGCCACGTTCATTGCCCGTTATGCCACACTGGCTTGGAATCTACGGTAACGTGACGTCGTGTCCTTGCTCGACGAGGTGGTGAAGCAGCAGTCTGACTTCTAGAATTAGTTGTTCGTGGGTTCTGCGGCGTAAGGCAGAAACCAAACAAGGCAGCCTTGGAGTCACTGAGCACGCTCCATTGCTTCCCGGCCTATCGGCTGAGATCAAAGTGTGGGCTTGTGAAATAAAATACGAAAAGTTTTAGCCACAGGAGACATCTCTATTTCAATCTGGTTACCCCCTTCGTCAGAGCAGGGTAGCCTACTGGGCTCAGCTTTGTTAACCTCCCTGCCTTTCCCTTATGACCTCCACCCCCTTCTCTCTGTCTCTCTCTAATAGCTTGTTGTATAGCTTCAGGTTTGTAAAATGACTGCATAAATGAGATTTTTGTCAAAATCCAACGGCTATTGTTTTTAGCATAACGACAAAAGAGTTCAGAAGAAACCAAGGATATAATTTTCTGAGATTCGAGAGTGCAACGTCTATAAATTTTTCCATGCCAGTACCAGTCAGAAAGAAACTTGTGTCACCTGCACAAAAAGCCGGGAGATAAAAATTATTCAAACCTAACATCTTTTACATAAACAATGTAAAGCAGTTCCCTCAAGTTCTTTCCCGTCGTCAAATTTTCTACACAAATTTTCTTCAAGAATAGAAGAGAAAGATTCAGTGCCGATTCAATGTCCTAAGCAAATGTTGCTAAATATGTAGGGCGTAGGACATCTGATTCCGTGTAAGTGTTCACCACAGACTCGTAAGTACGTCTGTATCGTTTTCTACAGCGCAGAAATTCTGGATGATTTACAATGGCTTAAGGGGGATTTCCTGATACAAAGGGTGGCATAATAGTTTAATTTTATTTCATTTTGTTTCCTTAAAGACCCCGTAGTAGGGGTATTACATAAGGGGTGGGAATACAACATGTACAAACAAGTGTTATAATGCATTCAATTCTGCAGATAAAAAGTTGTTAGATTTTGAACAAATTGTGAAGAGCAGGTGATGGCAGTGATTTGATGAAGAAGGCCATTCCAGTCTTTAGATGCTCGGTAGAAAAATGAGGCTGAAAATGTATTTGTGCGTGAATGTGGTTGTGCTACCTGCTGGGGATGGCCAATGCGTCGTGACCGGCGCGTTGGAGGAACAATGTATGGTGGTCGATTAAGCGTCGATTATTAGAACCTGTGGAAGAGGGAAAGGGTGGCAATGCGGCGACGAAGGGATAGAAGCCATAAGGAAGATTCTTTTTTTTTTAAAGATGATATGCTGACGTTGTAAGAGTATATGGAGTGAATATACCTGGTGACGCGATCTTCAATTGCCTCGAGGGCATTGGCGAGATATGCTTTATGCGGATCCCAGATGGCAGATGCGTATTCGAGTTTCGTTCTTACCAATGATCTATAGGCTAACAGTTTTACATGCAATGGAGCGAGGCGAAGGTGACGTCTTAGAAATCCCAATGTTTTGTTAGCCGATGCAATAACTTTGGTAACATGCGCATTCCAGGTTAGATCATTAGTCAAGGTGATACCTAGGTACTTGCAGGATTCCACTGATTCCACGGTGACGTAACCAACTTGATAAGAAAATTGCTGCGCGATAGTGATGCGTGTACGTATTTAACCTTTTCCCGCAGAGTGCCTTTCATCCGATAACAACCTAATGTTATCCCTCAGAGCAAGACGCACCAATATTTGGAACTTACACGAATGTTAGGATTGATTCTGCCTGTTGTGTTTGTCCTCGTCGAACCTTGTGCAATCAGAATGCCTGCGCGACACGAATTGTGTAGTGGCTTCTTGAAAGCACGCGGGCACCAGTGATTACGGTGGAACCTTCGGTTAGCCATGCATAAAGGCTGACGTGCTTGACCCGCAGATCAGATTTTCCACGATCGCCGACTGTATTTGCCACTATCGCTGTGCTTTAAATGTCAGTTTCTTTAGGGGCACAATTTCACCCAATAAAGAGTTTCGTCATTCACAGTTTGCTATTGTGTTCTTGGCCGCCACTACAACGTGACAATAGTGTGTCCCACTGTTACGCACCGTTTAGCCTCAAGTTAAAAGCATGCAACAATGCCCTACCTCACCTTATAGCTTTGTGATGCTTCATTTAACTGATCGCAAATGATTTCGAACACCATAGCGATGACGGTAATATGTACGGGAAAATGCGATTCCGTAAGTCATCTACCGGCTGTCGTAAATGGGATATTTTTTTTTCTGCCACATAGTAAACGCTGACCGTAACATGGTTTTAGTTAAGCTTCAATACCGGATTTCAGCGTTTCATAGGGTATTAGGTCAACTAAAAGTTTTCTTTGTACAAAATTTACGTGTTTGCAGCCATAGGAACGGGCATGGTGTTCATAGTGGCCCCTACCATCATCAGCGAGCACTTCGTCAAGAACGAGGGCCTGGCGATGGGCCTCAACTTCGCCGGTGGCACCGCGGGCCTCTTCGTGTTTCCCAAGCTGCTCGAGTACCTCACCACCACCTATGGCCTACGTGGCGCTCTTCTCATCTTTGGTGCCGTCACCATGAACGGGCTTGCTTTTAGCCAATTTACACGTGCTCCAGATCGGCGGAAAGCTGCTACTGGGGAAGATCAAGTAGCCTCCCAGTGTCCTTCGAAACTCGTAGGTGACCAAAGGACGAACAAGCTGCGCCACGCATTCACAGTGCTCAAAAGCCCCGTGTTTTACCTGATAATTTACAGCTTCAACGCTTACTGCGTGTGCTATGAGTGCTACATGTCGCTTTTCGTCGACTTCGCGTCTGATCGAGGAGTAGCGGTCTCGACTGCAGTGACCGTGATGGCGGCGGCAGGCGTTTCGGAGGTTCTTGGAAGATTCACGCTGCCGACCGCCGTCGACCGTGCCCTAATGACAAACAAGACGGCTCTCATTATCACACTGTGTGCGCAGGCGGTGACGTTTCTTCTGTTGCCTTTCTTACACATCCACGGACTGATCTTCGCCGTGGCCGTGGGCATCACCTTCAACATCGGCACGGTCATGGTGCTTTTTCCTGTAATCGTGGCGTCTTACTTCGGACGCGAAAACTTGTCGGTATCCTTCGGCATCGTTGTGGCATCGGCCGGGCTGCTATCATTTCTGAAGCCATCCTTGATAGGTACGGTTTATGTGTGTACTTTTGCTAAGAAATTTCGTAGTCGAATCATCACTTTCTCCCCACTGACTTTAGGAATTAGGTAACGAATACCTCTGGGGGCCTCAGCGGCTTATTTGGGAGTTTATTTATATGAATAAAATCATATTCATATCTCAGCCATTGTGGAAGCTGGTTTAAGCGTAGTTTGCCGTGATGTTTGCGAGGAACGCTGTTCTTATTTAGCGACAGTTTGAAAATATATCTCGTGGATGTTGGTCACGTGTTCTCTGCGTAATGGCTTGTTCAACGTTAATGTGTGGCGCTTAAGAACTGCAGGCACTGGCGTAGAAACAAAAGGCTATCGCACATATTACACACCGAATTGTACTCGTCATCTTCAATTCGTTTTCCAATGTGCTTGTTTGCCCTCGAGAAGACGCGGCCCTGTTTCGAGACTGTCTCATAACTGAATATCGTGCCTCTCGGCTTCGTCTTTAGCAAACGATCAACCTACTGTGCGGGGAGACGCTCGTTCAAAGTAAACTATCGAACACGTAATTATCTTTTAGACTGACAGCTTGTGGGATGCCCTGGCTTCGCCTACACGCCATGACAGCAACAGCACCGAAAAAGTGGAGCGAAGAGTCAATTAAAGTTCTCTGACGTCGCACTCTGGTCTCATCCAGGCCCCTCCACGTGCACATGGCTCGCTTAGCACTATGCTGTGATATGAAACGTCAGATGCTGCTAGAGGTCACAGAAAGGTCGTTATTATGTGTTGTGCAAGACCAGTGAAAGACAGGTTCACATAAAGTAGGAGGAATGAGCCAAGTAGTTATTCGATTTAGAGAAAGTCAAAGGGTCACTGAAACGAAAGCCTCAACCTCGCAATGTGCTGACTTGCATGAACACGTGACCTTATCTAAACATTATGGATGAACCAAAGCGACAACGTCGCACATTTGGAGTGGTACCTAAGACCTTGGTTTGTGGGACCGTCTGGGTAACATGGTCTTGGCTTGTAGCGCGAAGTGAACACGGACACAGAAAGGAGCAGACAGGACGAGCGCTAACTCTCAACTAAATTTTTATTAAAAACGAAGAACATATATATATATATATATATATATATATATATATATATATATATATATATATATATATATACTGAAATTCGCAATCTTACAGAGACAACGATGCATGACTAACGCAAGTGTCTCCGTATCTTTTGATGTGGAATGCCTCGATAATATCGCATGCGTTTAGATACGTAGATGACTGCCTGGTGTTTTGTTCTCGTGATAACTACACCAAGAAAGCTACGGATATTTTAAAAGTTTTTAGGGAATGTGGTGGGGGCCTAGGTTTCACGCTTGAGCTTATCCAGGGCAACAAATTACAGTTTTTAGATCTGTGCTTAATGTTCCAGGATGAGCATGTCTGTTGGCATTATTCGCCTAGGGCTAAGAAGCCACAGCTTGAATTTTCTTCTTGTCATGCTAAACTTGTTAAACAGTGGATAGCTTATTCAACTCTTAGGTCTGCCATTACTAAGTCATGTCCACACAATATGCAACAAAGTTGTTCACAACAGATAGAAAGGCTTGGAAAGGCTAGCTATCCCGTGCATTTATTAGCACTAACCTGCGAAAAACTTTAAAATGGGTAAAAAGCCCCGGTAAGAAACAAGAAAAACAGAAAAAAGAAACAAAGTTTGCTGTGGTACCCTACATACATAGATTATCCCATGGTTTACGGAACGTGGCCAATAGGTATGACGTCAATACAGTTTTCTCGGCCCCTCGCAAGTTGTCTAACATGTGCGCTATGATAAATAAGAAACTTGAACAGGGTGGCAGAGAAAGAAAAGATGACTGCGGCGTTAAACATGTGTTCCCGTTAGTTCCTTGCAACACCGGTATAGTTTATCAGATTCCACTCGAGTGCGGGAAAGCTTACATTGGACAGAGCGGCAGGTGCATCAACATTAGACTAAAAGAACACAAACATTCACTAAATAATCCTAATGCATCACATTTTGCGTCACACTGTTTCAATTGTGGTTGTAAACCTTTCTTTGAAGACACAAAAATTCTTTCCAGACACAAATTCCAAACTACACGCGAAATTATCGAGGCATTCCACATCAAGATTAGGAGACACTTGCGTTAATCATGCATCGTTGTCTCTGTTAGATTGCGAATTTCAGTACCTTCGCAATACGTGTACTAGTCTGAAGTAATCTCTTTTGTTTCCTTCTTTGACTTCCATACCTCCTGACATGCTTAACTGATGTTTTTTTTACCGTGTCATGTTCTCATGCTGCGGTTTTTGCAATCACCTATATATATGTTCTTCGTTTTTAATAAAAATTTAGTTGAGAGTTAGCGCTCGTCCTGTCTGCTCCTTTCTGTGTCCGTGTTCACTTCGCGCTACAAGCCAAGACCATGTTACCGTACCAACTCACCCAACTGTCTATCCTTTTGCACCGTCTGGGTCTTTTGCTGTCAGTGCTGAAAAGCAGACTTGCGTTCCTATATATATGAACAAAAGAGCGACACAACTGGAATTATGATCATGTCCACCTGTAGTGTTCAGGCACATTAAAACGTATCTTCAAATAATGAATGAAGACGTATGTGCATACTGTTATATCGACGACATCCTTGCGCCGCAGTTTTTTACCGTACACAGCGAAGGTCGTCTTGCTGTCCTGTGACACCTTGGAGAGTTCAGAATTTGACTTGCACCGATAGGCCTTTCATGGCCACCTCGAAAGCTTAGTAAACGCTCCTCAACGGAAGGGAAGCCTTCATATCACATACCCTCGTTATCTCTCGCTGGACTTGGGAAATGCATCTGTAATTTCATTGCGTACAGTCGCGTGTTGCATTCGATGGAAATAGCGCTGCGTATTCGTTATGATGCCCTTTATTTCAATCTAATGTCGTGTCGGAGCTCCTGATGCCATGGATATTTCATACGCTTTGCTATTAACTAAGCGGTAACAACCTGATTGGAGACTACGCATGCTTGTGACAGTGATGTGCTGGTTGTCTATTGCACATGATATGAAAATGAACCGACATCTTTTCTTTGTTCTTACTATATGGTTGTATCGTTAGCGAGAGATGTATCAATAATCGTAAAACGCTTTTATTATTTCCTTTAATGTATCTCGTTGTCTTCCTTAAAGATGTGTATTTTGACTAGGACTTCAGGGCAGAAGGCTCTTCAATAGCCGAACATTTGGTTTTACTGTGTTTAAGAACAGAAAAATAAATAACACGGGGATATTTCTTTTTGCAGGCCACTTCAGGGACAAAGTAGGTGCCTATGACTGGCTCTTCGTCATCTGTGGAGCTCTCAACGCTGTGGCAGCCGCTGTTTGGATTGCTGTTATCGCATGGGAAAGGAATATGAGAAAGAAGGGCGTAGCTTGCAATGAAAACGCACCTGCAGGCACCATTATCGCCGGAAAATTTAGCAACGCACTTAAAGAGAACGATGTGATTTAAAAGTGGTACTGTGTTTAGAAAGGATTCACAATTTCGTATTTAAGCGTTGAAGTTCTGCATAGTTTTAGGTGTGAACTACAACTACGAAACGTGTAATGGTAATTCATCTTACCTCGATACCATTTCTTACGTTTTGGAGATTCATGAGGCGTTGTACTGGTGACGATGCGCGAATGACCAGGTGTCTCACTAAAACAGCCAAATCTGGGGATACAGCAGGCATGGGGTGTCTTTAGAAGGTTGTATATTATGCCTCTGAGTCTAGAAAAAGAAATTTTGTTTTGCCGGCAGTTGTACTGTAGGAAAACTCAAATTTTCTGCAGAGCGCAGTTTGTCATGCAAAAAAAGAAATCATGCAATACAAGTTTTATAAGTCTAGCACCAAACTGGCAGGCACACTTTTTGGGGACTATGTGAGGTATCCCGTGTTCGTGGTGCACCACGTGCGAATAATGAACCTGCACCTATTTCACTCGCAACCGTCATGGCCGCCAGGCCGGCACGTGTCTTTTTTTTTTTACCACGTTCGGTAGTTTTAGAACGCAGCTCTCAGGCACCCGTTCCTACGTCGAGCGTTGGCGTTTCCGGCGTAACCGACCTAACGAGCGCAGCGGATGAAATAAGGAATGCGGAGCGCAGTGGGGGACTAAAACAGCTATGAGCTTGAAGAGAGCGCGAGGATGAAAGCGGGTGAGGCGGGCGTGGAGAAAGCGAGAGAGGAAAAGCGTAGTGCCCCGCAAGTCGCGTACCCCTGTGACGATGGCGTCAGAGTAACGTGCGTCGGTGGGAGATCTGCCCGTGGCTGTTACTGGCAATCGCGCCCACGCGTCGCCGCTGCTTATAGCGATCTCTCGATTAGCGAGGCAGTCGCGCAACACTTCCCTCCGTTCACGCGCCGCACGAGGCAGATTGTCTGAGCCAGCCAATATATCGCGGTACGAGAACACTAGAGCGGCGCTGAAATTTTGTAATATGGAGTATCAAAATCGCCGGTGAACTTTTTTTAAAGAGAACAAGTGTTCTCAAACATGAGGCGCCTACAACGCTTATTGTGCAATGATTTTCCGATGCCCTCCACGAGATTACGAATCTTTGAGCACGTCCACAGATTTTTGGAGCTGTGGTTAGCACAGGTAAGGCCAGGAGATTGGAAATAAGGATAAAGAACTACAAACAAGAAATGAAAGAACACTTGTGTACCGTGAGTGGCTCATCTTGAAAAAAAAAAAGAAGCCCTGGTGATCAAAATTATTGCGGAGTCCCCCACTACCGCTTGCCTCATAATCCGTTAGTGGTTTTTGCATATATAACACACGATCGTAACTTTTTGAAGAACTGTGAATAAATGCGTGGTATATAGCTCCAGGCTTTTTAGCATAGTGTGCAGTTATTTGCCCAGGAACGTATAAACGTCGCTCATCTTACCATGATTCTACACGAATGGTAACAGCACGAATTTTGAAAGAATGATATTGCAGTAAGTTTAAGGGCGCACCTTTCTCACTCTCTTTGGAACGCCTACCGTTTCTCGCCGTGTACACGGGAACAGGTAACATCACGTCAACCAACCTCCTATACGAAGGCGTGCGCCGATGTACTCGGATTCTTTACGAAATTGCTCATTGTTGTCGAACTTATTTTGTGCTTCGAAATGTACTAAGTTAATCTTCAAGATTTTTGTTCGCTTCCTAGTTAACAATAATTTGGTTCAAAGCAATAATGGCAGGTTTCTAATAATCCACCACCACCTTGGATTGCTAACAAGGAGAAGCATTGTAATTTTACTTTTGTAGATAAGAAGGTAGTTTTAGCAGATCGCATTTAAAGGACCGCGTACCAGGTCTGGCCATTTTGAGCTTACAAGCGCAGAGAATACACTGCACGACAACGTTCGTGTCTGCAAAGTATTACGTCGCTACGAGCCGCGGAAAGATCTAAAATTTCAAACCGAACGCCGTTCTTTCCTCTCCTCGCGGCCGCCGCGCTCCAAGCCGGAGGATGACGTACTCGTGTGCCTGCGCCTACGTACTGGTGTCCGCAGTGTGACGTCACTCGTGTCGACACGTGACCTCGATAATTATTCAAGACAACATCTGTTATCCGTGCGATCGCTTGATTGAATTGACGAATTCAAGTTTAGAGAAATAATAAAACACAAACGGAATGTCTGCGCGTATTTTGTTTTACTTTCCATCGAAGCAAGAGAGACGTTTTTCCGCTTTGTCTGCTTGTTCCACAGTCGTGCGGTCAGGTGCGCAGGTACCGAAACTATGTCATTTTCTACAGTGTTTCAGCGCGTAATCATGCTGTTCGATCCGCTTGTTCTGCCTCAGTATTCGTGTAGCACTGAATTATACCACTAGCCATGTTTCCTTGGGCACAGCGCTAAAAATCATGCGCTGCGCGAGCGAGACAACAGCTCACGCGCGACGGCGTCAGCTGAAGTGCGTAGCATCGAAAAAAAGCGAGGAGAAAAATATTACCGACGATTACGTTACTTCCTAATGCGAAATTTGAGCGCAGCAAATAAGCTGTTTCACTTTTTCGATAGATTGAGGCAAAGAAATCGAGCAACACACGTATGCGCTATCACAGAATTTTTTTTTTATTTTTCACACGTATTCCTTTAACAAAGACTCCACTAACAGTTCTTGACAGTCATGAAGGAAGCTTTGTGGTCGGAGAAATAGACTGATATATGTTCGACTTGGTACACCAATGCTTGATTCTCAAAGACGAGATCTATACAAGTGCCTCGCGAGGTTGTCACAGCCGTGGGACGCGTTACGAGCGAGAGGAACGGGATGTTCTCCCGCATAAGTGTTAGGAAATTGCTGTTTGTCTTTATGTCAACATTAAAGTCCCCCACTACTAACATCGGTGTGGATCGATGGACAGATCCGCCGCCACCGATCTGGCTCTCTGATTGCCACCGCACAGGGGTTGCATTGGAGGAGGAGCGAAGAAAGGAATTAAGTTCGAGCCGGCGCTTTGACAACCGGAGACTCGCAGGAAGAGGGGGGAGGGGGGCGGCGTGTACACCCAGCGGCAAACGATGGGGGCAGAAGCGCGCGCAGCAAGCGGACAACACGATAAAGGGAGGAGGGAAGAGATAGCAGCGACTGACTGATGCCGCTGACGCCGATAGTGAGTCAACCCCAGCTGCGGAGTTGGTTCCAGGGACAACGCCGCCGATGCCGACACAAACAATATGATACCCTCGCTTCCGCAGCGCTAAGAACCAGGTCTAGCCGTGGGAAGGTGGTCACGTATTCGTCGACGTGCCGGGGCCTACGTGAAATAACCGGCGCGTCGGCAACTGAAGAGCACCCTATCCGCCACACAAGAACAGGGGGGGGAGGGACCCTTTCCTCCTCTTTCTGCATGGCGGCGACGGTGTTCTATGCAGTCACGTTATCTTGACTCTCTAGCGGCGTCAGCGGCATCCAGCGGTATCAGTCGGTCGCTGCTAGCGCTGGGGGGATGAAAGGGGGGCGGAGCTGGTTACGAGGCCGACGACAACGCCGACGACGACGCGAAACCCAGGAACGGACGCCAAAGAGCTGCGCTCTAAAAAAATGAAGGCGGGGTCTGTACTACTGAGACTCATACTGAAGTGACGCCACAATTTCTAGGTCAGAACATGCAAGGCCAATAGATGCGATGAGTCCCTGCAACACTTCTCTAAGGGCATGAGTAATGGATCCTTCGAGGAGGTCATGCATGATGTCGGGAGGAAGTTGCAATGCTATGTCCAAGTGCTCCAGATAATTTAGTGGTGACTCGCACTTTACACAATAAAGGGCTGTGCTTAGTGGTTTGTTCAATTTTGCAGCGTGAAGGTCGCTATTGTGCAGGGCTACATTTCGTAGTAAACATCCTTTTCCTGAAAAATTGCTATGCAATCTCCGGATGTAGCAGTACAGAATTGGCATGGACACCCTTTGCTGAAGCAACAGGTGAAACTGCAGAATCTATTTAGTGGAAGGTTTTCATCACAGAATGCAACAAGGACACCACAGATGCTTACAGTGGCAGCACCTGTCTACTGATGAAGGCAGTTCCTTGCAATGCCTACACATCATGCAGCCGTGGCTCTAAAACTGCTTCTATTCCATGCTCCACAAGAATCTTGTAGCGTGCAATAACTGCAACATGTCTGATGCAAAGCTGTGACCTGTAGGAAGCATGTAAGTTTAATACACTGTAGTAGACAACATGAAGCTTGTGGACGCCACGCTTAGAATCTAAAAGATTAACAATCACTATCTCATCACTGTAGAACACTAAAAACAGAGTGTGCTGGGATGCATTTTGCCGAATTGCTGAAAATTTTCCTTGTACACGAGTCCATCACAAAACTTGCTTAACAGTGCTGGTTCCTGTAGAGTTGACATGCTGTAACCCCGTGAAATACGAAAATTCTCAGGTGTCATCAAATCTTGCAGCACAGTGATAATATGTACATACTGAAAAGTGGTTCGATCGCGCGAAGCATGTTCCTCTGGTTTCACATAGCACAAGTGGTCCTTCGCAAACTGCTCCCTCTGGTATTCTGATGGCCCTCCTTAGAATACATCGTCAAAGAAGTCTGAAGAAAGAAGTCTGCCTATTTCAATATTTTTTGGTCCAGCAGCAACGTGGTATTTGATCTTCTCAAGCAGCAAGCGGTGCATATCAATAAATGTCACCTTGAAATCACTGAATATCTCCTCCGTCGTAGAATGTGGTAGTTTGCGCACTTCTGCTATTCTGTAAAAAAGAAGACACAGCCGGTTCTTAATTTGTTGTTTGAAGTCACCTGTCGTCTTGCTCATTCTTGTTCTTGAACTGTACCTCTCGTCTTCGTCGGTGTCAACAATATGTGACTAAACGTTGCTAAAAGCGTCTTGCTGAACCTTAGTATCACCGTTCGCAGTACATCCCGCAGACGATAAATTACAGTTGCCTGGAGTAACATCGGTGGGTTGCTCGCTACTTTGTGCACTGTCAAAAGTGCCTTCGATGTTCGGGACTCGCACTGCAGATCCAAGCTCTATGTAGTTTCGGTGATCACTGTAGAGATGTTTTAGATATGACTGAAAGTTCGGATATGTCGCTGGGCAGCTAATGGCGCCACATATATAACAAAGAAGTTGTGTTCATGACGATAGTCTCCCAGCAGCCAGGCGATCGTGTTGAGCTTTGTCGCCTAAAACGGACAGCCAGGGCATGCGTGCAGTATCTTAACACACTTAAACGTGACAATAGTTCATACTGGGGGCCGCACTATTCTAAATCGCGAACGCTGGCGAGAATTACACCGATTTCATGAACAGAACACAATACCACATGCGAAGTCGCGCGGCACCACTAACATAGAATCAAGAATGACCTGCTGTATCTTCGATTCCGGATTGGTTTGAAGTGTTTTTTACTTACTTTTTGCGAATCGACGGCCTCCTCGTAATTCATCATCATCATCATGACATCAATATCATCAGCCTATTTTGTCTCAACAGCAGGACAAAGGCCTCTCCCTGCGATCACCAATTACCCCTGCCCTGCGCCAACCGATTCGGTCTAGCGCCCGCGAATTTCCTAATTTCATCGCCCCACCTAGTCTTCTGCCGTCCTCGACAGTGGTTCCTTTCTCTTGGCACCCATTCTGTAACCCTAATCATCCACCGGTTATCTAACCTGCGCATTACATGACCTGCCCAGCTTCATTTTTTCTTCTTGATGTCAATTAGAATATCGGCTATACCCGTTTGCTCTCTGATCCAAACCGCTCTCTTACTGTCTCTTAACGTTATGCCTAGCATTCTTTGTTCGATCGCTCTTTGCGCTGTCCTTAACTTGTTCTCAAGCTTCTATGTTAGTCTCCAAGTATCTGCCCCATATATCAGCACCGGTAAAATGCTCTGATTGTGCACGTTTCTTTTCAATGATAATGGTAAGCTTCCGTCAGGATCTGAGAATGTCTGCCATATGCGCTCCAACTCATTTTTATTCTGTGAATTTCCTTCTCATGGTCAGGGTTCCCTGTGATTAATTGACCTAGCTAAACGTACTGCTTCGGGCTACAGAGGCTGACTGGCGATCCTGAACTCTTGTTCAATTGCCCGGCTATTCATGGTTATCTTTGTCTTCTGCATATTAATCTTCAACTCCACTCTTACATTCTCTCTGTTAAGGTCCTCAATCATTTGTTGTAACTTGTCTCCAGTGTTGCTGAACAGAACAATGTCATTGAGAAACTGAAGGTTGCTGAGATATTCACCGTCGGTCCTTACTCCTAAGCCTTCCCAGTTTAATAGCTTGGTTACTTCTCCCAAGCATGCAGTGAATAACATTGGAGAGATTGTGCCTCCTTGCCTGACCCCTTTCTTTATAGCCATCTTCCTACTTTTCTTGTGTAAGCTCCTCGTAATTATTGTTCTTTATCGGGAAGGCTGGGCTTTTGTATACTGAAGGTGCCAGAAGCAAAGCGCAAGATACACTAAAATTTGTATAAATTCATATACTATCTTATATACTAAAATCATTATGCATGCGAAAAATACAACGCAAATGTAGTGGTGCCATTATTATCTTATTAAACAAAATTATTGTGCGTGGTAAACGTAGCCTCTCAGTCGTGAAGAGGGAACGCGGCGACGCATAGCAAAAACCGTTATACCTGAAACCCTGATGGTAGCGCTTGCCAATAACCTATTTCAAAAAAGTGGTTGTACCATTTATCCATTTATTGAAACAGTTGTCGTGGACCTGCGGTAGTTTTCTGCGGCACTTCGTGGTTAGAGTGTGTTATCAGTCGCTGCACGTTTTAGTGTTCGTTTTTTTCTTAACTACCGCACCGCAGCTGAAGTGTGCTGATGTCTACCGCTCCTGTGCAGTGCCTTGTTCTTTGTAACCAGCGCAAAAACTTGATGCAGCTGAGTGGCAAGAACCAAACAGTTGATTTGATTGCTGCTTTGTCAAGCATCGACTTTCGGGATGCAGCTGATTGTGAAAGGATTGAGGTAAGCTGCCTATTTCTAATATTTCCTTGAAGGTTGTGCATTAGCAAATGCGTTATCTCTGAGGTGTTCAGGCCACCTTGCTGGCATAGAAGCATGCGCAATCTTGTCACTACTTAGATGACGGCATTCTGTACTGTACTTTCCGGTAGATTTCTCGTTAGCGTTGCCTATTCTCCATGCACGGGCGCGGCAGCCCTGCAGAATGCGCGGTGCGCCTTTTTCGTTGCGGGGTGCTGTTCTTGCCGCGACGATTGCATTTTTTTACCAGTACTGCTCCAGAAGGGCGCATGTAACCGGTAAACGCCTGCCTGAGGAGAGCAGCTGAGATTATAATAAAGCAGGCGGCGCAGGATATCCGGGGCACCCAAGGGGCAGAAGGGTGACCCGTAGGTTGCGGCCGCCGAGGCGGGAGTGTGCCAAGGGGGTATAAGGTGGGCTTTCCGCGATAGCGAACAGCCGATCTTGTACCCCCTGGCAGGCTCCGGCATCGGCGAGCCCCAACCAAAGCACCAGCCCAGATTGTAGCTTTGCTGTTCCCGTTGCCACTTGGGTGTCCTGCAGGCGCTACCAATGATAGAAAATAATGAAACGTTGTTACAACTAGTAAATAAAAACTATTAAAGAAATATAATAACGCCCAGGTACCAACTTGTGACACAGCGCTACCGCGCCCGTACGAGAATATGCAACGCCAACGAGGAACGTACCGCAATTTCCCTCCATTGTGAACGAGGGACCATACGGGTCGTGAAACGTCCTTTTTAAAGCTTTTTCTTATTTTGGTCGTGTTCATTTTTTTTACATTGATTCATATTTAAAATTTCAAATATATGCCCACCCCTCATTTCATTATGCAGGCATCTTTGGTGACTGGGTGACATTACTCCTACTCTGCCATATTTGATCTCGAGCAAGCTGAGACCTTTATTGTGAATATAGTTGTTATATGTTTAGTAAAGGGGGGACACGGTTCTTAAAAATAGAAAATGGCGAAAAAAATGAATTTTTGGGAAGTACATGTTTTGGCATCTGTAATGCCTAATCTACAGGGATTTGCCCAAAAACGCACCCTAAGTGTCCGAAAAAAACTATTTTGTGAGCATGGACGGCGAGAAAGGACTTCAAAGTCGCCCAGAAACACCGGAGTTCACGGAGCTACTTGTCGTCTTTCCCGCCGCTCAGCGCCGCGGTCTCGCTATCGTTCGAAAGCTCAAAGTTCCACCTTTCACTTCCTCTCATTCACGCCGACAATGGCCACCTAGAAAAAGAGCAAACAGAAACCAATCAGGAGCTGGTCTGACGAAGCTCGCGACGCATGTGCTCCTCCGATTGGCTCAGTGCACCAGCACGGTTGTGTGAGGGCTCGTGTTATTGGCGTCTTCTGAGTGGCTATTGGGTAGGGCAACTAGGCCTAGCAGACGGGCTCGTCTGCTAGCCTGCTAGTGGGTCTGCTTCAAAAACTGTTGATATGCCCTTTGTTTGTTGATCATATTGCGAACATAAGCGACGAATCAACCCTCTCTCTAATAAAATGTTTGGAACCAAACACGCGTCCACGAAAAGCGAAGCACAAGCCGTCTCTGCTGCCTACGGCAAGAAAGGGGAGGCGGTTGTCCCAAGCTTCAGATGAGCCAATAAAATCGCATCGGTGATAAGCCACCACGTCGCGAAATCTCAAAGCGCATCAGCAATAACACGGCAGCGAAGATAACTATTGCCGTTTGCCCTCGCGTGTAGGTTTACTGTGGAGACCGCAGACGATGTGCCGTTGCCTATTCCTGTGGCTTTCAGGCGTACGCCGGCTCGCGTTGGTGCGTTCCAGATTCTGTTACGAGCCTATACGTGCGCCTGATGTCAAAATCAACGGAATAATCTTGTGTTCTGAACCTTATTGTAATTATTATTTCTCGGTTTTGAAGCTTGAAATTCATATATTCCCAGTTTTTTTTAGTTTTTATGTTTTTCTTGAGTATAGCTTTCTTAAAGTGAAATTTCATATCAGCACTGTGTCCCTTCTACTCATTTAATTCACGTCATTAATTTTTTCCCTCAATGCTGGCTAGTCAGAAAGTGCCCAAAAACTATGATATAGTGTCTAGAAATCACCAATAAGAACTCACATTTGTACAGCTGCAGCATTAGGATTTCATAACTTAGGCTAAAGTGCAGATACAAACATCCAAATGTTAATTTGCAGTATCTGAACATCCAAAAACCTACCTGCCCAATTTGGGATATTTTCCTGAAGTAAATTTTTTTGCAAATCACATCCCAAATTTTTAACACAAGCATAGTAAATACTTTTTTCTTGATCTCAGAAAAAGTTTAATTGCATATTTGTAAGCAGCATACACAATTTGAAAGCTTGAAAAATGAAAGTTTCATGTGTCTAAAGCGAATATCGAAATTGGTTGTTCTGGATGCCATGTCCCCTGATATGTAATGCTGTTTGTTTTTGTACTATTCTAAAAATGCAAATCTTGGGTTCCGTGTTATATTCAGGCCTCGATATGTCAACACGAAGAACAGATAGTCGACGAAGAAGAAGAAACTTTATTAAAGAATGGTGTGGCAGTTTTTGTTGTGGCGGCCTCAGGTGGCGACTCGAAGTCCTTGGACTCGGGTGGCATCTTCAGCTTGCCGGATGGTCCAGAGCTGGTCTGCCAACTCTGAACTTTTGAGAGCCGCCCTCCAGCGGCGGCGACGCCGATGGAGAAGGTCCCCGGCGGCTCCCGCAGACGGGGCGACGTCGGGAAGAAGAGAGCTCGAGGCTTCCCGTACTCTGGCAACGGCCGCGATTATGGACGCGTCGCGAACGGAAGTGGTTTCAGTACCGTTTTTGCCGGTGCATTCCCAGAGCATGTGTCGCATCGTTGGTCTCGGTCCGCAAGCTTTACACGCATCTGTTGAATATAAACTCGGGTAGCAGTGATATAAGACGGTGGGGCTAAGGTAGGTGTGTGTCTGGAGCAAGCGTAATGTTAGGCCTCGTTCCTGTTTAATTTATCGTGCGGTGGCGGGAATGCGCGTCTTTCGAGTCTGTAGTGTTGGGTGAGGTCTCTGAACGGTGGTAAGGCGATCGCCCCAGGCCCACTGTGAGTCTTGTAGCTGCATTTCTGTCGTAGTGTCCCGATCCGGCAGATCCGATGCCCCGCTCTCGGAGGCGGAGGCGGCGGCCACAGAATCTGCGGCGACTCGGCGTGTGAGACTTCGAGCCGCGGTGTGGGCCGCCTCGTTGCCCGCTAGCGGGACATAGGTGTGTGCCGCGGTCCAGAGGAAGAAGACCGTAGAATTTCGGGGTTGCGAGGGTGATGACAAATCGCCGTCTCTTTCTTTTTTTTTTTCAAGAACGGAGCCTACTGTATAATATATGAAGTATGGCAAGCAACTTTTTTTTTCACTTTGAAAATGATTTATTTTGCTACATGTTCTGCCACATGGTTGCCACATTTCGTGGGCTTTTATTCAATGGGCTCTAAAATATACATTCATCATCATCATCATCATCATCATCAGCCTGATTACGCCCACTGCAGGGCAAAGGCCTCTCCCATACTTCTCCAACTACCCCGGTCATGTACTAATTGTGGCCATGTTGACCCTCCAAACTTCCTAATCTCATCTGCCCACCTAACTTTCTGTCGCCCCCTGCTACGCTTCCCTTCCCTCGGAATCCAGTCCGTAACCCTTAATGACCATCGGTTATCTTCCCTCCTCATTACATGTCCTGCCCATGCCCATTTCTTTTTCTTGATTTCAACTAAGATGTCATTAACGCGCGTTTGTTCCCTCACCCAATCTGCTCTTTTCTTATCCCTTAACGTTACACCTATCATTTTTCTTTCCATAGCTCGTTGCGTCGTCCTCAATTTAAGTAGAACCCTTTTCGTAAGCCTCCAGGTTTCTGCCCCATACGTGAGTACTGGTAAGACACAGCTGTTATACACTTTTCTCTTGAGGGATAATGGCAACCTGCTGTTCATGATCTGCGAATGCCTGCCAAACGCACCCCAGCCCATTCTTATTCTTCTGATTATTTCACTCTCATGATCTGGATCAGCAGTCACT
The DNA here is from genome assembly GCF_023375885.2 of Dermacentor andersoni. Taxonomy (NCBI): domain Eukaryota; kingdom Metazoa; phylum Arthropoda; class Arachnida; order Ixodida; family Ixodidae; genus Dermacentor; species Dermacentor andersoni. Next base: position 163,027,603 of record NC_092816.1, read on the forward strand.
ACCTGTCCTAAGTAGATGTATTCTCTTACCACTTCCAGTGCCTCGCTACCTATCGTAAACTGCTGTTCCCTTCCGAGACTGTTAAACATTACTTTAGTTTTCTGCAGATTCATTTTTAGTCCCACCCTTCTGCTCTGCCTCTCCAGATCAGTGAGCATGCATTGCAGTTGGTCCCCTGAGTTACTAAGCAAGGCAATATCATCAGCGAAGCGCAAGTTACTAAGGTATTCTCCATTTACTCTTATCCCCAATTCTTCCCAATCCAGGTCTCTGAATACCTCCTGTAAACACGCTGTGAATAGCACTGGAGAGATCGTATCTCCCTGCCTGACGCCTTTCTTTATTGGGATTTTGTTGCTTTCTTTATGGAGGAGTACAGTGGCTGTGGAGCCGCTATAGATATCTTTCAGTATTTTTACACACGGCTCGTCTACACCCTGATTCCGCAATGCCTCCATGACTGCTGAGGTTTCGACTGAATCAAACGCTTTCTCGTAATCAATGAAAGCTATATATAATGGTTGGTTATATTCCGCACATTTCTCTATCACCTGATTGATAGTGTGAATATGATCTATTGTTGAGTAGCCTTTACGGAATCCTGCCTGGTCCTTTGGTTGACGGAAGTCTAAGGTGTTCCGGATTCTATTTGCAATTACCTTAGTAAATACTTTGTAGGCAACGGACAGTAAGCTGATCGGTCTATAATTTTTCAAGTCTTTGGCGTCGCCTTTCTTATGGATTAGGATTATGTTAGCGTTCTTCCAAGATTCCGGTACGCTCGAGGTCTTGAGGCATTGCGTATAGAGGCTGGCCAGTTTTTCTAGAACAATCTGCCCACCATCCTTCAGCAAATCTGCTGTTACCTGATCCTCCCCAGCTGCCTTCCCCCTTTGCATAGCTCCCAAGGCTTTCTTTACTTCTTCCGGCGTTGCTTCTGGGATATCGAATTCCTCTAGATTATTCTCTCTTCCATTATCATCGTGGGTGCCACTCGTACTGTATAAATCTCTATAGAACTCCTCAGCCACTTGAACTATCTCATCCATATTAGTAATGATATTGCCGGCTTTGTCTCTTAGCGCATACATCTGATTCTTGCCAATTCCTAGTTTCTTCTTCACTGCTTTTAGGCTTCCTCCGTTCCTGAGAGCTTGTTCAATTCTATCCATGTTATGCTTCCTTATGTCAGCTGTCTTACGCTTGTTGATTAACTTCGAAAGTTCTGCCAGTTCTATTCTAGCTGTAGGGTTAGAGGCTTTCATACATTGGCGTTTCTTGATCAGATCTTTCGTCTCCTGCGATAGCTTACTGGTATCCTGTCTAACGGAGTTACCACCGACTTCTATTGCACACTCCTTAATGATGCCCACAAGATTGTCGTTCATTGCTTCAACACTAAGATCCTCTTCGTGGCTTAAAGCCGAATACCTGTTCTGTAGCTTGATCTGGAATTCCTCTATTTTCCCTCTTAGCGCTAACTCATTGATCGGCTTCTTATGTACCAGTTTCCTCCGTTCCCTCCTCAGGTCTAGGCTAATTCGAGTTCTTACCATCCTGTGGTCACTGCAGCGCACCTTACCGAGCACGTCCACATCTTGTATGATGCCAGGGTTAGCGCAGAGTATGAAATCTATTTCATTTCTAGTCTCGCCGTTCGGGCTCCTCCATGTCCACTTTCGGTTATTCCGCTTGCGGAAGAAGGTATTCATTATCCTCATATTATTCTGTTCTGCAAACTCTACTAATACCTCCCCCCTGCTATTCCTAGTGCCTATGCCATATTCCCCCACTGCCTTGTCTCCAGCATGCTTCTTGCCTACCTTGGCATTGAAATCGCCCATCAGTATAGTGTATTTTGTTTTCACTCTACCCATCGCCGATTCCACGTCTTCGTAGAAGCTTTCGACTTCCTGGTCATCATGACTGGATGTAGGGGCGTAGACCTGTACAACCTTCATTTTGTACCTCTTATTAAGTTTCACAACAAGACATGCCACCCTCTCGTTAATGCTATAGAATTCCTGTATGTTACCAGCTATATTCTTATTAATCAGGAATCCGACTCCTAGTTCTCGTCTCTCCGCTAAGCCCCGGTAGCACAGGACGTGCCCGCTCCTTAACACTGTATACGCTTCTTTTGGCCTCCTAACTTCACTGAGCCCTATTATATCCCATTTACTGCCCTCTAATTCTTCCAATAGCACTGCTAGACTCGCCTCACTAGATAATGTTCTTGCGTTAAACGTTGCCAGGTTCATATTCCAATGGCGGCCTGTCCGGAGCCAGGGATTCTTAGCACCCTCTGCAGCGTCGCAGGTCTGACCGCCGCCGTGGTCAGTTGCTTCGCAGCTGCTGGGGACTGAGGGCCGGGGTTTGATTGTTGTGTTCATATAGGAGGTTGTGGCCAAGTACTGCACCAGGGTGGCCAATCCTGCTCTGGTGAGGGAGTGTGTTACCGGTTCTGGTCACCGGCATCAGGCCACACTCCAGGCCTGTTTTTATACATTAATATACATTATATATTAATATTTTATCTATTAATATACAGTAATAGATAAAAAAAAGTGCTTGCTATCTTTCATTCTCTGCTCTGTGTGCTACCTAACTATACCTTACAAATAAGTTTTATTCTGAAATTTATTTCCCATTATGGGGGCCTTAACCAATGGAAGTGCAATGTTAATTATCACAGGAACTAATTTGCCTGCAAAAGTAATAAAAGTTGAAATCAACACAAAAGCTTTAACAACACTGGGAGGTTTCGTTAATATTGTTGAAAAACATGATGAACATTATTTCAATAGTCCCGCTCCTTTATATAGTGCTATAGTTTTTCAGCATATATATCTTCCATAGGACCAGTGAAATTAGCCTTGTGGAGAGATTTGCCATTATATCTTCCATCTGCAATGCATGTTCATATATCACGATGAATTTACCTCCCCTAGACAGTCCATAAAAATGCTCATAGCCAATTGGTGGGGCTTGTTGATTGGTGGGGCTTGTTGATTAGAGAAACCTGGCGGCTAGAATTTAGGTGTCATTGTCCAACCTACCCCACACGTAGATGCAAATTATCGCTGTTTCCTGCCCAGGACTGCCTATATGACAGTTTCCCAGGCAGGCCACGACAGCAGATTAAGGTGACTGTGTTTCTGCAAATGTCCTTTTCACCACCTTTATCACATCTCTATACGGCCTTCCTCGCGTTGCAGGGCACATATACTTCAGTTCTCGCTTCATGCATTCGAAATTAGGTGCTCTTAATGCCACAATTAGGTAGAAGATGTTTGTTGCTGACCTTACTGACTGACTGTTTGCATGCTTGTTTCAATTTCTGACCTGTGCACGACAGTCGCTTTAACTCATTTGTCGACATAGATAACGACCACATTATTTGTGATGGCGATAGGGCCCGACTTGTGGCTCAACAGCACACAACAACTACATCAAATTTATAGTTTTGCATGCCTTATTTTGCATCAGTGCAGATTTTATGGAGGTTACATTGATCTTATGTATATTTTTCATCAAAGAGGAAGGGCATAGCCATGGAACGAATGAAAACGAAGATATGTTGACGAACAGTTACGTAGATAATGTTAGCTGCAAGCGCATCAGGCCCAGCCACCTACACCAGACGTACCGATAGGCATAAGCTTCCCGCCAAGCCTTTTGATATTAAGGTTAATATTGCAAAACCTGAAACTAGGAAAGCTGTCTTCCTCCACAAAATCACGGATTGTCACCTGGAGAAAGACACACTTACGCACAGTAAGCTTGGGAGTAGTTCCAGTTAATGCCAAGTTTTCTGTCAAATTCTTTGTAAGGCACACTTTAGGGGAGTTCACCTGTTTAAACATTGGGGTGCCATGCATTTTTGCTAAATGCAACAAATTCAATTTCTGATGACACATCGGTAAGCTTTAAACTCAAATCCTATTTATTAGCAATATGTTGCTGAACACATTAAACATTTTTAAATTTAAAAATTCAGGAAAGTACCTTGCTGAATAAAATAATCGATGTCCTTAATTGGAAAATTTAGCATTCTCAGTAAGCTTAGCGTCTTGGTTCCAATCATTGTTTCTTAAAGACACCTCATATTCAACATCAAAATCCTCTAGAATTCATAGGGAATTCTTCTTTGTTCTTAAACTGTGCAGAATTTTTGTGGTGATCCAGCAAGTCAGAAAATGAGATACGGGCGCAACGCCAACTGTTGCCTAAGCTTTGTCAGGTTATGTGTCACATAAAAACAAACCCTATTAATATGTGTTAGTTTAACGAGCTTCTGAGTTGATGGCACAACCGGTCTATTGATGTTTCAGGCTCATTATTTATCTAGCCCATGGCCAGGGGTTTGCATACTGGTCAGACAGGTATACTTAAGGGTCAATGTCAGCGAACTGTAGGTCCGACTTTACTCGGCAGCTATGCAACACATAACACGCAGTCAGACAGACATAAAACTGAAGCGTGTTACGTTAGACTGGCGGGGGTTGGCGATCTTCGGGGAAGCGACTGTCGGAAAGGCGCCACCATGTCTGCTGCGACTACTCAATTTGTGAAAATAACGATGCGCCGAGTCAACAGGACATCGGCGCCACAATGGGTGCGGCGGCGACTCGTTTTGTAAGGAGGACAATGCGCCACGTCCCCAACGGAATAGCGCCGAGATGGCTAGACGCAGTCGGCGGAGCAAGTATTGTTAGTGTGTACGCCGACACCGCCACAGTCTGTTTGGAGCAGGGGAGCTCCGGGAAGATCTGCTGCGGTGCCGTCTCACACAGCTTAACTGTGGTCAGTCAATGGACATACGCAGCGGCCACGGACGGCAGGGTCAACTCTAGGATAAAGAGGCGCCTGCTCGGGTCAAGAATTCTGTCTGCGAAAACTCACTCACCTTGGTGTGGTCAGTGCAACCTGTGCGGAAGTGAGTGCGTAAACCCTCCCCCTCAAAGGCGGGTCGGCTAAGATGACTATGGACGCTTCGTTTAGTCGAATGGCCGTTTTCCCTCACCTAGAGATCGAGGGAGGGCAGTGTTTATAAGCAGCCGTTGTCGGCTCTTCAGTGTGCATTCCTCTTTCAGTCGTGCTAGACTGATTAACTGAAACGTTCTCATGTAGATACTGTAAATAAATCCAATATGTTCCTCGTTCTCGATGAGAACAAGTCTCTCCCTTCAACAACGTCCTCAGCGTGGATGAGTTGGACGACGGCATGAGCCCCCTACCATCTATTTCATGGCCGAGCCCAACCATTACAAGCAGTGCTGCAGCAAAACTCAGCGCCTCTTCATTCAAGTAGCAGTTCATTTCAAAACAGGTCGCTGAAAAGCAAATTTTGTGGGTAGCGGCGACAGCTGCAAGAGTGATACCAGGAAGCTGTATGGCAAAAAGTCGAGATGAGTGGTACGGGGCACGTGTAGGACTATCTAAAGTCGGGTACCACACAAGTGATTGTTTTGACTAGAGAAAACTACCTTTACTTTAGCCTCTACAGCGCCGGCTTAGGCACTTCTAATAAACTGTTCCACTAGTTTCTCACAGCATTTTGACTGACAGAAAATGTTTGTGTGCCCTCTTTAAAGCGAAAGCTTTTCTAACCTCGTCGAGCCGAGTTTTGCCATGGCTGCGAATTTGACCTTCCTTTAACCGCAGGTGCGCCTTAGTCTTGGCAACACATCACGTGACTCATCACGCCGAGCTCCACCGCCAGCTCGGCGCATGCGCTCTCCTCAGCTGGGTCACCGCCTCATCACGTGAATCGCCGCGCTCGCCTAGTCAGTACGAGCTTGGCCATGGATGAGAGCGAGGCGGCCGTCTTCCATGAGCGTGGCGCGGGAGCGGGGGGCTTTGAGCCGTCGTCGCCAAGCGGCGCCTGACCACCCGGCGGATATCGCCCGGCGAGTTGCTTCACTGGAGAGGGTCCGGAATAGAACAAGCGTCGCACCGTCGAGATCACTGTAGGGATCGTGTTCGCGCCCTGTCCGTTTCTGCTTCGACGCGGCTTATGTTCGTGGCATCTTTTTGCATGTCTAGCACTTGCGCTTTCCTTGTGCTACAGCAGGCGTCGAACTGTACTTACCTACCCAAGCCTAATCACAGTCATGTCTGTCCACCGACCTAGGTACAGCCGTCATACCTGGCTTGACGATGATTGTGGACCTAAGTTAATAATTGCAGCTAAACCAAAGGTTAACCAAGGGCAACTAAGATTGACGAGGCTAAACCAAGCTTTCGCTTTACATATCCTGGGTTAGATGAGCTATACCGCAGCCAATTTTTTTCCTTTTATTGCAGTAGCAATTGTATGGACACTCCAGGCGCATTTGTGCCGTCGCCGTAGCCTTGAGGTTCCGTATGAGTGAAAATGTGTGAGGGTGAGCCGGCCAACGCGATTCAGTTTCGCGTGGGCGAGCGAAAAACTCCGCTCAGATGCGTGCCCTCTCCTGTGGCGCTCGAGGCAGGGGGTTGAGGCGAGAAAGGAGGGGCGTTCTTCTCCGGCGGCTGCTGCGGTGCCTCGTTGTCCTCCTCACCCGCCGCTCCATACAGAGCGGAGACAACCGCGACGTCTACCACGGCGTTGGGCACGCGAATCGCGGGCGCCGTAGTAGACCCTTTGGCGGAAGCCGTAGGGATGTGTTGCGGGCGCTCATGTGTCTCGAAAGCGATCTGCCACGTGGCTAATGTGGGCGCCCGCGCGGGCCTCATCTTGAAAGCGATCTGGAATGTTCGCAGAGTTAGCGCAGTGCCGGTAGCTTCGTATGCGCTGTGATTTCGACGTTTCGTTCGCACTGAAGCGAGTCATGCACGGAGGTCAATTGGCTTGCGGCTGCTGCCACGATTCCTAACTCCAGCGATTTCACGGACTGTTTCCACTGTCATCGATCCAGATGTCTTCATGTTTACTTGTGCGGGCGTGACACCGTGCTCGGTAATTGAGTTAAAACACGCTGACGGGCTAATTGGTTTGAATCCATGATGATTAAGTGCGACTGAACAAGGACTTAGAAAGAAGCAGACATACAAAGACAGCGCTGTCTGTGTGGCTGTTTCTTTTTACGTCCTCGTTGAGTCACGCTTACAGAATCTATCATTGTTAATTTAGTTAGTAAGCGAATGTTTATAAGTTTATATGGCCGATAAGGCTACTATCCTTACTTCGTACAGCTACCTACTAATTTGCTATTGCAATCGGTGCTTCGCTTTTGGGGCAGAACTGCGAATTTTTTTCATTGGTGAGTTGTTGACGCAGTATTACGCTCTTGGAACCTCTATTTCTCAAGACCACAACAAATACCACAACTAAAGCATAACCAGAACCTAATGTGGCATTCTCATGGTACCGGACACCACTTATACATACACAC